>NW_024080876.1:1065310-1370030 GCF_003009895.1 Hyaena hyaena
GCTACACATGGCCAGATTTCATTGTTTCTCATTGCCATGTAGTATTCCATGGTATAGATAAACCACACCTTCTTGATCCATTCGTCCATTGATGGACACTTAGGCTCTTTCCATGTTTTGTAACCAGCCCTATTTTTTAAGGTAAGGTACGGGAGCCAAAGTTGAGTTGGAGGATACAATTGGATATGTTAGCATTCCTTAACGGGTGTTTTGCATAAGAGCAGGCTGACATCACTTTAGATTTGTGACATGGACTGGTCCACTGGGATGGCTCCATTTCATAGCTTCCTGATACTTGAATTAACTTTATCATCATGATGTTCTTATTTTATCTGTGCTCAGTCATGAATACACAGGGACTTGTTATTGTCTTGCACCATCATGATCACAGAATGAGCTTGTTTGATGTTGTGCAATCCTTTATGTTCAGCAGAACACCATGGCCTGCTACTAGGCAACAGTTCGGAGGCAAAAGGAACAAGCCTATTAAAAGAATGTTAAAGAGGGAGCGACTGGGTGGCTCAGTCGGTTAGGCGTCTGACTTCAGCTGGGGTCATGTTCTCATGGCTTGTGAGTTTGAGACCGATGTCGAGCTCTGTGCTGACTGATCGGAGCCTGGAGCCTGCTTTGGATTCTGTGTCTTCCTCTCTCTGCCTCTACCCTGCTTGTGCTCTGTCTGTCTCTCTCTGTCTCTCAAAAATAAAATAACACTGAAAAAAAATTATAAAAGAATGTTAAAGAGAAAGGAAAAGAGTTTTATTTGAACCCAAGTTAGGACAGCTGCCCGGGAAACACAATCTTCATAAGGAAGAGGGTGCTCCAGGAAAGGAACATTTTGTGCAGTGTTATATATGATTTTTACATAAAGAGTCATAAAACATCATGACAAAGGACATTCCAGAAAGTTACTGGCTTTATCTTATGTCTTAAGTTTTTAGACTGTGTGAAGCTGTATGACTTTAATCTTATGGGAACCAGGGAGGTTTTGTTTTTTTTTTCCCCCTTTATGTTTGGGATGCTCTCTTTTGGTTACTTTATTTTATTTTATTTTTAACAAAACAGACATACAATATGTGCTCAGGACAGAAATAGAGCTCATGCTTTCAGGTTTTGTAGAGTCATTTTGACCCTGGTAAATGCTAAAATATAGCTTCCCTGGGAGCCCATGAGCAGAGACCACAAACATTAACTGTTGAAAAATCTCCTTTATAAAGGACACATGAGTGGCTCCATTGGTTCAGCATCTGGCTCTTGGTTTCAGCTCAGATCATGATTGCATGGTCATCAGATAGAGTCCCACCACATACTTCTCGATGGGTATGTAGCCTGCTTGAGATTTTCTCCCTCTCTCTCTCTGACCCTCCCCTATTCTCGAACATGTGCTCTCTCTCTCTCTCTCTCAAAATGAATCATTGAATGAAAATCTCCTTTATCAACAGTAACAGGGATACTAATTTTTTCCCTCACAACCATAGATCTTTATGCAGCACATTCCACCCATTTGTAATCTCTCCTGATTGTCTTAAATAATCTTGGAGCCTCTGAGTGGCTCAGTTGGTTGAGTGTCACTCTTGATTTCATCTCAGGTAATGATCCCAGGGTCATGGAATCAAGCCCTGAATCATTCTCTCTCTATCTCTCTCTCTCCTTCTCTCTCACTCCCTCTCTTTCTGTATATTATACACACACGCACACACACACACATACACACACACACACACACACACACACACACACATATATATATATATAACTATAAAATTCATCAGCATTTCTTTTTCCCAATTCCACTGCAACCATCCCTCGCATTTTCTTCTGTGTTAGAATTCTAGCTGGTTTTTGCTACAATTTTGCTTCTTCCGTGCCAATTTTGTTGATTTCTTTCAGAATGTTATTCCCTTTTAAACATATTATTCCTTTAAAGCAGTACTTCTCAATCATGGCTGCCAGTAGATTGCCTCCAGAGGCTTAAGTTAATACCGACACCATTCCCTTTCCTAAGAGGAAAGAATTGCACTCAGGTTGAACCACGTGCATTTTCTGTAGCAACACCTTCTAAGTAAGCAGAGTTCTTATCACTTAACTAAATTTTTCAGGGAATGGTGAAGAGTTGGAAGGGGGCAAATGGAATAGCAGAGAGAGAGGTCTAGGAGGAAAAGAAAGATGAGAAGCAGAGCAAGACTGGGAAAACTTGCAAGCAGCTTATGGGGAATGTGACATCATGATTTATAATGAGAAAGAAATATCGGGTCTTCAACCGCAGGCACTGAGCTCCCAACCCCTTGGAATTTCCTGGTTGATAAGAGCAGTGCGAGCATCTTTTGTCATGATATTTGGTCTCTTGTCCTCAGTTCCTGAGATCATTCCAGAACCACAAAGGTGAGATGGGTATCTTGTTATTAATAACAAGCCCCTTTCTGCCCAAACTGGGTTTATGTTAATAGGTGACTTTTGAAAATTCCTTAAGGATGCAGCTGGTTAGCAAGGGACCAACTATGAATAGAGGGTTGGAAATGGCAGATCCAAGCCTTGGGCCGGCTTTGTCCTACTAGCAGTGTGCTGACTCTTACCCTATACCTTTTCTGGTGTCCATCAGTCCCTTTTCTCCCGTGTAGTTACTTTCTTTTTCCTCAGCTCACCTATTCTTCACTCCAGCCCGAGTCCTACTAATCTTGTGTACTGAAATACCTCCCTTGTCTACTTCTTCTGGCCAATTCCCACTACCGCTGTTTTCATAAACCTTGTCTACAATAGCTTCTTTGACCTCAAATCCCATGAACCTGACTCATCCTTCAAGACTCCATCACAGGGCCACCTTCTCCAGGAAGTCTTTCCTTCCTCTGCTCGTCTTGACCTCTCCTTCTTCTGTGCTCAGGACCACTGTACCTCACTTGCATATCTGTCATTATTGAATTTATTGGGCACTGAATATTTTCTTTTCTAGTTCTTGAGCCTTATTTATTCATTTTTGTATCTTCCATGCAGTGTCTTGATGTGGAGATGTTGGGGGTTGGGGCCAATGGTCAAGAAAAAAATTCCTGAGATGTCTTAGGGGCAAAAAGGTGGTTTTATTAAAGCATGGGGACAGGACCAGTGGACAGAAAGAGCTTTCCAGGGATTGTGAAGAGTGACTGATTATATTTTTGGGAATTAGGGGAGATAAAGTTAAGAGGAAGTTTCCAGTGGGATTTTCATATGCAAAAGAAGACTCAAAGGATCCTAGAGTCTTAGCTATTGTCAACCTAAGGTTCTTTTCCCCTCTAGCAAAGCATTAACATTAAGACCTTGGGAGTTCCTGGAGGAATGTCCTTCTCTGCCTGACTCAAGGATCTGTCAGTGGGCTGCAGGTTATAAGGAAATTTAATTTTATCTACATTCCTTTCTGCCTTTGTTCCCCACATCAGGTCTGACTCGCAACAGAAGTACTGAGTGTTTTTCTTTTTTTTAAACAACAGAAGTATATAAGGGCATTTTTCCATCTCTTCGTCTGTGTTACCATTTACTCACAATAGAAGTACTGAGTGTTTTTTTTTTAAACAACAGAAGTATATAAGGGCATTTTTCCATCTCTTTGTCTGTGTTACCATTTCTATTATGATGAAAGAATGGAGGGTGAGAGAACTGTGACAGAAACTAGTGCCAAGTAAATTCATTGTCTCAAAAAACTGCTTTAAATTTCATTTGGAGGATGGTGGCCATGGTCTCTCATTCTCGGTTGAGTTCTGCTTCTAACAGGAAGGGCAGAATATGTGCTTTGCAAATGGAATATGGCGTTATCACCTATTAGCAATCGTGCTGAAAGTGAGGAGAAAAATAAGGTGGAAAATAATCTTGATTTGGTTAAAAATGGGGAAAATACACTCTAAATGATGAAAAAATATGCGTAGTCACTTGGTTGCTTACTTAACAAGTACTATTAAGCCCTTATTATGTGCTCCAAAACTGCCACGAGAGTTTCGCACAGATGAGGATTGGGCAAAATTCTTTCTTTTTGTAATATACCTGCTTCTCAGAACTCAAAATATCAGTCTATTTTCTTGCCGTGTAATTTGTGGGAGCCATCAAAGACAACTGGATATGTTTAAAGAATGCTTGAAAGATCAAAAAGCTTCCTAAATGGATCCTATTAAAACTCTCCTGCTTGCAATGTCTTCTTTGTGGTATAAAGGGTTTAAAAAACAGGAACAAAGTTTTATTAAGATGTCTTGATAAACAGAAATGGACAGGGAAAAAAGGTGTCAGGTACAAATTCTACTTAGGGGCGTGTGCCTCTCTTATTGGGAAATTAGCTACATAGAAGTTCTCCCTCCTCCTTCTTCTCAGATTATGCAGGAAGGATAGTTAAAATAACCCATACCCTGCCTTTTTGGAACCACAACTGTGGAATATTGCAATGTTTTAGAAAAGATTGGGATAAAAACAAAATACATTTCTATGTATATGTTTTGGCTATTTGCCATAAGAAACTCATTGATCTCCTTCTCTCTACCTTTTGGACAGGTTTATAAAATCAGGGAACCCAAGATAAGCAGGCTTTAGGATTCTATACCATCTCCCTACTAAGAAACTGCTGCAGTCACAGGTGAGGTTCCTTGGGAGGCTAGCTGTGACACAGTGACTGGCTTGTGTCAAGATAGGAGATGCCTTAGATCATAACAGATGGTAATGGAGAAAATAAAGGAAAAACTCCTTGAGGTCATATAGGTCGTTATGGCGAACTGCGCAGGCCGGGTGCTCCCCACACCCATTTCCTTTCCCTACCTCCGCGTAGCCATCACCCCAAGTCACCCTACCCCTATACATCCAATTAGCTTTAAACACCTCTGCCGTCATGGATGGGCTCCTTTTAACTTTATAAGCAAACTACCACTTTTGTCCGGGGCTCAGTCTTTGGGGAACGATCCCACTTGGCCGCGGGCTTAATAAAGCTGTGTTCTCCCGGTTCTCCGCGTGCCGCTTGAGTTTTCTCCGGTCTCGGTCTATTTATCCGCGACAATGGGAAGAGAAGAACGCAGGTTTGGGCGGAGGGCAGCATTAGTCAATTCTACAAGGAGCGGAGGGTAAGACAACTTTTCAAAGTGATCCTGAATTTGGGTAGGACACCTGGGTCTTTCTAGCTCTTTTTAAAGACCATAGACCAAACCGCGGGCTGCCCCGGGAAGGGAGTATAACCTTGGGTACGGACAGTCGCTTAGGTGATGGGACCTGACAGCTCAACCTTCCTAGAAACCGGGAAAAAAGTGCTTTTGTTATGAAAGTTGGACAAATGGGCGGTGCTGTCCACGGGCTGAAGGAGATGACTGAGGGTCCCGAGGGACCTTGGGTTTGTGTAACTAGCACCACAGGCATTGAGATTGGAAGAGGAGGGACAAAAATATTAGCGTCACCAGGCAATTTAATAAAGAAACTGGTGAGCTATTGTGTTTGTGCTTGTGGATATGCACAGTTGTCATGTGACACCTCTCAGTCTGTCCCAAGGTAGCTGCATTCATTCATTCATTCATTCATTCCTAGAGCTATTCGGTGATGATCTCTGAGAACAAATTTTGGGGAATTCTTGCTGAGAGAGCTTTAAAGTTTGAGATTTTGAAAAGGATTTCTTCTTTCTTTTCTTTTTTCGAAATGGTTTTCATAGATACTTATCTCTTACATAATTTAAGATTATATGTAGTTAATTTCGCACTAAAAAGTTGATGGAAAAACATGTGTGTATTGAATAAACTGATACAAGTTCAGATTTGGGATTTTAAATTTCCGGAGTCCTTCAGCATTAAGTGGAAAGCCGATTTCTGAGAATTAGTGAAAATAAAGTAAGA
This sequence comes from Hyaena hyaena, assembly GCF_003009895.1. Taxonomy (NCBI): domain Eukaryota; kingdom Metazoa; phylum Chordata; class Mammalia; order Carnivora; family Hyaenidae; genus Hyaena; species Hyaena hyaena. Next base: position 1,071,127 of record NW_024080876.1, read on the forward strand.
GGAGATTCTGTCCTCTGTACATAAGTGCTCTGTTTCTTTTTCCTTATTTTATTCTCCTGAAAGGGAGATTGAAGACTGCAGAATCTTTCAACTGTGAACTGTGAAGCTGGGCATCAGAAGACCAACCCCCACCCACCACACCCTTGGGTAAGAACTGACAAAGGCAAAATCCGGATCTTAACCTCAGACTTTCCTGATGTTGTGAAAGCACACACACACACACACACACACACACACACAGGCACGCACATCCACTTACACACTCACTCACCTACTCATGTGTGCACCAGGCTTTTGAGTTGCAAATTAACACCAATGAAATCCATGAAGATTAGGGCTGGGATGAGTGGATATCTGTTAACAAGTAATGAGAGCAGCAATTTTACCTGAGTGCTTTCCTTGATGTATTTTTCAAGAATGAGCTGCTTTATTATGTAACTGATCACCTAATCATAGAACTAATATCTCATTGTATTCACAGATTCCACCCACACTTAAAAGGGAGGGAACCACACAAGGGAAAAGGTCACTAGGGGTCATCTTGCTTATTACAATGTATAAAATTTCTAGTGTCAGTTACTGATAGTTCCCCAAGTTCTTGTTTTTAAATTCCAATTCTTTTAATTCCATTTTTTCTTTAAGTGAATACTGGTAAGTGAATATTTTCTTTATCTTTGAATTTTCTCCAGTGTTGTGAAAACAATACAGACTTAGAAGGAAAACTTGGATTCTTTTTTTTTTTTTTTTTTTTTTTTAAGTTCCAGAAATGTAGTTAGTAGGAGGTCCGGGAGGACCTAACACTACTCTTACACCGAAGGTCTGTATTTTTCCGTTGCTTCTTGTGTACGTGGTAAGAGAGTGGTCACATTTCTTCCTCTTTTTTTTCTTTCTTTTGTGGGATAATTAGATGGCTCAACAATATTTACCTAATGGTCTACTTTTTCCTCACTGGCCTCCAATTCCTGCTGTCACACACAAAATTTCCAGATGCAAGGGTGTGTCTGTAGGCTCTCTGTTCTCTTTCCCCAACACCACCCTTTCTTAATTACATTGGCTTTATAAGAGGTATTGATTTCTGGAGAGGTAGCCACCTCCTGCTCCACTTGTTTTTCTTCTTGTTTTAGCTACATTTGGCCATTTGCAATTTAATGTAAGTTTTATAATCAGTTTGTGAAGCTCCACAGAAACCTTTGCAATTGCATTGGTTCTCAGTGTTAATCTGGGAGAATCGAAACATGAGAATATTAAATTTTACTAGCTTTGAACACAATATGTTTTTTTACATTTAATTTTCTTTCATGTTATTTAATACTTATAAAAATTATTTTCTCCATAATGGTCTCACGTAACATTTAAAAAAATTTGTTCTGAGTGTCGTATTTATTTTTTATTATATAAGTGTTATGCTTATTAAAAATATGTTTTCTAATTATTTATGGTTTTGGTAAAAAAATCAACTTTTAAAAACAATGTTTATTTATTTATTTTGAGAGAAAGAGAAAGTGCACTAGTGGGGGAGGGCAGAGAGAAAAGGAGAGAGAGAATCCCAAATAGGCTCCATGCTGTCAGCACAGAGCCTGACACAGGGCTCAATCTCACAAACCATGAGATCATGACCTTAATCGAAATTGAGAGTTGGACACTGAGCCACTTAGATGACCCAAGATCAAATTTTATATATTGACTTTGTGTTCAGCAACTTTTCTAATTCTTACTAATTTTTATAATTTAGTGGTGGATTCTTTTGGATTTTTATGTATACAATAATAAAATTTTCAAATAGTGACAATTTTCTTACTCTCTTACCCTTATATTCTATCTATCTCTATCTATCTATCTATCTATCTATCTATCTATCTATCTATCTATCTATCTATCTATCATCTGCCAATCATCATTGTCCTGTTTAGGATCTTCACTGCCACTACCTGGTGATGATAGGTAATCAGTTTGCTACGGCTACCATAACAAAATACCACAGACTAGGTGGCTTAAACAGTAGAAATTTATTTTCTCACAATTCTGGAAGCTAGAAGTCCAAGAACAAGGTGTTGGGAGGGTTGATTTCTTCTAAGCTTTCTCTTCTTGGCTTGTAGATGTCTATCTTTCTAGTATGTCCACATGGTTTCCCCTGTGTGTGTGTCTGTGTCCTAATCTCTCCTTATAAGGAAACTAGACATGGTAGTGACTATGTGAGAAATCAGTGTGGGAGCCCGACAGTGACCACAAGAAAGCGTGGTTAGGGACGCAGGGATGTGCCTGCACACGGGGCTCCCTGCCTGGGCAAAGCATGCCGGCAAACAGGGTGCTCTGCCAGGAGGCTTGCACACAATATCCAAGTTTAATGGTCCGCTCGCAAACGAGGGAACATGCCCTCCTTAGAAGTAAGGAGAAGGCTGGAATTGTGAGCAGGCCTCTTAGTAAACATGTTGTGGTCGCTTCCTCCCTTGCTCCCCCCCGTCCTTGGAATGTGTTTGGCTCTTGCCCTTGTTTTGTAAAAGAATGCATTTTGTAAATTTCAGTTTGTATCCAGTTACCGGGGTATAAAATAAACCGCAAGAGGGGCTTGCGTGGAATTGTTCCTCTGTCCGGAGTTGTGTCTGTGTCTGTCCTTTGTGTGTGTCCTGTCTTCGTGTCATTTCGTTAGCAACAAATCAGAAACTTATTGAAGGGCTGCTGCACTCTGGGAAAACATGCTTTCCAAAGCTGATGGGAAGATTTCAGACATCCTCTTACCAGAGACCTTGCAGCCAACTTAGTGCCACACGATCAGGGGCAGACCAGCTACCTCCCAGCTTCACCCAGGGGAGAGATGGAGTTGATTTGCATGCCTAGTGCCCCCATTTTTCAGAGGACTGACTTATGTCTTGCCAAACATACACCTCTGGTGGGTCCGGCATAGTCCAGCTGCCTGGGCAAGAGTGGACGTGGTGCTTTGGGCTGGTAGTTGCCCTTGATCCTCCCCCAACTCAATACAGAGTCAGTAGATGAAACATCCCCAAGATTCAGCTTCCCTCTGGAGAGAGAAAGTGTTGATCTCTGCATCTTGTATGTTAACTGCTCCAAAGCTGCCCAAAGAACTAGCGTCTCTCTTGCCAGTTTTGAAGCTGATGAATCCAGCACAATACAGATGCCAAGGGGAGAATGGAAGCAACATCTTGTGTTGGTAGGTGCCACAGCGTCCGCTCTGTCTCAGTACCACGTGAGCGGACAAGACACAGCTGAGTGCTGCTCCCTGGGGAGGGAAAAGTTTGGTAGAGGCGCCAGAATCTTGGCTGATGGTTGAGGAGGGTCTTCTCCTATACAGAGCTAGTTCATGAAAACTCATATAGGTGCCTGCTTTGTCTAATGCACAGACACCCACAGGGAGAGCAAAGGAAAATGAAGAACCAAGCAAAGATGTTTCAGACAAAGGAAGGAGAGAAATCTCTAGAAACCAATTCCAATGAGATAGAGTTATATGACTTATCAGTAGAGAATTAAAAACAACTCTTATCAAGATGCTCGCCACGATAAACCGAACCATGCATAAACAAAATGAGAATTTCAACAAAGAGATAGATGTTACTAAAATTGTACAAAACAGAAACAATGGATCTGAAGCAGGCAGTAGTGGAACTGAATGATTTACTACAGAATACAATAACTGTTACTATAGTTAGTGTCATTGCTGTGATTCATGGTAAGATGTCAACACTTCTACTCATACTTTTTTAACATCATCAGTGTAAAAGTCAAGACAGTGAAAAAAGTAAATGATACATTAGATAATGAAGCCTCATATATGGTTTATATGAAACAATCTTCTGTGAATTCTACTTTGAAAACTATTGCTCCGTAGTATACTAAGAAAGCTCTAGCATTTTAACTTCATTTAGTGTGGCCACCATTGGGTCCAGATTTCTGTCAGTCAATCCAGTAAAATGTTAGAGCCACTTCACTGACACATTCAATCTAGAATCTCTCCTTTGTGAGCCCACATTGATAATCTGAGCTTGGACCAGCGTTACATTTGTTTCCCGGTGGCAATTTTTTTTACGATCCATTCCCCAGATTTCTGTTGCCATAAAATGGCAAACCCTATCATTGCTGATACGTTTTGTAGCTCTTCAGTTGCTGCACTTTCACTTTGCCCTCTGGTGCCTTCCAATGCTTGTTGGTTGCACAATGAAAGATGGTGAGGATAGGTCAAGGGTTAGTAGGTAATTCTTTGTAAGGCAGCTGCCTCCGGGGAGGCTGCAAAAGTGTCTCCAGGCAACAGAAAACTAATCCTCTCAGATAAGAATGGGAATTTCTTCTACTGGCAAAGGAGGAAGCAGAATTAGGGTTTCAAGGGTTCTAGCTTCATAATCTTCCTAGAACCTGCCCTGGTATTTGGGTCCCAAGTCCTTCTTGATCAGTGACCTAACTAACTTTAGCATTAGAGACCTTGTGTGCTTGGGAATTCAATTTATGCTATAATCTGATCACTGGCAGGTTTAGTTTTTAGGATTTGTTTTCAGAACTGTCAGCCCTTCGGCAACAGGAAATAAGAGGGGTTTGCTTGTATGTTTATTTGCGTGAAGATAATCATAGAAAGAATATGGTTACGTAGACCTTCAGCTTGGAATTTAAAGACTCAAGTTTCAAGATCCGTGACACATCCTCCTTTCCTTTTCCAGTGTCCTTTAAAGCAACCAGTCAACCTCATGAACTCTATATTCTTTCTAAAATGCTCAATCATAGCAAATATCGGTCACCCTAAGCCCGGTCATTTATCGATACTAATAGTGGAAGTTTCTGAAGGTGCTAATTTAAGTCACTGTTTTCCACTGCATCTCATGGTCTGGCTTTAATTCCTTTATCCCTGGCAAAAGGAATATTAAGGCCTTTAATGACCTGTTATCAGAGCAGGGAACCAATTCCAGAAACCCCAGAACCACTTCAGAGAACCCATCTTTAAGGCTCTAGTTCCCTGAAACCTCTTCTATTACCATTGTCTTCATATCTGCTAAGATTCATTCAAAGAGGCAGAACCGCTGGGAGTGATATTGAATAAGGAATTTGTTGTAGGCATTAGATCTCATGTAACTGTGAGATGCGGTGAGGAAGTCTATGGAAGGTCATTGCTCTGAGTCTGTTGGTGGGAAGGTGGAAGTGATGTGAATCAGCAGGGACAATGATCAGGAAGATAGCCTAAGTATGAAGAGGGAGAAAGCAAAGACACACGAATTCATGAGGACAAGCTGGAAACCACATCTGCCTTTCACCTCTTCCAATCTCAAAGTCAAAGCAGAAGGAGCTACAGAAGGAGCTGGTAGTTTTTGACACTAGCGATCCATAGTCACCTGGCCGAGGACTTGGAGAAGCTGAAAGAGAAACTCCCGTGTGGGCTGCAAGAGCTACAAGCTTGGCAGCAGCCCCCTATCATCACAGGCAAGCCAGAAGAGCAGTGACAGCATGTGCCCTGCAGCCGTGCTGGAAGCTCTGTGCCAAGCTCCTGAGAGTAATGGCCACTGCCTCACGTCCGCCTTACCAATCTCATGAACACTGTTATTTGAGCCAGGGCGCCTGGGTGGTTCCGTGGGTTAAACATCTGACTCTCAATTTCAGCTCAGGTCATATCTCACCGTTTGTGGGGTCAAGCCCCGCATCCAGCTCTGCACTGTTAGTGTTGCTTGCTCTGGAGTCTTGCTCTACGGCTCTCTCTACCTCTCACTCCTGCTCAAAATAAATAAATAAACATTTATTTAAAAAAATTTTTTTAGTACTTATTTATTTTTAAGAGACAGAAAGAGCATGAGTGGCAGAGGGGCAGAGAGAGATGGAGACACAGAATCTGAAGCAGGCTCCAGGCTCGGAGCTGTCAGCACAGAGCCTGACATGGGGCTCGAACCCATGAACTGTAAGATGATGATCTGAGCTGAAGTCCGACACTAAACTGACTGAGCCACCCAGATGCCAGTAAATAAACATTAAAAAAATTTTGTTCTTTGGGCCAATCTTTGCCTAGAACTATTCAGGGAAGGCATCTGGTTCCAGATAGCTAAATGACACTATAAACAGCTGCTAGAGACAGCCTTCATTCCTTTAGAATTTTACATTTTATCATTAAATTTTTTTATTTTTATATTTCATAAAATATATAAATAGTTTATATTTGGCACAATTTTTATTACATTATTTTTATTAGCCAATATCTAATTTTGTCAACATTTCCTATTTCCCATTCCCACAATCTTGTTATTTATGTCTTCTTTATCATTCCACAGATAGAAAATATTTGGCTTCCCATGTTTATTGTTTTGATACTTTTTTGCAATTTGGTTTTAGTTCCTCAGTAGTTACCTTTATTACTATTACTTTATATGAGTTTACTTCTTTTTTTTTTTTTTAATGTTTTATTTATTTCTAGGAGAGAGAGAGACAGCGTGAGCAGGGGAGGGTCAGAGAGAGAGGGAGTCTCAGACTGAAACAGGCTCCAGGCTCTGAGCTGGCAGTCAGCACAGAGCCCGATGTGGGGCTCGAACCCACGAACCTTGAGATCATGACCCAAGCGAAAGTCGGACGCTTAACCGACTAAGCCACCCAGGCACCCCTATGAGTTTACTTCTTATTTCATGAGTAATGACTTACTACTATGAATGATGATAAAATTAACATAATTTGATATCTTCATACCTCTGTTGCCTCCACTGTCTGGTTTTTGTTTTTATGTTACCTGATTTTATCTTATTAATATTATTTCTATTGTATTTAATCTTTACACCTTTGAGTTTATCTCTGGTTACTTAATTTAACTGCTATATATTTTGGTCTAAATTACAAAAAGATAATGCTAGTGGCCTATTCAGGCTTCTTTATGTGTGCTCTGTACTTTGCCATCCCTAATTTTATTAGTTACATTACTCTTTCTATTATGCCAAAGTTTATAACATTAAAATTCACCTCTGTAACTGTAGCTTCTCTAACGGTTTTAACCTATATCTTTTATTTAAGTGGATTCAATGCTTAGGTGTCAGCAACTTTTTTTTTTTACTATAGTGCATCCATTCATTTCTTTTTTCATTTTACATTCATTTTCCAATTCATTTAAAAATTTTTAAAATCTAATTAATTTTTATTTTATTTTATTTTATTTTTTTACAGATACTCTATTTAAAATAATTTTTTTTCTTTTTCAATGTTTTATTTATTTCTGAGAGAAAGAGAGAGAGAGAGGCAGCGTGAGCAGGGGAGGGTCAGAGAGAGAGGGAGATATAGAATCTGAAACAGTCTTCAGGCTCTGAGCTGGCTGTCAGCACGGAGCCAGACGTGGGGCTCGAACCCACGAACCATGAGATCATGACCTGAGCTGAAATCGGACGCCTAACCGACTGAGTCACCCAGGCGCCCCTAATTTTTAGTTTAGAGATGAAGAGTGAGCAGGGGAGAGAGACAGAGGGAGAGAGGGAGAGAATCCCAAGCAGTCTCTGTGCCCAGCAAGTGGGGACCTATGCAAGACTGGTTATCAGGAGCATGAGATCATGATCTGAGCAAAAATCACAAGTATGACACTTAACTGAATGAGGCACACAGGCACCCCTCCAAAATAGTTTCAAAAAGAGATCATGTGAATAACATTTTTTGAGTTCTCTATGTTAAAAATATTTTGCTGTGGTCTTTAAACTTATAAGAAAGCTTGGCCAAGTAAAATTTTTCTCATGCAATGAGCTTTCCTGTGAAGATGTCGCATGCATTGTTCTACTCTTTCCCAGAAATGACTACTACTATAAGAAAGGAGAGGCCACTCTGATTTTTGGAAGGGAAATGGTGCCTTTTTTTTCTGGATTTTCAAAAGGTCTTTCTTTTCTTGGAAAGCTGATAACTTTTCTAGGACATGTCTTACAGCTGAGAATTCTGTATCAGTATTTTCTGACCCACGGTATACCCTGAGGGGTCCGTGTGCCCCATGGGGACATGTGGTTCCCCTGCTTGGAGTGCATTTGGTAGAGGCCATATGGCCTTCCCCCAGGCAAAGGGGTCCCCCAGTGGACCCCGAAGAGCAGCCATGTTTGTTGGTATTGGGACAAGGACGCCAGAGAGCCACAAAACCTGGCCCCGGCTGTGTGCTGTGTTTGCCATATTCTCTGAACCTCTGGCACTGTGCGATCTCATGAACGCTTCCTGGGGCAAGCCGGCACCTGGCCATTTATTTATCTATAATTTTTATCTATATTTTTTAATAATCTGTAACTTTAAGTGCATTTTTTATTTCAAGAAAGTTTTTTAATTTAAATTCTGTGGACTTCATTTATGTCACGGTATACTTTATTTTCTCTTCTACTTTTTCTTAAATGTTTATTTATTTTTGAGAGAGAGAGCATGAGTTGGGGAGGTGTAGAGAGAGTGGGGGAAAGGATCTGAAGTGGGCTCCACACTCACAGGAGAGAGCCAATGCAGGGCTCAGACTCACAAACCATGAGATCATGACCTGAGTCGAAGTTGATGCTCAAACAACTGAGCCACCCAGGCCACCTCCGCCCCCGTCCCCCTGCCCCCCGGTTTCTACTTCTTTCGTAAACTCCACATGTAATTTTCTATTTCCTTTGGTTGCCTTCTCAATTCTTAATCAAATTTTTATATCTTTCTTGATCTCTTGCTTTTTAGGTACAATAACTTTGTTATCGTTTTTGAGTTATTAGAAAGGCTTTGTTCAATATTTTCATTTTTTAAGGATACCATTTTTCTGTTTATTTTTCACCCCTCATGTTTTCCTTTTTTTTCATGTATATTCTATAAATCTTACACAATTACAAAGATCACATTTGAACAGATGATTTCTTCCCAGACCAGCAATTTATTAGAAGATGGTTGGTAGAAAGCCAGGGCTGTTGTATGGGCTCATGGAAACCTTCCCTGGCTCACTGTGAAGCCCTCCATCTGCTTAGCAGAGGAAAATTAGAAGCTTCAGAGTTTCATTCACACATCTCTGCGTCACAGCACATTTGCAGAAATGATGTTTTCTGTACATTTCTAAATTTAGCTGTTGCTTCCGCCACATGATGATGTCAGAGGAATATAAGAAAGCATCTAGGATGGCACCTATAGAGAGTCCATGTATCCCATACTTGTAGTTCCAAGTAAGGGGTCACTGACTGTGTCCCTCAGGAGGTGCCTTGACTTTGCCCTCTCTGACGTTTTAGCTGCTGGAATCCTCTCCACGTGTTCTCTCAGTGTGGCTAACTCTTCCATGCCTTCAGTAACCTAACTGGTGTTTATTTTGGCTATGAGTATATCCTTATTCCATCAAAGGTGGCGTTTCTTTTCTATTTCATGCTTCTCCCTGTTGTCTTGGGATGCAATTTCAAAAGAGAAGGAGGAGGCCTCTTTCATACTCCACTGTCTTCTGGCTTAACCTTCTCTAAAAAAAATCTATAGAAGATTTCAATGCTTCCTGAAACATTTTTCACAGTATCAAAAAAAAAAAAAAAAGTTCTACAGGAGATACAGGATAAGACAGCTTTATACAGAGCTGGCTCATCCACTTTGTGAGCTCAGTGGAAAGAAAATTTTTTATTTTTCCTTATCTATTTTGTGAATACCAGATGAAGTGGGAAAAAGCAATACAAAAGATTTCGATCAGGAGAGCAGGTAAATGGCACCAGTTCAGGATTCCCCTAGACTCCACTCTGACTCTTTGTTGAAGTTCTATGTTATTCATTGTAGTCTCTTTGTCTGAATAAGGTTTTGTGAAAAGAAAATATATCTAAGGTTTCTGGGACTCTTGTCTGGGCTCTCAGTGTGTGCGAAAGATACACAGAATACTGAAAGCATCTGGAAAAAGAATGACCCTTTTCCTCTTTCTCTCCATTTGAAAATGCTGTGCTAAGGAGCATGGGTAGATATCAGAAGGTCCTAGCATCCATGAATCAGACAGGAAGATGAAATTCTTGGCAAATGGCTACTTGCACAGCGGACATTGAAATCTGAATTTCTACACTCTGATCCCCTGGCATTTTGTAAGCCCCTCAGATAAGATCCTGAAGGAAAACTGCACATGGAAAGAATTGTCTCCAATTATTCTAGTAGACTGGGGTATTAAAAGAAAGCAATTTGAATAATATAATAAAATGAATAATGTTTCATTTCTAGCATGCCTAGGTTTGTGGACAGATAGCCATTTTTTGCTCCAGTTATAGCCAGATACTTTGACTGGGCAAGTACTTGTAGATAGAATTGTGATTGGGTGGCATTGTCATCCTTTAATTGATATCTCCGTTTTCATTTCAGTCCTTGCTGTGCCTGAGAGTAATATTTTGGATCTTCCCCCACATGTATTAATTTGAATATGCAATTTTTACATAAGAGTAAAAAAAGTTTGGACCCTGAATTCCTTTTGCCATAAAATTAAGACTTAACAACATGCCTTTTAAGCTGAAATAGTCTCAGCCAATGGTATATGCTGTAGGTAAGGTGTTATAAGTGGGACACATAGGTCTTGTGTGATCTTATTCTGAAGTTGCTTCATACCTTCATGACATTCACACCAATGCTGAGGTTCACATTCAGGAAAATGCCTGTGGTTATGGTACAAAAATTAAATCTTTCTTCTGCAGCCACCAAAGAGAATCTGAAAGTTGCCATTGATAGTCAATTCTCTTTTTTCTTTTTTTTAATTAAAAAAAAAATCTTTACTATATACTTTTTTAGAGAGAGGGAGAGAGAGTGGGGGAGGGGCAGAGCAAGAGGGAAACACAGAATTAGAAGCAGGCTCCAGTCTCTGAGCTGTTAGCACAGAGCCAGATGAGGGGCTTGAACTTACAACCTGTGAGATCATGACCTGTACTGAAGTCAGATGCTTAACTGACTGAGCCACCCAGGCACCCCACTCTTTGTTCTTTTTATAGAGAAATGAGTCCTTCTTGCTGGGAAAGAGACAGAGTCAATCTACATAAGAAAACACAGAGAGGAAAATTTAGTGAAGAGAAAGAAAACAAACTGTATAATTTTGTGGTTGAATAAAGAATTTTTTTTAAAGTTTGAGGAAGACATTGGAATAACTGTAGAAAATGAGGGAAATATGTAGAAGTAAAAAGGGTATTTCTGTAAGTGATAACATGGAGGCTTTATTTGAGTGCTCTTAATATTCTTTGAGTTCAACTCTATTCTAGTATCCATCTGAGTTTATTAAATGCATCACAACCCTAAGACAAAGATGTGTGAATCTAAGATATAAAACGAGTATAGTGGCATGTACATGAATTCAAAGAGCAATGACATTTTAGTCCAGGGAATTTGGCTATAAGATCTTCTCCAGTTGAGTATTACATGAAATTGTCTCTCTGTCTTCCCCAGGAGACTGGCGGCACCAGCAGCAGTGACAAGTGATGCCTCACTACCAAGCACAGGGTGATTGTGGTAAAAGCAATCTAACTCAGCAAGAAGGCTGTACGTTGTGGGATATGGAAATAGAGGTGAGAGAGCATTTGTTCCTCCATTACCTTGGTAGGTGTTATCAACTGAGTCATGTGTGTAAGCCCCTTGGTGAATCCTTCTAAGTATTTGGAAGGAAACCTGAAAAATTTATAATTGAATAATGCCAATAATTTGAGAAGAAGAACATTTAAAGTTATTATAAACTACATATAAATATAAATGGGACCTAACCTGTAGAAAAAAGCTAGTGCCATGATCTATTAGGGATATCTTCTATGAGACAAAATTTTTTCAGGTATATTTCATTCAGGTTATGGCATTCCCCAAGAATATCTAGAAGACCTAGATCAGGAAACACTCTATTTTGTGAGCTTTAAGCTAATAGAATGATGGAGATTTACTACAGAAAATAATGATTGGAGGTTTGGAATAGTTTGTGTTGAGCCATTCCTTGTGGTGGGAATTAATTATATAGCCCAGCTAAGCAAATGACAATTCTATTTTATGACAATGAAATCATGTTTACCTTTCTGTTTGCTACAGAAAAGTGAAATAGGACATTAATCCAACTCATAACCAAAATGATATAAAAATATAAAGTAAAAAAAAAATGTAGTAAAAATCTAGCCCTCCTTCATTACTCTGGAACCCACTACTGACCTTAGCAAATCCTGAATTTCTCTGGAGGCCCTCCTGGATTGTTCATTTATTAATAGTGGGGGACACTTCATGGAGTAGAAAACCTTCTTAGTTAAAGATTCTGGGAGTGAGTTGGAATACTGAGGGAAAACATTGAGGGCCCCCCTGGTACAAGGTCAGCCGGATCCATAGGGGAATAGCGGCTGCCTTGACTTAGCTTTGTGAAACTGAATGAGCATGCCAGTGTGATACCGGTAACCTGCCTGCATGTCACCTGAAGCTTGATTCATGCTCATCAGTTAGGATGTAGTTATGTATGGTTTCCTCCGAAAGAAGATATACTAAATCAAAATTCCAGCTGTGTCTTTTCCTACCTTTGGCTCATATATCCAAACCAAGTTTTCAACAAATCTGTCAGCACTTGTAATTACATGGTAATCTGATTGTCAGTGGTGAGGCTTCTTCCTATGCCAACCCTGTCTTACTTACTTCTTCTATACCCCTCAGACCTATACGCATACCATGAAAACTACTCTTACCTTCACTGTGGAAAGAAATGTAGGGTGATATTCATGATTCTGAATCATGAGGAAGAGTATTTAGGGACAAATTGTGCTTAGAATATAATATCCCTCTTCTAAATGTAGGACTTCCAAGTAAAGCAGTGAGTGAGTGGTTCTAGGTGCTTTTAAAAGATTACAGACTTTTTAAGGAAGATAATAAAAGCACTTTATCTGTCCCCAATCCAGCCCAGAATAAAATACTTTTCTTTGCATTAAATATTGGGGGGTTCATGGATTCACTGAAATGCAGTTAAATATCCCAGCTTAACAAGAATCTGAGGTTTAGGGGTTGGGAAGAGAAGATTAGTCCATGAGGATCACAGAAAATAGAGAAAAAAAGCTTCTAAATGACCTTTCTTACATCAATGCTTATTATGTACATGTGTTGAGAGTATATGCTATTTTAACTCATAAATTGAACTATTTAAAAAAATGTTTATTTATTTTTGAGAGAGAGAGAAATCGTGTGAGCAAGAGAGGGGCAGAGAGAGAGAAATAGAGACATAGAGAGACAGACAGAGACAGAGGATCCCCAGCAGGCCCCAGTGCTGTCTATCAGAGCCCGATGTGGAGCTGATACTCTCAAACTGTGACATCATGACCTGAGCTGAAATCAAGAGTAGGACGCCTAACGAACTGAACCACCCAGGTGCCCCATAAATCAAACTCTTATAGAGAGTGAAGACAATATAATTTAAAGCTTACTTTCTGATGATTTGCCTAAATAAACTTATAGAATCTGGAAGAATGTATAGTTGAGAGGCTGCTTAGATTTTTCTCTCTTATTTATTGAATGTTCCAAGCCAGCCTTTGACAAGTGTAAGATGGCAATCAGTCATATTCTTGCAACGATCAAGGAGTGAGTCATAAACCTTGGCTAAAGGAGTAGTGCATCAATGTGAGGGAGAGAGGCCAGCAATTGTTAGTTCCCCTCTTTCCCCACCCCTTGCCTTTTTTTGTCCCTGATCTTTTTAACCATGGAGATTAGTTCCTATTAGGGAGAGAATTAATATTCACTCTACTTTCATTTCCTTGTTGCTCTGTTATAAGCTGAATGAGGCAAACCATGAGGGTGGTATTTTAGAACATTTACTTTGAACCTGGTCAGTGAATGATAAGCCAGTAGGAATGTATATGTTTAATTTGATAATCAATTACATAAATGGAGCCCACCTTAATATCAGGGCACTCCTGTCTTTGTATCAACTCTTGTCTTTCCCCTTTGACACTTCTAGGATGATTTTCTAATCAACTACCTCATCTTGCAATATTCAGAAAATAAATAGATTTTCTCATAGCTTGAGAGTGGAAAGACATAGCTCTTTTTCTTTTGTATTGCTAATGTATACTACTTAGGAACTCCATCTATATTGGTTAAATACTGTGGAGTTTTACATAGGAAGAAATTGGATCCAGAGAAATCATGTGAGTTCCTCAAAGTAATTAATCTAGTTTGTAAGCGACTAAGGATTATAAATTTGTCTATTGACTTAACAGTAATTCTTTTCCTTTGGAAGTGACATTCTAAGGCATTTTACATGATCACCAGAAACCTACAGTCTAATGAGGATCCTTGGAAACCTTTCCCATAGGGAAATTCAAGTCTCTGGTTTTGTTGAAGGTCTTTTAGCAATTTGAACCATTATAACAGAAGCAAGCACCAATAAAAAATCTTACTAATACTCATGGGTACACCTGTGACCAAGTTCAGGTTCTGGCTTACTAAAATATCCCATTATCCATTTTAGTTATAATTAACATCTAGGGATTCAGCAAACTGTACAACCAGAAGCTGATAGTATATTGATTTAAGTGAAAATTAGCTCTTTCTCCCTCTTTCTCCTTTTGTATTTGGTATGTTGAAATAAGACGACATCTTAGTTTCTTCATGGTCACAATTTGCTTATCAGTTTCAAGCAATATACATACCAAGCACAGATTCTTCATGAATAAATCCAGTACGTTATACCACATCACCCTATTTGGCATGAAATAAGAGTGAATTTGTGTGAATTTGTGAAAGAAGAATTTGTGTACAGATTAACATGTTATTAGTTTGACTATAATTTTTTCATTGTTTGTACCAGAGAAGAACTGTAAGAATGCATTTATTTTCTTATTCCATAAAACTTTCTTATATATAAAAAAGTAAAATGATTTCCTCATATTATGAAATAGTTTATTACCTACTATCATTTATTAATTATTATTATTAATACTGGGCATTGTATGAATGGTGAGTCACATTGTACAATTTTTTTTTGCTGGCTTTCTTTTTTGGTTTTTCTCTTTAGAAATCTTACGGCTATAAACATTGAGGAAAGTTGCTAGCAATGAAACATATAATGGAAACAGATGACTCCACTTATCTTTTCTGTTCAGCTATTGGAAGAAATATCACTTCTTATTGTGAGAACAATATGTAACTCTGTTTACTGAAGGGACCCTAGTGAATGGCTGTTAGGAAGCTAACTAATGCCAGTCATTCTCTGAGCTGTCACTTCATCAGATAATACTTTGGTTATGGAAGGGAGCAGATGTTCAGCCTACATTTGTGTACTTGAAACACACTGAAAGCACAAAGCCAGGCTAAGAGCACTTGCTGGTGAATGAAAGATGCAAGTTAAGATGAAAAGTCTATAGCTACAGGAAGAATTACAGTGCAGCGGGTTGTAGAGACCATTTGGCTGGAATACATTTAAAGGGTCCCAGTGGTAATGGTAACAATGTCTTGCATAATACCAGTCTGGGAAAGTAAAGGACTTCAAAATATGGTATGCTGTTTCAACCATGGTAACAAAAAGTCATCACGGAATTATTGAAAGCCTTAGAATAAAAGAAACTAAAGCAAAATTCACTGTGGTTCTGATTCCACATTGCTTTGTGGCATGATTTGCCTTGCTTACAGTAAAAATTTTTAGACAGAATTTTAGGTGAAACTTTGTTATCATTACCTTATAAATCTATTTTTGCCTTCATGGATATATGATAAACTGGTTTTAAACTGAAGCTACAGTGCAATCGCTTACTCAGAGGAAAAATGCACTTCCTTTTGTTTGGTTTATGGCTAAAATAACCTTAAAAAAAAAAACACTTTTGTCTAGATGGGAATTTCTCTATCTCAGCACTGTGATATTAGAGTGAGTAATTTTCTGCTGTGGGGGCTGTCCTGTTTAAGATATTACTAGCGTCTCAGTTTCTACTCACTAGATACCCATAGCATCTCCTCAATCCAGCTGTGAAAACCAAAATATTGTTAGACATCGCCAAATGTCCTCTGAGGGCAAAATTGTCCCCAGTTGAGAATCCTTCCCTTGGATTCTGGTCCTCTGCTACTCTTCTTTAGGACAATGAGATCTGAGATCTTAGCAACACTGAGAGAATGCTATTGAATGGTGAAATATGAATTTTAATCAACCCAATTGCTCCAATCCCTGGAAAATTTAGAAAAGAAAGTTTAAAAAAGACAGTAAAATCCACAACTTTATTGGTGATCAAGAAAGGAGAAAATTCTTCCATGTGAATTACTTGATCCTGAGGCACTATGGTACTCAACAGGAATAATTGCTATAATCATGAAATCCATTAGCATGCTGCCTTAAGTGCTTGGTGTTCGTCTTTTATTCATTGGGTAATTACTTACTGCTTGGTGTGTTTTACCTGGTGCCTCTAACTGGGAATGTGTTACAAAAAGCTTTCATAGCTATTATATGTGTACTATGTTAGTTTTTACTTTATTTTTCACACAAAGAAAGACCTGCATGAATTCCAGGATGTAAGAATGATTACCCTTTTCACGTAGTAAATGTGCCAACACCCCCTGTTGGTACAAATAGGCCTAGTGGTTACGAAATATAACTTGGCATCATGTTAAGCCTATAGTTTCTAGGACAAAACAAATCTTAAATTTAAGAGACACTAAATTTGGGAAGGCTTCTTTCCTAATGAGACAGTGGCACAGATGTTTGCCTTGTGGCAGGTGCTTTTCCACATTCATTCATTTAAGGTTTACTGATACTAGGCATAATACAGCATCAAAGCACTACTTGCCCTAAAATTATTTACACTGTAGACAAGGAGAAAAGACTTAATTTTGTGAAAAGGTAAATTACAATGCAGAACAATCATATGAGAGCTGATGAGAGGTTATAGGTAAAGGATTTCTGATAGGGTGTTCTATGTAACAAGTGATAAAATCCAACGTAGAGGGAGTTCGCTGTGTGCCCTTAAATTGCCACATGAATTTTGCTCTAGATCTCCTTGAAGGATGAATAAGAGACAGAAGGGCTTTTCAAAAGGGTAGAATGGAATGAGCAAACCATGAAAGAGGCAGTTCAAATTGGGTGCCTAGGAGTACAGGGGGAAAATATATAGAACATTCCAGTTTGAGTGGATGTTTTGTGTATGGAGTAGAGAGGTTAGTTGGATTTCAGTTAGAGCAGGTTTAAAGATTGGGTTTTATTTATTTAGGAGAGAGGGAGACCCTCTTGATGGAGGAGGATAACTTAAATATAACAGTGTTTGAGTGACGTGAATCTGGTAGTAATGCTTAGTAAGGAAAATAAGATGGTGAAGCCATGACAAAGATGGTAGAAGAGAAAAGCAATGGAAAATCTAAGAGAAATACGTAGGCTTTACATTTCATTATGTAATGTTTTGCTCCAAATCATCTTAAGTGAGAAGTAGAAACAGTGGGACTTGGTCCTGTAATTACTCTTCCTGCAGTCTATACTTGGGTGTCAGCTGAAGAGGATGCTGTGATGTACAGCCCAGATTCCCTTCAAGGCTTACGGACTTCCCCCCAGCTCCACAGCATGCTGCCAAAGGCCAGCCACCTTCAGCTGCCAATTTTCTCCGGTAATTATCCTTTGTTGAAGAAAACTGCCATGACTGAGTTCCCAAAATTTCCAGAAGAGGGGCGCCTGGGTGGCTCAGTCAGATAAGCATCCGAGTCTTGACTGTGGCTCAGGGCATGCCCTCACAGTTCGTGGGCTAGAGCCCTGCACGGGGGTTCTGCACTGGCAGATTCTTGCTCTCCCCAATTCTCTCTGCCTCTTCCCCGCTCACTCTCCAGCGTGCTTTCTCTCTCTCTCTCTCAAAATAAGTAAACATTCACAACAAAACAAAACAAAACACTTTCCAGAAGAAAGCTGGTGTGGGGTATAAATACCCTGCCCACTCACCACGGCGGGCACTTTCCTGAGGAGCTTCTCAGCTCCAGCACTTCCTCTGAAGGTGGCCGAGGCCTTGTGATTTGCTGTAGCTGCTCTCCCCTGCTGCCAAATCCCGCTTCCTCTCCCTTCACCGAAGCCCGTCCGTCCCAAGAGTGCTCCCTCATAAACGTCTTGCCCACGAATCCCCATGGCAGAGTGTCCTTGCTGGGGAACCCAACCTGTAACAGTTGGTGCATGGAGGAGCCTGAGAAAGCAAATGCCGTGATGAAGCTGAAGCGCTCCTTGTCTCACTGTCACTGAGGACCTATCACATCAGTAGGTGTGGGATTTGTGGACCACACGTGGCTCCTTGGTACCGATGGCGGTGGAATTGTTAAAACTTTCACTGGTAGCAAGTGGGGATGATATGCAAAATGAAAGGAAGTGAGTTAGTGGGAACGATGTACCAGACACATTAGAAATATGGAAGAAAGAGCAAGTAGAAGGAAGATGAAATTGGATGGTATTTCCTAGGGACAGTTAATGCTCCGGAGAGAGACAATGAAATGCTGAGGACAGTTAGCTGTCAATTAAACACTGACTATGGAACTACAGAGGCCTCCCTGGAGGCATAGAATGCAGAGTCAGAGGATAAAGAAAGTTGGAGACTAGGCGCAGGACTTAACCCAAGTGTATCCTAAGGTTAAATTCCCAAATTAGGCAGGCTCTTGGTTCAGACAGAACCAAAAGGGATTCTGGGACTTGGGATGGGGATATCTGAGTGATGAACATGAAAATCTTCAATCCCTGCTGCTTCTAAAAAGTTGAGCTGAGGACATGGCATGTCTTAACTCCTCTCTTAAGTATAACTGCTTCCCCCACTTTCCTTAAAGGTGAGACAGATGGCAATGGCCCAAAGTTATTTTGTGCCATTCTCCAGACCTTCCCCGTCTCCTCTCCTGGCCACTGTGCTAATAACTATGGTTGAGTCACAGTGTCACCTGGCTGGCAAAATGCTGGGTTTGGTTAGGGAGGAAAAGGACTATACTCCAGAGGAGATGCAGGACCTATAATCATCTATTAGAAGGAACTGGGAGAGGACATTTATTTGGACTGGACTCTGGAGTCTTGCATCAAGGTTGGTAGGATATAAAGTGATAAAAGGAGAAATTTATGAACATGGGAACATTTTTCGGGGATATAGGACTTAAAAAGCTGGGTAAGAGACGATGCTGACGTGCCTCTAGAATGAATCTTAGAAGCTTAAAGAAAGTGTTTGTCAGCAGCTCTTTCTGCCCATGGGTCCCGTCCCTATGCTTTAATAAAATCATCTTTTTGCACCAAAAGAAAAAAGTGTTTGTCTATGCTAAATAGAATAAAGCTGTGACACTGGCCATGGAAGATCATAGAAATAAAGGTCAAAAAGCATAGATAAGTGCACATGCCAAAATGGATGTATTATACAAGGCTGGAAACTCTCAGGAGGTTTCTAGGGGAAAGCCTAGAGGACAGTCTGCTTACCATATCAAAAGGAATGGAATGATGAGAAAGCACTGGTATCATTGAGAAATTCAGTTGTAGCTATCATGTGTAAGCCAGGGCTGATTTTAAGAGGTGCTATCACTAAAGCAGGTTCTCTGATAGCAAAGGCAATGATAGGATTTTGAAATAACAGAGGCATACAGAAGCCGGGTAGATATAATTATAATGAGTGGTGAGGTCTCAGTGATAGCCTGACCCACAGAGAGTCCTAAAGGTAATTAATAGTACATGGTACTTCTAGGGACTACATAGATTGTCTTCAACCAACAAGCATATTTCGTAATCTATTTAACCAGAAAAGGTTAATGATAGGTGATTATGAGGTTGAGTATAAGGATCTCAGTTAAGGAACTCACTGATTAAGTTTTATGCCCAGGTCAGTTTTCACACTAGATACTTACTCAGTTTTGGGAAGGGAGGACGCACAATACCACAGTAAATATATAAAGTAGTAATTCTTCACATCTTTCCCAAAGGGATCTGTTCACTCTTAAAGCTTTCCACTGGAGAAAATGCCTTAGCATTTTTAGTGTTATTGGCCTAAGAGTCTGAATTGCCACTGATACCAAGACACCTGAATCATTTTAGGCTCTCTCTTAGAGTGAAGTCATTTGAGGGCAGTTCACAGTGGATCTACTGTCAGTGGATCCATGGATCCGTCCATTGGTCATTTCTTCAGTCTTAAAAGGTAAAATTGGAATGGATACTTTCTGTAATTGGCATAATGTTCCTACCCTTGATTCCCGGGCAGGTAATATAATAGCTTTTGTGCTCAAATATTACATTGAAATTTAAAAAATTACCATATCCTTCCCTCCCTTACACACCAGCCAAATTAGTCTGTCAATAATAATCATGCATTTTGTGGGCAGTGGCAGAGATGAGTGCCTTAAAGACCCAAAAGATGGTAATCCCATAATATCTTCAATTAATTAACCTTTCTGGACTTAAAAAAAGAAACAAACAGATGGATCCTGGAAGATGGCACTAAACTCTTGCAAACAAGTGGTAGCCCCTCTTTCAGCTGCTGTGCGCATGTGGTGGAAGGGGGCACAGTATTGGGATGCTGTGGCATCCCATCCGATTCCCATTTCAGAACTGAAGAGCTTATTCTCTCGGGTGCTAGGTGTGACACCCACCAACATTCTCAATTCTCAGCCCTCTCCTGCCAGCTTGCCACAGTTATGCCCCCTTTCTTGGAGCAGCAAGCATCCAACCTGCGGTTGATGTGGAGGTGGGGGATGAGGAGTGGGTTATAAAAACTCAATGTCTTTGTTTCAGTTGAGGAAACCAACTTCTCAAGGGCTATCCCAGCTTCCAACTTCAGGAAGTTATGACTGTACCTCAGTAGAACTTCTCCCTCTGCAAATACTACTTGCTTCCCATCCCAAGAGTTGATCCTGAGATTGCAGTGTAAATGGAAATATACTTCTTGAACACCACTCTACATCTCAAAGTTTGCTTCTGGGAAACTCATTTGTGACAATTGTATATGATTTGTTTGCCAGTCTGCTTGCCTTTATGTATTGTAATTGGCATAAAGTTTCACAATATCCATTTTGATCCCCTACCCCACCCCCATTTGGGTTTTAAAATAGACCAAATATCAAATAAAGTCATGAGACTATCAAGTGACATTCCTCCAAAGATAGCTTCAACACGGTCTCCTAGAAAACTGGTAAAGTTCACTTTTACACATTAAACTGTGAAATCAGGTGATGATTTACATCTTCCAATTTTAGAAACTTGGTAATTGCTTAGTTTTCATTCAAGTTTTGTAACAAGTTATTAGTGACCAATGGCATAAAAATGTAGATCACTTCCTCACTGTTTTCTTTCTTTTATATTTGTCACGTGATTGACGAATCACTTGATGTTGATCCAGAATCATACTCTGCCACCAAATAAATCTATCCCCCCACAAACTGATAGACTTAAATATATATTTGTATCATTTTTTAATATATTTCTTCTACTGAGTTCCAGAGTAGCTATATTTGAAAAAAAGACAGGATAACAAAAAGTATTATATTTAATATGTACTTTGTGTGAACTCGATGTCATTGGTGGAATATTCAAAGAGAAAAGCAAAGAAATAGTTTCTTCCCACTAAAAGTAATGATGAGTTCTTTTACTTTTTTTATATTATGCTTTCACAGCTATTAAACTTAACATTTGTCATGGATATTAGCATAGTAAGTAAACAAACTATTTTCTTTATTGCAAATGTTCAAAACCCATTTTCTTGAAATCAGAATAAAAAACATACAATTACGAAAGAGAGTTTAGACATCTTCAACTTAGTTTTCTATTCTCAATTTATCTTAAGGCATTTTTTCACATGTCCATTTGAATTCCTTATGTTAAACAGACATAGAAACAAGCTTAAATCAGTAGATTTCACAAAGTGGGGAGTCAGGACAAAGTGTTTATGGCCAATAGAACAAGAAATATAAAATTAAATAGATTTTTAACCAACTGAGCCACCCAGGCACCCCATAAAATTAAATAGATTTTTAAATTAAAAAATTTTTTAAATTTTTTTTAAAGTTTTTGAGACAGAGATAGAGGCAGAATGAGCAGGGGAGGGTCAGAGAGAGAGGGAGACACAGAATCCGAAGACAGGCTCCAGGCTCTGAGGTAGCTGTCAGCACAGAGCCTAACATGGAACTCGAACCCACGAACTGTGAGATCATGACCTGAGCTGAAGTCGGACACTTTAACTGACCGAGCCACACACAGGCACCTCTAGATTTTTAAATTTTTAGGTAGTAATCAATTAAGACTGAGTACTGTAATAGTCTCATATTTGGAATAGACGGAGTATAGAAGTGGAGTATACTTACTAGTGGCAAAAACTTATTTATCACATTAGGATCCTAGTATAGAAAGATGAAATTTTATGAATCAAGAAACAAGAAAAAAAGGAGAGGGAGAATGCCTGGGTGGCACTACAGATTTCCTAATATTTTGAGAGAATGTAACTAACTAACATTTGGCAGAAGAATTTGTGGGAAATACTTATTATTTTAATACTTTTTCATTACATTATATAACTAATGCTTATTTTTGGATAAGTGTTAAGCTAAATAAAGCCATCCTTTAATGATTTTGGTTTGCATCATAATTACTAGCTAAAGAAAATACCTTAAATATATGGGAACATATTATTTAGTCTGTAACTTGTCAGTTTACCCCAGTGTGAAACATGTGAAAAATCACTGAAGGTAAAGAATAGAAAGCGGACATTTGGTTCTAAGGTTTATATTATGCAGTTTGTAGGTGTCTAATTCACGACATTACCTTCCGAGCTTTCCTTGATTATTTTTTTCCCTAACAAAATGAGGTGATTGGCCTAAATGGTTTGTAATGTCTGATTTGATTTAAAAAGAGTTTCCAGTGATATATTACAATTCTGTGCAATCAAAGATCTACATTTGGAATACTATTATTTCATCTTGCTATCACATTTCTGTAGATTTTTCACTAAGCTCTGTATTGACATAACAATCTAGACATGAATAGGAGTGACTTTAGGAATGAGCATAGTTACATCAGCCTTCCTCAGTGTAATTCAATACTCAGCTCCCGTACCCAAGTCAATTTTATTCTTTCTCCCTATTGTCAGATGTTCCTAACTAACATTTAAGAGAAGGTGTTTCTATGATCTACTTTACATTGAAGAAAGGATTTCTGTTAGTGGGTTTGCTCTTTCTATTCCTTTTAGACAACAGTAAAATCTAGTGATTGATTTTCAGAAAATAATGCAAGCTACTTAACTCTCTTTTCTGTTTCATTGGATGCAAACTCACATATCAATCAAACTGTCAAGTATTTTTCTTCGATTTATTCTTTAGTGTCGGTTCTGAGTCACAGTTTCACATCTAGACTATAGGAAATAGGAACTTAAGTATTTTCTAATGAAAGTGGAAAGGCTTTTAGGAACCGATCAGTCACTTTGGTCTTGTGATTTGTAGAACTGATTTTCCAATAAACTCCTAGTTAAGTGAATTAAATCTCCTTTTAAGGTCTGTTGAAAGCAAGCCACTAGAATTTCATTTGCATATACCAAAAAGGTAAAATGTAGGAAGCAATTTGTTCCTTTTTTTTAAGTCTGAAGAAAAAATGCAAAATATCTGTGCCATTTCTCAGCTTGGGAGTCCCCAGTATGTCATGGCTAAAAAGGCCAAGTAAGTAGATATGAGACTTTATTCCAAATAACATGTCTAGTCTTAGCAAATAAATGATTCTAAGGGCAAAACCAAAGAGAGGAATCATACAGTGAATTATAGGGAATCTAAAAGCACCCCCCCCAAACAACTCTGAAGGTGAAAACTAAGGAGCTGCGTATTGCTCTGGATCAAGTACACCAGAGCAAGGGTTAATTTTCCATTAAGCATATTAATGTAGTATTGAAATGTAGTGTTGAAAGAATGGAATAGAAATAAAGGTGGTGAATAGTAAATGATGCAATCACAAAATCCTTCAGAAATGGAGGTACATAACATGACTAATTAACCACCACTGCCTGTTCTACATCTTCACTTAATGATATCTCAGAGACACAGGGGCAGTGAGGAAAAGAACACTTCATATCACTTTTCCAATTTCTCTAATATAGTCCTTGGCATGTTGCATAATTATTATCTGCCTTTCTTCCTCTGCTTCATGTTTATTCTTTATGCTTGATGCTTACTAAACACTCAAGAAATATGTGTGAATAAATAACTTTTCTTAAATAGTTTATTGTCAAGTTGGTTTCCATATAACACCCAGTGCTCATCCCTACAAGTGCCCTCCCCCATGCCCATCACCCCCCTTACCCTCTCCCCCACCCCCATCAGCCCTCAGTTTGTTCTCAGCATTCAAGAGTCTCTCATGGTTTGCCTCTCTCCCTCTCCCCAACTATTTTTTCCCCTTCTTCTCCCCCATGGTTTTCCGTTAAGTTCCTCCTAGTCCACCTATACGTGCTAACATATGGTATCTGTCTTTCTCTGCCTGACTTATTTCACTCAGCATAACATCCTCAAGTTCCATCCATGTTGCTACACATGGCCAGATTTCATTCTTTCTCATTGCCATGGAGTATTCCATTGTATAGATAAACCATCTTCTTTATCCATTTGTCAGTTGGTGGACATTAGGCTCTTTCCATGATTTGACTATTGTTGAAAGTGCTGCTATGAACATTGTGGTACATGTGCCCCTGTGCATCAGCACTCCCGTATCCCTTGGGTAAATTCCTAGCAGTGCTATTGCTGGGTCATAGGGGAGTTCTATTGTTAGTTTCCTGAGGAACCTCCACCCTGTTTTCCAGAGAGGCTGCACCAGCTTACATTCCCACCAACAGTGTAGGAGGGTGCCCGTTTCTCCACATCCTCACCAACATCTATAGTCTGCTGATTTGTTCATTTTAGCCACCCTGACCGTCATGGGGTGGTATCTCAGTGTGGTTTTGATCTGCATTTCCCTGATGATGAGGGACTCTGAGCATTGTTTCATGTGTCTGTTGCCATCTGGATGTCCTCTTTGGAGAAGTGTCTGTTCATGTCTTCTGCCCATTTCTTCACTGGATTATTTGTTTTTTGGATGTGGAGTTTGGTGAGTTCCTTACAGATTTTGGGTACTAGCCCTTTATCTGATATGTCATTTGCAACTATCTTTTCCCTTGAATGGGAGAAACTAACTTAAGAGACTGAGTATGAGGAAACTAGTTTATTTCCTATGGGCATTTAACCACTGAAGGAGTTAGAAGGTCTAAGGCATAAATCAGTTAAAAAAAACCCTCCCCATATATCTATATTATTTTCAAATGGCTTAGAGAGAACTATCTTGTCTGATCTCCCAGGAATGGAGAATGAGGGAATGAGGTCAGCATTTGGGGATTTAGCAGTATGTGGAACTTGGGGACAATGATATATAGCATCTTACGGATTGCTAGGTCAGAATCAAGATCAACATTCCAAAACATATTCATGACCTAAATGAGGCAATCTTTTTAAAAAGAGCCAAATGTGAGGCCCTAGAGCTTGGGAACTAGAGAGAGTGCTTGTAAAGACAGAAGGAAGGCAAATCTAGAGAAATTCCCAAAAAAGGTCCCAGAAGAGGTTTTTCATGTGCTGCCTTTGGTATCTGAAATTATCCTGGGAGTGGATAGAGGTTTGTTGGTGAGTGGGTGCACATGAGCCTAGCATCATTTAAAAAAATTTCACGTGTCTGTTTATTGTGACGTATTTACAAGATTAAACAATGTATATTCTGGAATGAGATATTGCTGATGTTTGCACAGTCATGTGAATATACCAAATCATTAAATTGTAATTTTTTCTGGCTAAGTTGGCCTTTTTTGTAGGGGGATAAGATAAGTTGGCCTTTTATTCTCCCAGTTTTACTGAGATGTAATTGAGAAATAACAATTATGTATATATATGTATAAATATATATTTATATGTATAAAGATATATATATATATTTATGGTATACAGCATCATGTTTTGATATATGTATACATTGTGAAAAGATTACTACAATTAAGCTAATTAACATATCCATCACCTTACATAGTTATCTTTTGCGTGTATATAAGAACAAGTAAGATTTACCCTCAGCAAATTTCAAGTATACAAGACAGTATTATTAACTATAGTCACCATGCTGGACGTGAGATCTCTAGAATTTATTCAACCTGCATAACTGAAACTTTGTACCCTCTAACCGTATCTCTCCATTTCTCCCACTTCCCAGCCCCAGGTAACCACCATTTTACTTTGTGCTTCTATCAGTTTGGCACATGAATGAGATCATACAATATTTATCTTTCTGTGTCTGGCTTATTTCACCTAATGTCTTCCAGCTTTATCCACCTCATCTCAAATGACAAGATTTTCTTCCTTTTAAAGGCTGAATAATATTTCATTGAGTATATATACTACATTTTCTTTACCCATCTGTCAATAAAGGCTATTTCCAGATCTTGGTTATTGTGAATAATGCTGCAATAAACATGAGGGTGCAGAGATTTCTTTGAGATCATGACTTCATTTCCTTCATATATGGGATTGCTGGATCATATGGTAGTTCTGTTTTTAATTTTGAGTAACTTCCATACTGTTTTCTATAATGGCTGCACCAATTTATATTTCCACCAACAGTGTACAAGGGTTCCTTCCCCTTTCTCCACAACCTTTACAACACTTGTTCACTTTGACTGAAATATTAAAGTAGTGGAAATGTAGATTGCCATGCTCCACTCCAGAGCCACTAAATCAAAGTCCCCTGGGAGTGGGGCTCAGGTATGTGGGTTCCCCCCCAAAAAAAATTCTGCATGTGACACTTATTTGCCCTAAAGTTATAGAATTAATAATTGAAGTTTTTTATTTTACCATTATACTCTTAGGATTATCCTCTTAATTTAAGCCTTCAAAGTAAAACAGGACATATAAATCAGCACTTTTCAGAGTTGAGCAAATAAGCAATAAATTGTCTCAGAGGACTCACAGCTCTGAATTTTAATGTTTGAATAAGCACATCAGTGAGTTTGACCTATACAGGCCCTAAACTGAGGTACATGAAGAACATAATATTCTCTATTTTTCTACAGTTAATTTAACTTTACTTTTCAGTTCCCATTCTATCTGAAAGCAGCTTCCAGGAAGACAGTCTCATTTCAAGTTTGAGAAAGAATGAAATCCTGCCATTTGCAACAATGTGGATGGGGCTGGAGATTATGCTAAGTGAAATAAGTCAGAAAGAGAAAGACAGATATCATATATTTTCGCTCATATGTGGAATTTGAGAAACTTAATAGAAGACCATGTGGGAGGGGAAGGGGAAAAATAGTTTCACACTGAGAGGGAGGCAAACCATAAGAGACTCTTAAATAGAGAGAACAAACTGAAGGTTGAGGTGGGTGGGGTGGGGGATGGGGGAAGGGGAAAATAGGTGATACGGATTGGGGAAGGCACTTGTTGGGATGAGCACTGGGTATTGTATGTGAGCGATGAATCATAGGAATCTATTCCCAAAACCAAGAGCATACTGTATACACTCTATGTTAGCTAACTTGACAATAAATTATATTTAGAAAATAAGAAACATGTTTAATTCAAGGTGTGTCCTTCAGGCTTTCCTTTGGAAGACTCCCTGAGTTCTGGTCACAGGGGGCTTTCATGGTATGATAGCATTGGGTGAAATGATTGGTCTCTGGTGAGAAACTGTCCATTCTGAAACAGACAGTGCCCTCTGTCTCAGACAAAAGTACTCTCTGCACTGTCAATTTCTAAGGCATTCTTGCTTGCAGCTATATCTGGCTGTGTGATCCATGCCAATTTCCACTTCTGAAGTCCCTCATTATGGAGACACACTATTAGTCTGGTAGTTAACTTCTCACTAAATTCTGGACACTCCAGGAACACGGGAAGATTCACCTGGTTTTCCACTAGCCTGGCCTGTGCTGGAGGGCTCCTGTGGAGCTTCTCATTAGCAGTGTTTCAGACAAAAAACTGGGTATAGATCTCCTCCACTTTGGGAAATCCAAGAATCAGATAAGAGCTTCGTTATCTCTTCTCTCTTGGAGCTTAAACCTCTAAGATGGGGAGGCAGGGCATAGAGCATTTCGTACAGTTCTTCTCTAGGGTGTAGAATTGTCTTCCACTTTATCTCTTTATTCCCTAAGCCATGAGATTTTTATGCTTTTTGAGCATCTAGAAAAAATTGATTTGTTTTTCTCTTATACCTTTTGATTAAGAAAGGATCTTAGCTCTTGTCATTTATGACACACTGGCTCCTGTATAAATGCACATAAAAATTGTGTATTTTAACCAGTTTTTACTTTCTGGGTTTTTAAATTAAGTGTTCATTTTCCAAAAATCCTATTTTCTTTTTCTTTTTTATTACTATGGCTATGTTCTTTTTATGAAAAGATATATCCACAATGAAATAAAAGCAACATTTTATGGGAAAAATATATAAGTAAGATAAATAATAAAAGTAGTAAAATAAAGCTATAATTTTAAATAGTATCCCCAGCTGAGGTGTTAGACATATGAGAAAGGCTAGTTTGGACTTTCCCACTCCAGTTTGGCAACAGCCATAAGGAGCAGAAAATCCCTTCAGATGGGCTCAGACAACCTACAAAATGATGAAGAATAATAAATGGCTCTTGTTCTATGTGGCTCTTGTTCTGTGTAACTCTTGTTACACAGCAGTAGATAACTGACAAAGTAGTAGAAGTGTTTAAAAATTTTTATATGATTTGAGCTCTTGGTGGCATTGCACTGGATTAATTAATAATCTTCAAGCTAAAAACATGTATAGGGAAGAATGAAGTGGTTGTTTCAGTCAAGGAAGAATGTTAAAACCAATGAACTTGAATATTTAGCAACTTAGAAATCTATTAAAATATAGAAAGAAAAGTTATTTGAATTATTCAGTATGATTTTTCTCATGTACATTTAATAGGCATATCCAAATCGTCCCATATTGGTGTAAAGTAGTGACCTGCAAACCTTCAAAATTTTTTTCTTAAACAACGCAACTGTGAGGGACAAGTCTAAGGTGACCCACAAAGACCCCTGCCTCTGGTGTTCACACTTTTATATAATACACTCTCCCTGAGTGTGCACCCGCACTCAGTGTGACTTGCTTCTAACCAGTAAGTTATCACAAAAGTGATGGTATGTCACATCCATTATTGCATCAGATTATAGCACCCTTCTTGCTAGAAACTCTTTCTCCCTAGCTGACTTTGAAGAAGTTTGTGTCCCCATTGGGTGGCCCATGTGGCAAGAAGATGAAGATGGTATTTAGGGCAGCCTACGGTCAATAGCCAACAAAATGCTGGGGCCTCATTTATCTATGGTTTTTATTTTTTATTGCTATGGCTATATCTTTTTCCTAAGAAAGCAAATTCTGCCAGCAACCTGGGTGAATTTGGAAGTACATTCTTTTCCAGTCAAGCCTCAGATAAGAACAGAGTTTGACTGACATCTTGACTGCAGCCTAATGGAATCCTGAGTGGAGGACCCCAGATAAGCTGTGTCCAAAACCCTGACCCTCAGAAACTGTGAGATGTGTGAGAAATGTATATAATTTGTTATATAGTAATAGGTAACTAATACACCGAACGTTAAAATTTTTCAAGTTCTAAATATTTATGTATTGATTTCAATTTATAACTACATATACTATATATAAAAACACAAACATTTAAACTAAAATTATGAGAGAAAAAATAACTTGAAATGTTTTTGTTTTCATAAACAGGAAACACTTTGTTTATAATAAAATCCTTACGAATAATACTTTTTAGTGAAAACTTGTGATTATATTTTTTAAAATTATGATGTAGAAAAATACAGCCAGTGACCCATCTCTAATATTTGTGAATTGGTGACTCTTTTTTTTTTTTTAATGTTTTATTATTTTTGAGAGAGAGGGAGATCACAAGTGGGAAAAAAGCAGAGAGAGAGGAGACAGAATCAAAAGGAGACTCCAGGCTCTGAGCACAGAGCCCAATGCGGGGCTGGAACCCACAAGCTGTGAGATCATGACCTGAGCTGAAGTTGGATGCTTAAATGACTGAGCCACCCAGGCACCCCTAAATTGGAGAATCTTTTTGAGATACATACATTTTTAGCTATGAGAGCTATTGAAACCCAGTATCAAAGTAAAGTATTCTTGGAAACTGACTTGCATATCCCTACATCGCAACTTATTAAACCAATATTAAAATAATAAGAAGGCATGTTTATCCACATTGCCATCATTGCGCATATTAATAATAGCATAATGAATGTTAGCGAAAGTAAATGTTTTATACAATTAATAAGTAAAATTAAAAAGCATAATCACTTTTATTGAAATCTTTAAAATATGCATTTAGGATAAGATTTATAAGATGTATACTATTGCTGATGATGTATAGTATATGTCATTTACCCATAAATAAATATCAGGATTATATGCTATAATTTTTCTTAAACTCATAGAGTATATATCATACCTCTCAATCCAGAAAAACATGTTTTCTTTAGCTCTTTACACACACAAGCACAATCTCTTGGGACCCTCATCTTCCTTCAGTTTAAGGATAGGAATTTGGGACATCCTTCATTTAACCCAAGCTTTTCCACTGAGCTGCAGCTCATTGGCACATCAGGATCTCGGCAGGTTAAATTCTGTGGTTACTCCAGAGGTGGGTATGATGAAGTTATTCTTAAATCTTGACATTGCCTAAAACTGCCAACTACCAGTGACAGCACAGCAACAGAATTGCCCTCAGAACTGAATTCTAACATTTTATTTGGGAAGTGCTGCTAATGCACCTAATAGTGCCCATATAATTGCATGACGCTGCTTACAAACTCAGGTTTTTTCCGTATATGACTTTATGGGAAGAAAAAAGCTGATAAAGAGATCTATGTCTGTCTAAATAACCTGACGTATAATGCAGTGCATTTGTGTTATGGAGGATGGACATAAATTCTAAAATTTCTTGTCCACTTGGCATGTCTACTTATAAGGACTGAGTCAGTTATTCATGATAGCTCAGCAAAATGCAGATGATTTTAGAACATAGTTTAGATTAAGCAACAACTACACTTAAAAAATCAGGAAATAGTATGAAAACTCATATACTAAGCTTTTTGGATGTATGGATGGATGCTTTTTTCCATTTCCGATGACTTTTTTCCATTTGATTCACAATGGCTTTTAGTTTCTCCAAGATTTCCTTGGGGCTGTTGACAATCTTCAAGGATAATCTCCACAATCGATTGGTGAGTTGCATACTTTACTGCAGGCTCCTAGTGTCTGAGAGCTCTTTTCTACAATTCTACAATTTTCTACAATTGCTTTAATCGATTTCCCTTGATTTCATTCTCACTGATGGTCCGGTAAAACAAAACTGATTTCCATTCTTAATTATGTGATAGAGTACAGCAAATGCTGTATGATGTATTCTGACTTCCAACTCATTTCAATTTGTTCAGAAGGTAACAAATTGATGCCAAAATATAGCTGTAGCTATAACATGAACAGTACTGATTTTATAAGAAAACAGCATTGGTGTAACCAATTTCCAGTCCCTATCGTTCAATCTCTCAAAATCTATTTATCATCTATTTCCATAGTTAGGAATGCTTGCATAATATTATGTCCATTCTATCTGTTTCATTCCAAGAATGATCAAAGGCCATCTTCTCTTTATTTTTATTATCATAAGTCATATCTTTTTTATGTGAACAATCATACTATACCAAGAAGGAAATTCAGTTAAATACGGTGCAAAGTAAACAAGGTCACAGAGCAAATGCCTTTAAGTCCTTTGCTTTTTAAGTGGAAACCACTATATCTTTTGCTCATGACAGGTATGGAGAAACAATTTATTAATAACAGAGCTTCATAAAGCATCTGGTATCCAATTATTTCAGATACTGATAGTATGACATGGTTACTAAAACTGTGGCTCTAGGATCAGACTGTGTAGGTGTGGGGTTCAGATATGATGAGAAGCAATTTATTTAACTTCATCATGCCAGTTTCTTCTCTCCACTGGGTCACAAAGGGCTGTTTTGAAGATTTAGTGAGATAATCTACAGAATGTAACTGGCATACAGAACCATGCAGTAAATGATAGGTCTTAGTA
The DNA here is from genome assembly GCF_003009895.1 of Hyaena hyaena. NCBI lineage: Eukaryota > Metazoa > Chordata > Mammalia > Carnivora > Hyaenidae > Hyaena > Hyaena hyaena. The sequence continues at coordinate 1,103,067 of NW_024080876.1, forward strand.
CTTTCAATGTTGGTATTATTAGAAAGCTCTTTCTTACAGCAAACTGAAAACCATCCACCTGTGCTTTCCCAACTTTGTTCCTTCTTCAGCCTTCGGTAAGAACCTGTGTAATGGGATTTCAAGGACATTCCAAAGAATGATCTCTCCCTTACTCTTGAATTAAATCTATCCCCTTTTGGTCCTACAGTAGTATCTTTAACAATTAGAGTTTATTTTCTAGGATATGACGTTGCCTTCCATTAAAGGTATATGCATCTCTGAGAACATAACACATTAAGTGATCATAAGTCCTTAATATCCCAATGTTACTTCATCTAATGACTCTCTATGAACAATAAGCCCCATGACAAGTTTGGGGCTTTGGTTCTAAAGGGCTGCCCTTCATTCAACTAAATGGAGTTCATCAGTGTTTAGTGTTCAGCCCAACCCACAGATTTCTGACCTACTGCATTTCTGATCTTGGCAGGATTCAAGATGGCAGGGCCGCACTTCGATATTATGCTCTTAATTCTTTTTCTCCTCCGACAAGGCTCTCAAATCCAGTCATTATAAGAATTTGCATGACTACACTGCCAGGGCTTCTGCTGCTGTTATTTTCAGAGCAAAACTGGGGGTTGGAGTTTACGATTTTTATGCCAAACAATTTGGATTTGCACCTGGGGTCTTTGAGATTTTAGTCTGCTTCTCCAAACTGCTCTATTATCTTTTTTGTTCCCCTAAAGTCTCTACCTATGGCTGCGCTGTTCCCCCATCTGTATTCCAGCTCCCCCAACATACAGATGCAGCTCTCTGCTCATCATTGAAAAGCTCCTTTCTTTCTAGAATTCCATTATGTGTTTCTTGTGGCCACTACTTTTCACTAGAGGCAGAAAAAAGTAGGATTTTTTTGTTTTGTCCAGATTCCTCTTGTTCTTGTATTTAATCATCCTAACTGGAAGCAGAAATGGTTTTCTACTCTTTAGTAGAAAAGTCTTTAGTCTATTTTATGTTGATGAGAAAGAAATTGTACATCAGAACTGAAGCCTCTAAAAGAATATTGAGGCTCAATCAAGTATTGTATATCTGTCCTTAAACCAAGTTGCAAAAATGACTTGCAAACCTATTGCTATTTTCTTAAACATTAGAGAATTATTAGGAACTGAAAATAGTCTTAAAAAATGGTCCCATATTTTCCCATACAGGCATGTGAATCTTCATCGATGCTTTTAACAAGTTGGCAGTTAGGTGAATATTTTTGCAATTTGAATTAGCATAGCAAAATCTGTGATTTCTTTTTGAGTCTTTATAGTAACCCCCATCACCACTTACAGAGACAGTTTCTTGTAACTAAACTTTTAGTTCACATTCTGGGAGAAAACTCCTGTGATCCTGATTTTTAAAACATTTTTTTAAGTTTATTTATTTTGAGAGAGAGAGATAGAAGGTGAGCAGGGGAAGAGAAGGTGAGAGAGAGAGGGAGAGAGAGAATCCCAAGCAGGCTTTACATATCAATGCAGAGTCCAACTCAGGGCTTGAACTCAACAAACCATGAGACCATGACCTGAGCTGAAACCAAGAGTCAGGAGGTTAACTGACTGAGCCACCCAGATGCCCTTGTGATCCTGACTTTTGAGGAAGTTAATTAACATTTGGATTTTCTTTTCTTTTTTTTTAATATTTTTATTTATTTCTAGGAGAGAGAGACAGCGTGAGCAGGGGAGGGTCAGAGAGAGAGGGAGACACAGACTCTGAAATAGGCTCCAGGCTCTGAGCTGGCAGTCAGCACAGAGCCCGACGCGGGGCTCGAACCCACGAACCACGAGATCATGACCCAAGCGAAAGTCAGACGCTCAACCGACTAAGCCACCCAGGCGCCCCAACATTTGAATTTTCTAAAATTTTCTGTGAACTGGTATTGACAGAAGTGTTGAATCACTATACTGTACACCTGAAACTAATACTACATACTACATGTTAACTAACTGGAATTTAAATAAAAACTTTAAAAAAATTAAACTCCTCTAATAGAAATAATCTAGATGTAGTTTGATAACCTGTGAAACACTGTAATCAGAAGCCGTGTCTCCTATGCTTTAACTCTATCTGTAATTGGCACAGTATGTTTATGACTATTTTCACTGATGAAATGAGAAATGCTCAGTATATGTGGAAATGGCTAGAATTATGGTATAGCCACTCTCATCCTTTCATGAGCATGGAGTAAGAATATAGGGAGCCAAGTAGCTTACACCTGATTGAATAGGTCTGTAAAATCATGGATTACATGTGGTTTTCTGGAGGGTCCGGTCACTTGGTTCCATTGAGAAAGTTAGCCGGAGTTTGTCATTAGAATATTATTACATCTGCCTGGTTTTGTTCATTGTTGATGGATTCATAAATAATAATCTTCATACCAAGGAGTACTTTGCACCTCGTGTTCTTCCCTAGTGATAAGGAAGTGGCAGGGAAGGAGAGGCAGAAAGTATACAAAATACTGTAGTTGACATGGCAAAAGAAGGTGTAGGATAAATCAAATCAAAGGAAGAGTGGTCATTTCTAAATGACTACTGAAGCAGTCGTGAAGGACTTCATAGAGTAGCTGACATTTGAATTAAGCTTTAAATATGGTTAAGTATTCACTGTGTGGCCCACAGGGAAGGGGCTGGCTACGGCAACAGCACTGTGGAGTAAGGGTTCCGCATGGTATTTTCACCGGACCTGAAGTAACATGACGTGACTCAAGAGTAGATTGTCTTTACACGAAAGATGCCTTGAAGATCTTACTAAGAAGCTTGGCCTTAATTTTCAATCCCTGCAGAGTTATGAAGAGAATTTAAGCAGCAGAATAACATGATCACGGTTACTCTTTAGGAAGGTCATTCTGGCAATGGTGGTCATTCTTGTTGGCAAAGACATTTGCTAGGAGATTGTAGCAGGGACTGGTTAGTTGTTCACAAGGTACATTTCCTTTCTTTCTTTCTTTTTTAATGTTTATTTATTTTTGAGAAAGGAAGAGAGACAGAGTGCAATCTGGGGAGAGGCAGAGAGAAAGGGAGACACAGAATCTGAAGCAGGCTCTAGGCTCTGAGCTGTCAGCACAGAGCCTGACGTTGGGCTCAAACCCATGAGCTGTGAGAGCATGACCTGAGCCTAAGTCAGATGCTCAGCCGACTGAGCCACCCAGGTGCCCCTGCAAGGTCCATTTTCTTTTCCTCCTTAGCACACAACTAGATTGAATGAATATGCTAGGGTCTCTTAAAAGTGGGTGGAGCCATATGGTGAGTTCTGGCTGAAGGAAAATGGATAACAGAAGTGATGTGTGGCACTTTGAGGCCCAGCACCCAAGACCCATCCACACGGAATCCTGCATATTCTTTACCCCTAGGAAGTGATGTCTAAGCTAGTGACACTAAGTAGAAGCTCTCTGGGTGTCTAGGTCACTATTTGAAGAAGGGCTACCCAATGAAACTAAAATGCATATTTGGAGTATTTTGTGAGTAAAAAATAAATTTGTTGGGTTAAGCTACTGAGGTTTTGAGGTGAATTTGTCACAGCAGTTTCTTTCAAGTAAACAGAGATGATCACTATAGTTTGGTAAGGGATGACAAGATCCTAAGTGGTTGTGGGGATAGAAAGAAATGACTTTTATGATAGATGTTTAGACGGATAGAAATAGCAAGGGCTATGATTAATCGACTACGAAGTAAGTGGAGAAATAGAGAATTTCAGCTTCTCAGCTGGGACAATTGGGAAGATGGTAACCATAAAAATGGTAATAGGATTCATAGTTGTCTGAAAGATTCATTTGTTTACAATTTTCTTTTTTAAACATGTTAAGTAATCTCTATACCCAACATGGGACTGGAATTTATACCCTCAAGATCAAGAGTTGCATGCTCTGCTGACTGAGCCAGCCAGGTGCCCCTGTTTACAATTTTTTATTCTTTTCTATCCTTTGCCATGCCTAAATGGGGGTACAGTATACTTCCCTGCCCCATTAATTTGGGGGTCGGCCATGTGATTTTCCTGGACCAATGAAATGAGAGTAGGAGCTTCAGTTTGCCAGTTCCATGCAGAAGCCTTAAGAAACATTTCATGTTTTCACTCTCCACGACTGTTTCTGCTCTCCTGCCCTCTACCATGAGGACATGATGACCTAGGATGTTTTTCTTCAGCCATCCTTTAATGGTTCAAGCCTCAACACAATCTGGAGCAGAACCGTCAGAGCTGACTCACAGATCCCATAAACAAGAAGTAAATGTTTGTGCTTGTTCAGCCACATGAATTATGCAGTGTTTATCACAGAAAAAAAATGGAGCAATTTGGATAAGATAGTTGAAGTATGTAATAGGAAGTTGGGAATGATATTCTGGAGAAGAATAAACTGGACATATAGATTTTGGAATTGTACTGACTGATGTCATTAAGATCCATAAGGTCACCCAGTAAACCACAGAAGAGAGGAACTCTAAAGATGGAAGGGAGTCCCAAGAGTAGCAGCAATGGAAGTGTGGGAACAGAACATACAGTAGAAAGGAGAATGAACCGTCAGAAGTCCAAGAAAAGAACCAAGAACAAGTAACGTAATAAAAATGAAGGGATGGCCGTACTTTAAAGAGTGTGTTAAAGAGCAATATCAAACATCACAAAACGTGCAGGTTAAAGAATGTTGAAAATATTTCTTTGAATACAGCAGTTAGAACACATCGTTAACAGTCCTCTTTTTTTTAGAGTTATCTTTTTTAATAAGATTTTCAATGGACTTAATGCAGTCTGTACACTAAATTAATGTTTATTCTGTGAATGTTCGTTGAGTGAATTCCTTTGCTCTACTGCACTTAAATACATGTTAACAAAAAGTATCGGGCACCTGGGTGGCCCAGTCAGGTAATTGACTCTTGATTTCGGCTCAGGTCATGATCTCACAGTTTGTGACTTCGAGCCTCACATCGGGCTCTGTGCTGGAAGGTGGAGCCTGCCTGAGATTCTTTACCCTCCCCCCCCACCCCTCTTACATGCTCTCTCTCTCTTTCTCCCAAAATAAGTAAATAAACATTAAAAACTTTTCTAAAACAAGAAGTATCAAACAAAAACAATCTTGGCATTTATTCAGCATTTTATACAGTTAAGCTTCTATATTATGTGAATATAAAACACTAATATTGCTTTAAAAATTACTGTTTTACTTTTAATAGTATAAAACAATGATTTATTAATTGACATGGCAGACATTGAACTCAATTTTTTAGGAAAATTTAATGTTTAAAGGAGAAAATACACCTTTTTTTTTTTTTTTGCTCTTGCTTCAATTCAAAAGTTGCTCTAAGTCGGTAGATTTCACACACCTAGCCAATATTTAAGAGGACATTTAAACATGCCAACAAGTCTGTTTAACAATGTTAAAATTATATATGTAAACTTTTTAATTTATTGAATTTCAAATCAATGAAACATAAGCTGGTTCAGAGCACTAAGGAAGAAGTGGGATACTGTATGTGTAATGTACTTGGTTGATTGTCTTTTCAGAAATAGGGTTTAATGAGCTTTTATGAACCATAACACAGAAGAAAACATATTTTCATTAGAAAACTTTCAGAATGACTGCTAGCTTCCTTAAGGAATTTCCTGGATAATAAAATACTAAACATTTTGTTTAACAATTTGCTATCTAAAACCTTCTGCAATGTGGAATTTTTGCCATTTGAAAAGCTTTCAGTCTTTTAGTGGAAAAGACTGTTGATATTTAATTTACTGAACTAGAAAATACAAGCATAGCTTTTATGGTCCAGAAAGATATTATGATAATATCTCTACAATTATTTAAAATTATATTGCTATTCTAGTATTCCAAAATCCACTAAATAACTTTAAATATAGGTTACAACAGTGTTAATCTTTTATGGACTCAGTAACGTAATAATAATGAAATGAACTTTTTTTTTTTTTTTTTTTTTTGGAAAACATAAGGGATAGCTGTGAAAGTTCCCCAAGCATATTCCTGAGGCACCTAGGAGATTATTTTGGTAGGCTGAAGGTTTCAGCCTAAATCATGAGAACCATTTCCCTTTGAGGGAAATGAAAGCTAATTTAGCTGACTAATTCATTCAACTCAGGAGGGATGGAATAGTTCTGAATTGGTCTGGAGAGAAGACTGTCGACTACCGAGTTTCCCTTTTGAAATAATTGCTTTGTGGATATTTTCCACTGGATATCATAAGTTGAGCCCTTCCTTTGAACTAATGTCTTTTTCTTGTTTTTGTACAATACCGATCGATCCTCATGCCTACTGAATGTTTGCCAATATGATTCAACCTCTAAGCATACCTGTGCATTTCTACCAGCCTTACATGAATCAACTGTGTTCACAATTAAACCTGTTTGTAGGGACACCTGGGTGGCTCAGTCGGTTAAGCTTCCGACTTCAGCTCAGGTCATGATCTCACGGTTCGTGGGTTTGAGCCCCGCGTCAGGCTGTATGCTGACAGCCAGCTCAGAGCCTGGAGCCTGTTTCAGATTCTGTGTCTCCCTCTCTCTCTGACCCTCCCCTGCTCATGCTGCCTCTCTCTCTCTCTCAAAAATAAATAAATACACTTGTTTGTAATTTAGATATTATACAATATAGTAAAATATGAATTGGAAAATGTTGCAGTACCTATTAAGTTTAATACCTTGGAAAACTTAATAAATACATTCAGATTAAGTGTGTGCCAGACAATTCTAAAGTAATAAAAAGAAGATCATGAAAAATCCAAAATCCAGAGGGATTCTGTACTTTGCCTGTAAAGGTCTTAGTTATCTTCGTGGTTTAGAAACCACAAAGGTCTTAGTGTTCTTTGTGGTTTAGGAAACACAAACTAAAAATCTTTGATAATGCATTGTAATTATGGTTTATGCAAGAAAGACAGCTTGAAAGTCTGATCACAGATGTTTACCCCCAAAAAAGTCTTTGGCCTGCCAATCTAAAGATTACTAATAAAGGTAAATATATAGATGTTAAGTAAAAAAAATCGGATATGTATATCTCTCTTTTAAGAATACCTGTTTTAAGTAACTTTCTATTAACCAGTCCACTTCATGTTTCTATGCCTTTTCGTAAGAAGGCTTTTGATGTTGCCCAAATCTGCTGAAGCTTTGCCATCCTGATAAAGCTCTTACTTACCCTAGTCGTCACTTGTCCCTTTGTTACTTGTCTCATTTGCACCAATTTCCCTACTGATAATTTGTGCTAACATTACCATGCCCAAATGTATGCCCATATCAGGGCAGCTAAAACAGACCTAAGCCCTGATAAGGGTTGTATCTCTGAAGATAAAGCAGATGGGGATGGAGGAAGATGAGAAGCTATGACTTGGCATACAACAATTCTTAACAAATGTTGGTTGAAATAAATGTCTTTAAATGGTCCCAGTGGGTAGTGATTCCACTCATAATTTGTTTTCCTTTGGAAATAGGATTGTTTCTATAATTTTCTTTTCTAAGTCTTACATTCTTGTATGGAGTTTTTTTCATTTTCCTCCCTCCTGTTATAAATTAAACAAACATTGGAAAATTTCAAGCATTATCTCTACATATAAATTGCCATACTGATTTATAGATCATTTATGAGTAGGTCTTCTATTGATCTTATGATCTGAATCATAAAGCCAGGAAATGGGTATTCTACTTAAGAAGAGCGCTAGACAAAGCTAAAAGTAGAGGTTCAAGTCACAAGTATACGATTCTCTAACAGCCTGACTTTAGGGAATTCGTTTAATGTAAAAATGTTAGTGCTCTTATGTTACAGGTAAAGCATTTTGTAAGTTTTAACAAACTAGAATGGCATAACATTATTGCAGACATTACATAAGTAGTTGCTTTGGCTAGAATAACTGTTTTTTTTTTTTTTTAACTTTATTGGATCATCCTCAACCTAGTGTTTAAATAACTGGGTAATACTCTTCTATAGAAGAACTGCTTGTCTTTACTTTTTAATTACAGTTTAACTTGGATGAGAATGGAATTCTTGTTCAACTATAGATTAGCCCAGGGGCAATTGTTCTTTTTCAACTGGATAGTCCAGTTGAAATAAGAGTGCTTCTTCCCTAGAACTATTTTTAATAATTCAGAATTTCATTATGAACTAGGATACTGGATAGAGAATCATGAGACTTGGTTTCTATTTCTGACACTATAACTAATTTGGTATTCTTTTGGGACAAGACGGTTAGCCTCTGCTTTAGTTTTATGAGCTGTAAATTGATATAAAAATGGCTTCTAGGATAGAATATCTGCAAAGTTACTTTTATTAAGGAAAATATGATTTTTAAAAGTATTATGAATAAGGAAAAGAAGATACCCTCTATTTTAAAGTAAATGGCTAGATACATAAACCTCATGTACTGTAATTATATGCAAAAATATCTGTTAGGTATAGATAGGTTCTATATTAATTATTAATTTCCACTTTCCTTCAGAGAAAATCCATGGAGTAAACATTTTAATTCCTTTTAAAGATATTTTAAAACAACAAAATGCAGAAAGGCATTATTATTTTTTTTCTTTTTTTAATAGAACAACATTTACAAAGACCAGACTCCTTGAAGGATAGTGTGAGAATCACATGCTTGACCACATACTATTTTCAGCAGAGCTTGGCTGATGGTATCTAGTCTTTGTTAAAACTGGCCAGAGTTAGAATTAAGAATGGAGGTTGTCTATGGCAATTTCCAGCCTGAGGTTCCTTCAAAATTTAACACGTCATCACCATTCTCGCTTCAGATGTCTTTTTCCTAGCTTATTTCTAGCATTAAAGTTACCCTCAGAATGAGATTCTCCTGTGGAATGAAAACAAAGTTAGACCACTCTGGAAACCAAGATTTAGTAAATCTTCCCTCAAGATTATTCACATTTCGACTCTTGCAATTGCTAATTTAGTTTTTTATTTTATTTTATTGATTTAGTTTTTAAATGTTTATTTTTGAGAGAGAGAGATAGAGCACAAGTGGGGAGGGGCAGAGAGAGAGGGAGACACAGAATCTGAAGCAGAATCCAGGCTCTAAGCTGTCAGCACAGAGCCTGGTGTGGGTCTCAAACTGACAAACTGTAAGATCTTGACCTGAGCCAAAGTTAGACGCTTAACTGACTGAGCCACCCAGACACCCCGCTAGTTTGCTTTTTAAAAGGAGACGCATTTACAGTCCCCACCACTAAAGTTGCTAACTTAAGCCTAAATAATTCCTCTAACATGTCTGTTATTTCCTATTTCTAACTTCTCAGAAAATACTGCTGCCATCAAATCTCAATCTGTTGGAAGTTACCGCATGAGAGTTTCAATAGTGTCTTCCTTCACACAGGAGAACTGAGGCAGAGTGCTTCATTTCTTACCCCAGCCGTTGGTAGTTACCAGACTCTGGGAAACTGAAATAGCCAAGTTTATTATGTCAGAGATGAAAAGATTCTGAAATTAGCTCTGGGTCTCCAGGGGGCACCTAAGAGACTTAATGTTATTAATATATGTTTATTATTAGGCAGTCATCTCAAGTTTAGTACTGTATATTTTAAAGGCCAGTTAGAAGGAATTTTTTTTTCCTGAGAAGCCAAAATTATACCATTAACCCCACAGTCTAGAAAAAACAATGAAGGGAAGGAGGACAAGAGAGAGAGCAATGGAGGACAAAGAGTTTGTTGATGAAAATGAAATACAAGTTAAGAGTTCTGAAGAAATAAAGAAGGTTTATTTTTCTTCAACCTTCTTCAGACTACACTGCCTACTCTAAATGCCCACCCTTGTACAGCTTCAGAGTATTGACAATCCTTTACTCTCTGATGGAATCCCTGATGTTTGCATTCAATAGGTATCAAAATCCATAAGGACCACCTCTCTATCAATAGCAGGGTTTGTGCTCTAGGAAGTTTCTGATGAACCCAGAAAAGACATCAGGAACATTTTTTCCCAAGTTGGTAAAAAAGAATCTTAAGTTTTTCTCTCCTAGGGTGAACTACAGCTATTTTGATTCAAACGTCAGCCACATGGGGGCGCCTGGGTGGCTTAGTCGTTAAGCGTCCGACTTTCGCTTAGGTCATGATCTCGCGGTTCGTGGGTTCGAGCCCCGCGTCGGGCTCTGTGCTGACTGCCAGCTCAGAGCCTGGAGCCTATTTCAGAGTCTGTCTCCCTCTCTCTCTGACCCTCCCCTGCTCACGCTGTCTCTCTCTCTCTCTCTCCTAGAAATAAATAAAAATATTAAAAAAAAAAAAGTCAACCACATGGACAGGTAGATGTTTCCCTGCAGGGAGATGAGAATCGGCCGACAGAAGTCATGCTAATTATTTAAATTGAGAGAAACAGTGGTGATAGACTATTCCAGGAAAGCTTGCCTAGAATACTGTAGTATTTTTAAAGTTTGTTTGTTTGTTTATAGTACAAGTGGGGAAGGGGCAGAGAGAAAGAGGTAGAGAGAGAGCATCTCAAGCAAGCTCTGCACCACCAGTGAAGAGCCTGGTGATGTGGGGCTCAAAGCCATGAACTGGGAGATCATGACCTGAGCTGAAGTCCAACGCTTAACCAACTGAGCCATACAGGTGTCCCATTTTTGAAAAAATAGCTTTTTAAAGTTTGTTTGTTTGTTTGTTTGTTTGTTTATTTTGAGAGAGTGAGACAGAGAGAGTGTGGGGAGGGGCAGAGAGAGAGGGAAAAAGAGAATTCCAAGCAGGCTTTGCACTGTCAGCACAGAGGATGTGGGGCGGGAACTCACAAACAGCTAGATCAACCTGAGCTGAAGCCAAGAGTGTGGTATCTAACTGACTGAGCCACCCAGGCGCCCCTGTTAATCAGTCGTATTTTGATTTTTTTGTCAGCTTAATTCTCAGGCACCCAGGTACTGAAATAAGAACAAAGAGGAAAAGTTGCTCTCCTCTCCCACACTTCAAAGCATGACTATGATTTTACGCTAATCTTTTAAAAGTTGCTGTGCTTTTAAAAACTGAGTTACCTACTGCAAAATATTTATTGGATTTCTGATACTTTCATGAAATCAGGTTGCAAGTTTAAATTAGTTTGTCTTTTTGAAATATTGTAATTGTAATTTGTAATAATTTCATAATTTTGAAGACCACCCCAGAAGATTGAGGATTCATTCTTTAAGATCTGATTCTGTGTTCATTCTATACTTAAATATTATTAATGGCAAGTCCACAAAGAGTAAAATCATCTCAGAGCTGACTGTTAATCATGTTAGCATACCTTCTGTGGAATCTCAAAACTAAGTAGGATGTAATGAGTCATTCCATTTGCTTGCTTGTTAGTGTTTCAGTAGGCATATCTGGAAGGGGGAGGTGTTTAGACTGTACTGTTTAAATACAGTTGTAACTAAACTTTGAATTTTGAATTCAAATGAACTCTACATTTGATAGAATACTTAGAGTGCAACCAACATTCAGAACCTAGCAGGAAGAGGACATAGGCTTATTTTGTTGTTGTGGTTTTGTTTGTTTTTTTTCTTTCTTTGTTTTTTAGAGAGAGGGAGGGAGAAGAAGGGGCAGAGAGAGGAGAGGGAGAGAGAATCCCAAACAGTCTCTACCCAGCACAGACCCGATGTCACAAACTGTGAGATCATGAACTGAGACAAAATCAAGAGTCAGATGTTTAATCAGCTGAGCCACCCCGGCGCCCCTGCAGTTTTTTTGACATATCAGATTAATATTAAGTCTGTTATAAAGTGGGTTGGAAATCTTAAGATATTGTCTTTTCCTTAGTAATTGAGGACAGTAATTCGTATTTAACTCACACACACACACACACACACACACACACTACACATACATTTCCAAAATGTGATTCATCTCATCTAAATAAATAGTGGCAAATGATGAAAACAATTAGAATGAAACAGAAGTTTTAGTGTTTCAGGTATGCTGCTATAAATATTTTATTTTTTAACATTTATTTTTGAGAGAAAGAGAGAGAGGGAGAGAGAGAGAAAGAGAGCGAGTGAGAGAGCATGAGAGTGGGAGGGGCACGGAGAGAGGGAGGTACAGAATCTGAAGCAGGCTCCAGGCTCTGAGCTGTCAGCACAGAGCCCAACGCGGGGCTCCAACTCAGGAACCACGAGATCATGACCTGAGCTGAAGTCAGATGCTCAACCAGTTGAGCCACCCAGGTGCCCCCAGGTCTGCTGCTATAAATAATTATTTCCAGGAAAAGGGGACTTGGGAAAAAAGAGAGAGGTAAAAAATAAAACACTTTTAAGTAAATGTGGAGAATATCTGTGCATTCCAAACCTCAGAAATATGTGAAAAATGTGTAATAAGTTCTAATTCTCCCAAAGACCTAGTCAAAACTCCATAATTAGAAAAAATACAGAAGAGCAGATGGGGAAGGTTTCAATGATTGCTTCTGCAAGTGTAGCTTACTTACAACATTTCAAACTTAATGTTAAAAGTAAGAGTAATAAGTAATAGAATGAGATTTTCCTAACTGACAGCTAAGTTGTTATTTAGTTGTAAATTCACTTATTTGTGGTTTAACTCTTTTTGGTTAATTAGAATTCTAGCAGTAAATTCTTCACTGAGCAGTGATGCAAGTAGTTAATAGTGGTCTAATATCATTTATCGAATTTTGTCTCATTTTGTAATCATTCTCATAGACTACCAGGTTAGTCGACTCTACATCTCTCAAAGATCTGTCCTATAGGTTTTTCTTAGGCAAAAAAAAGAGACCTTGACAAAAACAATAAATGTATGTGTGTGTGTGTGTGTGTGTGGGTGTGTGGGTGGGTGGGTGTGGGTGTGGTGGGGGATTGTGTACTTGTGTTATTTATCCTCCCTGTGTATCATTTCCTATATTTGTATAATGGGAGTAATAGTATAGCCTACCTTATCTGACTGCTTGGAGTCTTAAACAAGATGATTCTAAACTGCCTCATCTCTAATGAGTATACAGTGAATTTGGATAGTTTGGTTAATATTACAATTAGAAGTGTTTATGAATATTCAAATATTTGAGTGCCTACTTTGTGATAGGCACTAGTATTGTAAAACTTTGTGTATTCTCAGTAGCTCAATCTCATAAATTATAGTAGGTATACAATATATAATTTGCATGCCAAATAATTTTGCATACTAGAATTTCAAATGCAGGCAAATGTTTCTGGGGAATTCTTGAAGTACTATAGAAACAAAGTTAATAGGGGCGCCTGGGTGGCTTAGTCAGTTCAGCGTCCAACTTTCACTTAGGTCATGATCTCGCGGTTCGTGGGTTCGAGCCCTGCGTCGGGCTCTGTGCTGACTGCCAGCTCAGAGCCTGGAGCCTGTTTCAGACTGTGACTCCATCTCTCTCTGACCCTCCCCTGCTCACGCTGTCTCTCTCTCTCTCTCTCTCTCTCTCCTAGAAATAAATAAAAACATTTAAAAAAAAAAAGGAAAAAAAGTTAATAATATGTACCTTAGCTAGAGTAAGAGAGTTCCTAGTTTAAGTGAAGTCTTCTTTTAAAACAAAAAACCCCCACATTATTAGAGGGGCCTGGGTGGCTTAGTTCACTAAGCATTGGACTTTGGCTCAGGTCATGATCTCACAGTTTGTGAGTTTGAGCCCACACACACTGGAATATTACTCAGCCTTAAAGAAGAAAGGAATCCTGCCATTATGACAACATGGATGGCTTTGGAAGGCATTATGCTAAGTGAAATAAGCCAGATAAAAAAGAGGAAAATTGTATGGTATCACTTACACATGGAATCAAAAATGGAATAAATTTTAAAAGTCAAACTCAAAGAAAGATAGTAGAAAAGTGATTGCCAAGATATATGGGACAGAGGAGATAAAAAGATGTTGGTCAAAGGATACCAACTTTCAGTTGTGAGATGAATAAGGTCTGAGAATCTAAGGTAAAACACAGTTACTACAGTCAATAATACTGTAGTATATAATTGAGATTTGTTCAGAGAGTAGAACCAAAATGTCCTCACCAAACAAAACAAAACAAAACAAAAGAGATAAATATGTGAGGTAATGGATGTGTTAATTAACCCAATGGGAGGTATCTTTTCACAGTGTATACAGACATTAAATAATCATGTTGCACACTTTAAATATCTTAAAATTTCATTCATCAGTTATAAACTCACTAAAACTGAAAAAACAGAATTCAAGATGAGTCCTTTGTTCTATAGTTGCTACTTATGTCATTTCTTTAAAAAAGAGCCATATACCATTTTGTCATAAAATGATTGTGTTTATTAGACAGTTATCTTCTACATCCTTTTGATAAAAGCACAAGACCTTGATTTTTATCTAAAAATAAAATTAAAACATCAAATAATTGCCTTTATTTATATGAACTCTCATATGTTTCTTTTTGGTGGCAAATATTTAGTTTTTTGTTCGGCTCGAACAAAAGGATGGACAAATGAAATGAAACTTCCAGTTCTGCTTAAGAGACACTGCGCCATTTTTCTTTTTCACAGAGATGGAGTCGTAGTTCTTATGTTGTTTAAGTCAGATTTGAAATAGAACGCCCTCCAAAGTGGAAGAGCCCCAAGCAAGAAGTTGATGTCACGGGGAACACCTGTTTTATCACAGTAACATTTAACAGTCTCACAACTGCTGTCAAAGTCAATGAAAATACTTTTCTTTCTGTGTTTCCTTCCTTCTTTCCTGCTCTCCCATGTTTGCCTTTCAATTCTCCCTTATTTTAATTCCTTTTTCCTTTTTTTTCTTTTTTAAATCTTTCTTTCTTCCTGTTTTACCCTTCTTCAGATAATGGCTCTTATGGCTTAAAGACTGACATACCACTTTACATCACCTGTATGCATTGAAACTGGAATTCGGGAATACAACTTATTTCCTTTCACAGAGTTCTGAGGAAAAATTAAACATGTCCTGGTCTCTCATGAAGAGGTGGTTTTTCAAAGAAGCCTGGCTATGGAATGATTTGATTTTTTTTTTCAACATTTGTATTTTATTTGGGACTGCTGCACTTACTAGTACTGTTCAGATGTATACCACCCATTCTCACTGAGTTTATTTTCAAACTTAATTCAAGAACTCTGGAGTAGATTCACAGAAGATTTTGGAAAAATACCTAGTTTTGCTCTTTGGGACTGTGAGTGCCTGTAAGACCCACCTCTGAGAGTGGGGAAGCACTGAACAATTCTAATACTGGTTTGAGGTTTTACTCTTTTCTTATATACCAAAGACCTTGATTATGGAAATAAATTATACAACTCAGAATGATTATGGAGAGATTGCATTAAAACTTATGTGGCCATAACTATAATCCTCAGAACCAAAGGGTAAGATGATTTGAGAACTATTTCAGGTTGTCTGGCACTTTCTTATATATCAAACTGAATAATCTTTTCTGGTATGAAAATCTAATATATTTTTACTAGATTATGAGGCAGTATATTTGCAAAATTATGTAGATCCTGACCACAAGATAGCCACATACATTGACCAAATTACTAACAAATTGTACTAACAGTGTATGAGAGCAACCATTCAAGGGATTTTAAATGGGAAGGAATTTAATGAATTGGGTAGCTACAGAATCCTTGGAAAGAAAGGGGGAGTGGAGGTCAGGGAAAGCTACCACCATTACTCAAGAGTTCAAGAAACTGCATAATTCATAGGAAACCACTGCCCATGACCACTGCCTGAAGCTTCGAAGAGAGGTTAATGCTTTCATATTATGTGTAGTTTTCTGAAATTGAAGGCACGAAAAAAGAATCACAGGAAAATTGAGCTAAAGTTGTTGCCACATTTACTCCCTTGAGTTCAAGTTATATAGCTGCACCTCACAGAAAACGCTAAATTCAATCTTGCTTTATCTATTCAAATGATGTATTCATTAATTAAAGAGATTGAACTTGGGGCACCTGGGTGGCTCAATCAGTGAAGCGGCTGACTTCAGCTAGTGTCATGATCTCGCTGTTTGTGAGTTTGGGCCCCACATTGGGCTCTGTGCTTAAAACTGAGAGCCTGGAGCCTGCTTCAGATTCTGTGTCTTCCTTGCTCTCTGCCCCTACCCTGCTTGCACTCTGTCTCTGTCTATCAAAAAATTGAATAAAAGTGATAAAAATTTAAGAAAAAAAGAGATTGAACTTAAATGCCATCAATATAAACATGACCGCTATAAAACGCCTAACTTTATGATACATCTAATGGGGGCGCCTGGGTGGCTTAGTCGGTTAAGCGTCCGACTTTCACTTGGGTCATGATCTCGTGGTTCGTGGGTTCGAGCCCCGCGTCGGGCTCTGTGCTGACTGCCAGCTCAGAGCCTGGAGCCTGTTTCAGAGTCTGTGACTCCCTCTCTCTCTGACCCTCCCCTGCTCACGCTGTCTCTCTCTCTCTCTCTCTCCTAGAAATGAATAAAACATTAAAAAAAAAAGATACATCTAATGCAGTTTCTAGGGCTAATTTAGAAAATCAGAGTTCATCAGGAACTGCAAGAAGGTTGTGCTGGAGGCTATAGTAGCCATCAGAGACAGCTGTATCTTTAAGCTGGAAGCAAAGCAGTCTCTAGAATGGGGCTAAATCTTTGGACGTGGAGTGGTTTGAATGGAGGTCCCCACTTAGCCTGCTGCAAGATGCAGACAAACTCTGTTAGCAGAAATAGAGCAAAGTTGAAACCTCCAAATGGTTAGAAAGTCATATGTCCATAACTCTCCCCAATCCCTTTCAGCTAAGTCATAAATTAGTTTACTTCTTTGACAAATATTTACGGAGTCTACTACTTGCTAGCATGTGGTATGTCATGGATAGAACAGTGAGGAAGAGGGAATAAAATCTTCTTGGTTGAGCTTATATTCTAGAAAGTCATTAAAAAATCGGTTTGACATCTGCTTCTTCTCTGGTCTTTGATCTGCCCACATCTAGGTGAGGTTAGGAAAGCTGAAGAAAACTGTGGCCATAGGTTTAAAGGACATGACGTGCTCTCATTCTTAGGGACACAAAGCATCATATTGAGATGATTAGGAATCACAGTTATAAACAGGGAATTCTGCCCAATAGAAGAGACATTTCTAAGTATTGTTCCCATCTCTCTTGTTTTTCATTTTTATGGCATTCACTTCATTTTATGGCATTTCATGACTTTTTTATGACACTAAAACTCCAGAAGCTTTTTCAGCACATTACAATACTCAAAAACAGCCCTCACAGACTATTGAATTTTCAGAGTTGGTTGTAACTTAGAATGTATTCAGTTTAACCCTCAAATAATCTCTTTTCAATAGAAATAAAAACTATGACTATTGTAAGTCTTTTGTACCTGATGTCTTAACACTGGAAAAATCGATAGTCATTAACGGTTTGTCTGCTTCTGCACGTCTGCTTTATACACAGGCAGGCGCTACAGTCACATTATTTGAGAAGTTTTTCTCAGACCTATTTCTCTTCTTTTTTTAAAAATTTTTTTATCGTAGCTTTATAAGTGGCCAGGTACCTGTAATACTTTGAATCATTCAAATGATAGTAACGGGACACTCATGTTTGGAAAAGGAAGCAGCACCAGGGAGACTGGAATGTTCTTCCCAGGAGATGCAGTCACATTATTTGATAGAGTATGCATGCTGAGTGAGTAAGACATTAGAAAACCAGAGACCAGCCCACGGGACCTGAATCTTTGAGGATCTAAATACTTTCTTGCACTCCTTTTAAATTCAACTGCTTGTTGATTTTGGGTGCTTAAAACAGAGTGAAAATTTGGACATGGAAAATTTGGCATTTTACAAAGAGTTCCAATATTGTTCAAACTGACTTGTATATCAAAGTGAATTGGTTCATGTATGAGCCAGGTAGCAGGATGGGGCCTGTGGTAGTATGATGTCAAGGTCCAGAGTTCTGCACACACAGAGTTGTGCAGAGGCACAAAGAAAAAGCTATTTCCTAGGTATCAGTGCTTGTAGTCTCAACACACACACACACACACACACACACACACACACACACACACCCTTTTTTGCCCAAGAGTGGTAGTGAAACATTAGAGTTTCCTACTCTTCAGGGCCATGGAATTTTTCCAGCGTAGACTGATGAATCACAACTTTGTAGATATCAGAAAAAAAGCTTTTCTCAATAAAGGCTGAACACAAATTTCTTACCAAGTTAGTAGGAAAGGGGATCAGAATTCATTAAAATTTAGAAAAAAAATTTAAATGTGGTGGGTCCTATTTCTGAGCATGGTGGTCGTTGTCAATTCATAGCCAATATGTATTAATTATAATAAAATTGTAGAATTGATGACAGAAATATCTAGATAAGCAGGATTAAAGAAAACTTCTGCTGTTATTTTACATAATCTGAGAGGATTAGACAGATTATTTATATATTTCCTTCAAATTTAATCTTGAAATCACAATCACAGAAATGAAGATTTATTTAAAAATAGTTGAGGAAGCTGGTCAGAGTGGCTAAAATGAACAAATCAGGAGACTCTAGATGCTGGTGAGGTTGTGGAGAAACAGGCACCCTCCTACACTGTTGGTGGGAATGTAAACTGGTGCAGCCCCTCTGGAAAACAGGTTGGAGGTTCCTCAAAAAATTAACAACAGAACTCCCCTAGGACCCAGCAATAGCACTGCTAGGAATTTACCCAAGGGATATAGGAGTGCTGATGCATAGGGGCACATGGACCCCAATGTTCATAGCAGCACTCTCCACAATAGCCAAAACATGGAAAGAGCCTAAGTGTCCATCAATGGACAAATGGATCAAGAAGATGTGATTTATCTATACAATGGAATACTACCTGGCAATGAGAAAGAATGAAATCTGGCCATGTGTAGCAACATGGATGGAACTTGAGGGTGTTATGCTGAGCGAAACAAGTCAGGCAGCGAAGGACAGATACCATATGTTTGCACGTATAGGAGGATTAGGAGGAACTTAACGGAGGACCATGGGGGAGAAAAAGTGGGGAAATGGTGGGGGAAAGGGAGAGAGGCAAACCATGAGAGACTATTGAATGCTGAAAACAAGCTGAGGGCTGATGGGGGTGGGGGAGAGGGGGAAGGGGGTGATGGGCATGGAGGAGGGCACTTTGGGGATGAGCATGAGTGTTATATGGAAACCAACTTGACAATAAACTATTTAAGAAAAATACAAACAAACAAATAAATAAATAAAAATACTTAAGGGGTGCCTGGGTGGCTCAGTTGGTTAAGCTTCCGACCGTTAATTTCCACTCACGTCATAATCTTATGGTTGTGAGATTGAGCCCTGTGGTGAGCTCCATACTCGGCATGAAGCCTCCTTAGGATTCTCTCTCTCTGTCTCTCTCTCTCTCTCTGCCTCTCTCCTGTTTGCTCTCTCTCTCAAAAAATAAAAGTAAAAATTGTCAAAATGACCAATATTCTTTTGTTTATTGTTCATATCCAGATGTGACATTTCACTAAAAAATAGACTTCTTTAAAATACCTAATAAATGCATTAAGTAGAATTTATGGTTTCCATAGTTTTTTGTTTGTTTGTTTGTTTGTTTGTTTTTGAGAAAGAGCATGCACGTTCATGCAGCTGGGGGGACAGAAAAAGAGATAAAATCCCAAGCAGGCTCCATGTTCACTGCAGACCTTGACAGTGGGCTCGAGCCCATGACCTTGGGATCATGATCTGAACTGAAATTAAGAGTCTGATGCTCAACTGACTGAGCCACTCAGGCACCCCTCCATAGTCTTTTAAAATACTGATGATGATATTTACTCTTCAATAACTGAATGTCATGTGACTTTTACAAAGAGAAGAAGTTACAAAACTGAGAAAGTAAGAATAAGAGTGAAGGGAAGTTAGAAATAATAAGAAATGAAAAGTAGATAGATAGAAATATAATTATATTTCTATATAATATAGAATTATATTTCTATAAATATATTATATTATGATAAATTTAGGCAATTTTTAAAAAGTAATTGCTTTGCAGTTCCTCAAATCTCAGTTTTGAACTTTATTCCTACATTTACCCAAGTGAAAGTAAATAGGAAATCTTTAGTAACCTTGAGCACTAGTAAATATTGGTGTGTATTAGTATTATTATTTTTGGTGTTCTCAACCCATCTTCTTTACCTCTCCTCTCTAGCATGTGTATGTGTATATACACATACGTGTGCATATATATGTGTGTGCCTGTGTGGTTGTGTGTTTATTGGCAGAGAATGCTTCAATATCGATATCAGTTTTTAAGCCTGTGTTGAGTTTTGCCCATTCTCCAGGTTATCCTTCATGCCTAATACCACTAATATGGACAACTGACTATCATTTATAGGCTTAGCTGTCTTCTAATATTTAAGATCAATTCTGAATTCAGATAAGAGAAGACTCTCTTGTTCAACCTTCTGCCACTCAGAGTAAAATTACTCTGGTTGCTAGTTGTATGGTGATTGTCAGATAATTGTAATACTGAGTTTATTTCCTTTTCTACATCATGGGCCAGCTCTGTGTTTCTCGCCTAAGTGCCTGTTGCTTAGCCTTGGTTTAGTAGCCTGCCAAGTATATTTGGAGATACTTCTGAGCACAGTTCACACATCCAGGAAGCCAGCCCAGGCAGCTTTCTTGATTTAAGCCACCTCTACCTGCTTCTCTCCCAGTCCTTCACTTCTCAAAATGGCATCTTTACCCATACAGTGGTTTAAGCTAAAAACTTTGGTGTCATTCTTGAAATCATTTATTTCCTCATCCTTGGGAAGCCTATAAATCTAGGGACAGTCCCAGTTTACATTTGTGTCCCCAGCATAAATATTAAGAGTCTTCATCCATTTTCAAGGTGTTCTGACTTGGGTAGAAAAATTGTATGTTCACCCAATCCAGTTCCATGGAATATTCCATTCAGCACATCAAAAGTCCTATTGGCACTACCTTCAAAATGTATCCAATACCCATTCATTTATCCCCCTTTCCAACACACCATTATAGTCCATGTCTTATTCCCTCTTGCCTTGGATCATGGAAACAGCCTTTAATCAGTTCTTCCTTCTCTTATAATTGCTCCATTAGAGTCTGTTCTCCACCCAGGAACAAGCTTACGACACTCTCTTGCTGTAACATTCCAGTAGCTTCTTATCTGAGAATAAATCTTATCATCTTGCCATGCCCTAAAAGAAAAGGCCACAAGTGATCTTTCCTCTGTTTATCTTTCCATATTATGTGCTAGCCCTCTTCCTATCCAAGTTTTTCCCAAAGCTGTAGTAGACATCTTGCTGTCTTAAAAACACATTGGACTCAACACCTATCTTTCCAGTTTTTATCCTCTCTGCCTAGAGCTCTCTACCCCTGGTCTTTGCTGGAGTACAGCCCTGCCTTCATCCTGGCATTTCTCCACTCAGAGGTCAACTCACTGCAGAGACTTCCCTGGCCACTGTTTTTTAAGCAGCTGCCCTGATTCAGTTCAGGAAACAGAAATAGGTATTTCAGGCAGAGAGTAATTTAATCTGAAAATTAGGAGCTTACAAAATCATTGAAAGGAAAAAAAAATCAGGGATCATTACTGGACCCCTGGCTTTGGGTCTTGCCACTATAGGGTTCGGGAAATGTCTGATGTCACTGCTACTTCCATGGCTGTTGCCACGGCCCCTCACGTCCAAGCAGATATTAAGTAGTGGACGGTGGTGTCCAGCAGTGCCCATGTTCATATCTGCTGAGTCTGCCATCAGCTGCCACCAGTGCAGGAAAAAGGCCTCTCCCTCCCTGAATCTTCCACATCTGATGCAAGGGCATCCTTCTGGTAGAACCTAAACGACACTTAATGAGTTAGCTGAAAGGGAATCTGGGAAATTCATTCTTTGTTCTTCAAACCCAGTATAACTAGAAGACATAGAAGGGACTGAAGGCAGAGAGCCAAGACACTCTATTTAGCACATGCTCCCCTGGGCCTTGTCATACTCTCTTCTTGCCTTGCTCTATTTTCCTCCAAAGCACTTATGAGTACCTAAAATATTTATTTGTTTGCATGTTATCTTCTGACTTTTCTAAGAGAATCTAAAGTCCAAGACAGGGACTATAAAGATGCCTTTGGCTCAGAGGATAGTGCTTGACAAATATGTGCTGAATGTATAAGTGAATAAAGAAATCGATCGATATATATCTTATATAGATAGTCATACTCAAAATGATATGAAAACAAGTAGTATGTTTCATGTTGTATAGGAACTATTATCGGACGATGATTCCATCGGACAGGAAAAGGGGAAGCCATTAAAAGTTAAGTTAGTGGGGTGCCTGGGAGGCTCAGTCAGTTAAGCGTCCAACTCTTGATTTTAGCTCAGGTCATGATCTCGGAGTTCCTGAAATTGGGTCCCAAGGGAGGCTCTGTGCTGACAGTGCAGAGCCTGCTTGGGATTCTCTCTCCCCCACTCACTGTTCCTACCCCACTCATGCGTGTGCACTCTCTCTCTCTCTCAAAATAAATAAACATTAAAATAATTAAATTAGTAAACTGAGGACAAATTCAATTTTAAGTAGGCAAGATTTTGTGTGGAATAAAAACAATCAAATAATCATAATTTTGCAGTTAGAACTGGAAATTATGTTTATCTCTAAAAGGAGAAACGAATGGCTCTCTGACACTTGGTAGTATTAGTAACTTTCCATTACTTTTTCCACCTCTCAGAGGTCTCGAGGGGAGTTTGATCCGGTGGGTGGGACTCTGCATATGCCTGGTTTCGCCTTTCTCTCTCACTCCCAGGACCTGACCACTGTCAGGCCGAATGGTAGAAGCCAGCTGAGCCAAGCTCTACCCCTGCAGGGAGGAGCCTGCAGTTGTCTTAACTGTTAATGACTATGCCTGAGCCAGGTTACAGAGCCAGGTTACAAAGCCAGGTGTTTTAAATACTTAGTTGTCTCCTGTGTCTATTGCAGCAATTCCCAAACTTATGTACGCATTGGAATCACCTAAGAACTATCAAATAAACTGCGACCTGGGTCACCTCCAGAGATGCTGATTTAATTGTTTCGTGCTGCAGGCTTGCAATTGGGATATTTAAAAGCTCTCACATGATTTTAATAATCCACCAAGCTTGCCTTGCTTTATGGATAGGAGTGTTAATTAGAGTCTTCAAAACCCATCGGAACAGATTAAAATTGGTATGTTTATTGCCTATCTCATATTATTTCCCACAAAAAGATATGTTGAAGTTCTGTCTCCTGGTACCCATGAAGGTGACCTTATTTGGAAGTAGAATCTTTGCAGATGTAGCCAAGTTAGGATGAGACCATTAGGGAGGGTAATCTGACATGACTGGGGTCTGTAAGAGAAGAGGCACAGAGAAAAGATTGCCACGGGAAGACAGAAGCTGATGATACTGGAGTTACACTGTCACAAGCCAAGGAATGCCTGGGGCTACCGGAAGCTGAACGAGGCAAGGAAGTGCCTTTGGAGGATGGTTTCGGAGTGGACTTCTAGTTTCCAGACCTGCGAGAAAATAGTTTTCTGTTCCTTTAAGCTATGCAGTTTGCAGTACTTTGCTATGGCAGCCCTAAGAAACTAATACATGTTATTTGAAAGTGTTTTTTTCAAAACTCTTTACAAAGACCAGCACACATTTAGAGATCCCACGATTCCAAGTACAGCCTTATTGGATGTTGCTCTTCATTAACCCAAAGGCTCTTGTCATCTGGAGCCTACTATAGTTATTTGTCTGAGGCTGCACTTGGAGAATCCCCTGGCCTCTCACTTAAAGAAGTTATCATACAGTATCCCTTGCAAAAAAATGGATACTTAAAAGAGGAGTCAGTTAAAAATCCATACTCAAATATGTACAAATTGCCTTTTCCCAAGTCTAAAAAACCATTAAATTCCTGATTACAGTGACTCCCTATAAATCTTGGTCATTATTTGGTATTGACATATATACTCAGATATCACTTCTAGAAAAAACAAATCTGCCCCTCCTAGAATTTATGCCTATCTAGGCACATGTTATATGTGTACCCCTCTTCCTACCTGCTAGATGACTGGACCAAATGATCTATATGATCCAATGATAACTTCCTTAGATTAGCCTATGAAATATGTTGTAAGAGAAGTAGAAAGATAATCTGAGTGTACAAAATTACCTCTTGAGATAACTTGAACTAAAGAAACAGGAACAGAAGAGAGAGAGAGACCATAAAAGATAGCCTCCCTTTCTGAAGCTGGCTTCCATGATTCTAGTTATAGCCTATGTGTAAAGTTTTAAAAAAAATTTTTAAATTTATTTCTGAGAGAGAGAGAGAGACAGCGTGAGCAGGGGAGGGTCAGAGAGAGAGGGAGACACAGAATCTGAAGCAGGCTCCAGGCTCTGAGCTGTCAGCACAGAGCCCGACACGGGGCTCGAACTCATGGACCACGAGATCATGACCTGAGCCGAAGTCAGAAGCTTAACCTATTGAGCCCCCCAGGGTCACCAGCCTAGGTGTAACTTTTGATAGACTCTTTTAAGATAGTATAAGTCTCTATTTGAAAACAAAGATACAAATTAGAATACTGCATGTATGGCAAGTCATTTACTTAAATGTTCAAGTTTATGTATATGCAATGTCAGTGCACTTGAAGATTTCAAGAAGGTAATTAACTAGCTATGGTAAACCTTTGAGAATTTCCAAAGTCTATTGCAATAGTCTCATGCCCAAATCAAAAGTGGAAATGTTGGGCCATGGATATAATTCAGTGAACAGTGATATCTGACTGGTTTATTCTATATTTTAAATTGTACATCTATACATAAAAAATCTGGATTTCTGCCTTCTCTTAAAAAATTAGGCCTGAGGACAATATGCTAACATTCTTGTGGGAAAACAGTTACCTGGATTAGAATAGAGGCTACATGTTTTGCATGGTGTTTCTATTTCAGTTTACTATAGTGTGTCTGAGTATCAGTTTCCCCTTACAATTGGTTACAACTGGATTTTCACTATTTGCCTTATAATACTGAGGCCTGAGTTTGTGTGTGTGTTAGGGGTGTGGATCCAAATGTGCCCCCCCCAAAGAAGATGGATACTTTTTGTTGTTGTTGGACTTAGAAATATTTTACATACTAAATGAATAGAGTATGCTTTATTTTTGCTTTAATCTTACTTTACTCTTAAATTACACTAAGATGTAATTCACAAAATCATTAAGACGATTTGAGAAATTTGGTGTTAATACTTCTTTATATGTCTGGTAGAATCCACTAGCGAAACTATCTGGTTGTGGACTTTTCTTCTTTGGGAGATTTTTGTTTACTGATTCAATCTCCTTATTTGTTTTTGGTCTGTTTTGATTTTCTATTTTTTCATGGTTCAATCTTGGTAAGTTGTACATTTCTAGAAATTTATCTCTTGTCTGAGGCAATTTTCTAAAACAGTGTTTTCCAGGAGCTGCAGGACCATGGTTGAGGGGCTGAAGCTAGTTCACAAGCCACTACAGGGTCCACAGTTGGGACTGAGGTCTATCTGCCTATCACCCTAGGCATGGGTGGGTGAGGCCCCTCCTGGCCCCTTGGTGCATGGTACTGCGTCCCACAGCTCCCATGTAGGTACTCTTGTCCATGGATGGATGCCAAATATTTGCTGCTGAAGAGAAACACAAAGAAGCGACATCTCATACCGCCATGATGCTGAAATCACCTCCTGGACCTTTATTGAAATCATCTATTCTTTAAAGGTTAGATAAAGCTTGAGTGTTAACTCACCTGGTCCTCGTGACTTTCAATAGATACTCCATGATACTAGATGAATTCTAATTTCCTAATTAGTTTTTGTATTAATTTTTAACATTATAGTTTATTAGGAAATAGACCGTTTCCTCTAGATTTAAACATTTTTGGCATAGTTACATTCTTGAACTTATATAATTTTATTCTGTCTCAACATTTTTGGTAATAAGCTTATTATATTAATGAGTTTTTACTACTTTATTTATTATCTATTTATTTTCTTATTTAATTAAATTCAGCTTGATAGTCATTCATAATTATTTACCTCTGTGATCTGGGTTGACCTCATTATCAAAGACATCAAAGGTACATGTTTTTACTAGGTATAGATTGTTCTGTCTTTCAATACTTGTGTTTCCCTTTCATTCCTCTTTATATAGTTGTAAACTATCATTTGACTTCTTTCCTGGTCTAAGGGTTATGCTTTTCTTTTTTTTTAATTTTTACATGAAAAAAATGTATTTCAATCCAAATTAGTTAACACAAAGTGTAATAAGAGTTTCAGAAGTAGAATTTAGTGATTCATCACTTTTGCTCTAAGGATTATCTTAGAAGCATATTTTTTTTTTTTTTTTTTTTTTACAGGTTCTTTGTGCACTGCTGTATTTCTTCCCAGATGCCCCATCCTAGCTTTCCATGTAGAAGGGGCAAGAATATTCCCTAGCTTAGATGCAGAATCTGTGTTTAGACAGTGGATCTCTCTGTTCAGCATTGCAACAGAAGCCCAGATCTGGACCCATTCGCTTGTAATCTTTTAAAAGAAGTTAGAAGCATATTTTTAAAGTTCCTCGTAGTTAAAATAGTAATTTTAAAGGTATTTGTTTCTAATCCATCAAGATCCTGAACTAAGAATATGTCCTGTCCTCTCTCTCTCTCTCTCTCTCTCTCAGTCCATCCATCCATCCTTCCAGCCATCCAGCCAGCCAGCCAGCCAGCCGTCCATCCATACCTCCATTTTTAGTTCAGGATTCTTTGTTTTCAGGTAAATAATAAAATTGTCTACATATTGAATAAACTTAATTTTATATCCATTCAATCAAGTCATTTGATGAGATTATTCTTTCTGCTTTTGTCTACCTTTAGTTTTTTATGTTAAATCAAAACAAGTCTTATGCTGTGTTTCATCAGTCTCTCTGTGTATTTGTAATCATTTTGCACTATGTATTTAGCAGACAAGTTTTAGTGTGTGTAGGTTTACAACTATTGTGGTTTCACATATTGTGTCTTTTGTGGCTGATTCTCCTGGGTTTTTTTTTTGTTTTTTTCCTTTCAACATTACTTTTTATAGTATATAGTGTGCTCGATCTCATATGGACACCCCTAGTTCCTTTTTGTGTTCATTTACCTGATTCTTTTGGCCTATCAGTTTATTTTCCACCTCTCTCTAACACTTTGTCTTTAGAGTTTCTTGAAAACAGCATGTTGCTGGGATTTATTTTTAGTTGTCCCTTTAAGCAGCATATTTTTGTTCAGTCTCATTTGTTTACCATGACGGTTGATACACTTGTTTTTCTTCCAACTTGTGCTTAAATTTAAAAATTTGTTTTTCTTTTCCCCTTTTCTTTTTTTTTTCCAAATGTGACCAAGTTTCTATTTATTTCATTTTCTTTCATTGTTAATTTGGAAATCTAATTGTGTGGTTCAATTCTACAAATGCTTATAATTCCTTTTCCTTTTATCATAACCAAAATTATATTTTAATACTATTATTTGGCAACAAGTTAATGTGATTTCCATCCATGAAGATGCACCATTAATCCCTTACTCATCCTCCCTTTTGGCTTTAGATAATTAGAAATCCGTTTAGAGAATCCCTCTCCTGTTTTGCAAGGACCTATTTGCTCTTATTTTAACATTTACCAAACATTTTTATCCACTTATACTTTATTTCATAAATATTACCGCCTGAAATATTGTTTGCCCTAAATCTATTTCTTTTGCCCTAATGAGTAAATGTATCTCAGGTGGATACCTAGCTCTTGATCCTAATCTTCTTTCAGAAATTGGGAGATGTGGAGAGACTTGTTGGCTCAGTCTTGATCTCAGGGGTGTGAGTTTGAGCCCCAGGTTGCATGTGGAGCCTACTTAAAAAAGTAAAAAGAAATTGGCAGAGACCATCTTACTAAGCTCTAGAGTCCAGAGTTAGAGATGAAGAAGTAAGAATATTTTTATCTCTAAGTAATTTTTTTTCACCTGGAACTTTGCAATTCTTTCTAAATTTTAGTGTTCAAGCTTTTAACCTTCTATGCAGAAGTGTGCATCTTTTCCTAGCAGTTTAGACTGGAATTGGGTTAAAACTGCAATCTGGTTTTTTTTCTTCAAGAAAAAAATTGTTTAATTATTTTTATTTCCCACATCTATTCCTTTTTATTTTCCTGGAAATGTGATTAACCACATGTCATGCTTCCTGGATCTTGTGTCCTAATCATTTACCTTTTCCATCATGATTTCTATCTCTATATTTTTGCACAGTGCTTTGAAGGAAGATTTGAATTTAATGTTCTGAATTACTTACTGAGATCTCAAGAGTAAGTACAATCTTCAAATTGTCTACTAAACCGTTTGGTTGGAAAATTGTGCTTTATTTTAAATTTCCAAACTACCTCTTTTGTGCTGAATCTCCATAAGTGGTCTTAGTATTTTCATTCAAGTTATTATCTGTCTTTCCAGCAGCTCCAGTTTCCTGGGCATCTATTCTATTTCCTTTGTTCGATAATGTTCTCTGTGGCTTCGGGGCCCCTTTATCCAGGCTATTATATTTTTTGTCAGCTTGTTGGGGTCAAACCTGGCTGAAGGAGGACCCTAAGAGGCAGTTACACATAATGACATAGTGTCTTTCCCTTGGCCTGACAAGGTAGAAGGTTTACATCTGGAGGAAAAGTCTGCTTCCATCCTTGTCTCCCTCACTCAGAGGTAGGGAGGACACAGGCTTGTTTGTGACCTTTTTTGGGAGCGGGGTGGGTCTCAAAAATATCAGTCACATTGATGCTCCAAGAGATCCATTGGATTTCTATATACAAAATTTTTCTCAGGATCCATCGCTTCCTGCTTTCTATTTCTTATCCAGAAGCTTCTCGTCCTGATCTGAGAAGGTAGCCTTGGCCATGGGTGAAAGGGTTCTAACCGTTTGCCTGTGTCATCCTTTCTACAAAATCCAAACCTGCGCTCACACTAGCACCTAGCCCAAAAGAAGCAAGCAGGTTGTAACCGAGACTGAAAGGAGACTTGAACACATGTCACTGTGCTCAGAATTCTCTCTCTAAACTCAGCTCTATCTGAAGCCATGTAGTGAGCATGCGTCATCAGCTAACTATACTACGTATGTAGGTATGTACACAGTATGTATTT
Organism: Hyaena hyaena; assembly: GCF_003009895.1. Lineage (NCBI taxonomy): Eukaryota > Metazoa > Chordata > Mammalia > Carnivora > Hyaenidae > Hyaena > Hyaena hyaena. The sequence goes on from NW_024080876.1 coordinate 1,132,035, forward strand.
ATATTTGAAACACAGGAATAGGTAGAGGGAAAAACATTCTTCTTTCTTGGCTCAGAAGGAATAAAAACCATACCTAATCGTCATATAGCAATTAATATATTTTAGACAGTATTCTAAGATCTTTACCCATTTTGATGTATCCTTAATAAAAATCAGACTCCATCACCATCCCCAAATTACAGAGGAGGAAATAAAGGTTAAGTTTCAAGCCCAAGATCACACATGTGAGGGGGACATCAGAAACAGAGCAGGATTCATATGTTGGAAATCTGACTTTGGAAACCACACTCTTAGCCGCTACTCTATACTGCTGCCAATGAGTGTGTCCTGTCAAGAAGAAAAGGGAGCAATTGATTGTAGTTATCTTTTGTAAAGTGATAGGTCTTCTTTGCTAAGCCGAATTGTGATTGAATAAAAAATAAGAATCAAGTAAGATTTAATATTCCATGTAAAGTATGATGGCTGAACCAGTGCTTGGCAACACAAGGAAACATTAGGAATTGTTTTCATTCAGTATTTTCCCAATTTCCTGAGATCCCACTTCAACATTCTGGGACAGAGATGACAGGAAGTCACCCATTTTGGGTCTCTAGACTAGCAGTTGGTACACTATGGTTTACTGGCCAGTTTGGTTCCCCACTTGTTTTTGTACACAGAGTTTTACTGGAATACAGCCACACCCATTCACTTACTGTATATGGCTGCTTTTGTACTAACTACAAAGTCAGAGTTGAGTAGCTGCAATAGAAAACAGGGGCGCCTGGGTGGCTTAGTCGGTTAAGCGACCGACTTTTGCTTAGGTCATAATCTGGCGGTTCGGTTCGTGGGTTCGAGCCCCGTGTCGGGCTCTGTGCTGACTGCCAGCTCAGAGCCTGGAGCCTATTTCAGAGTCTGTGTCTCCCTCTCTCTCTGACCCTCCCCTGCTCACACTGTCTCTCTCTCTCTCTCTCCTAGAAAGAAAAAAAATATATATTTAAAAAGAGAAAACAGATAGCCTACAAAGCCTAAAACATTTATTGTCTGATCACTTACAGAAAAAGTTTGCTGAAACTTGCTTTAGGTTAATGGATTCTTCTTAAAAAGTATTCTGGGATATTTCATCTTCCTAACATTACAAGTCACTTAATATCAGTCTTATTTCACGGACCTTTTATTCCAATGACAGAGTTAGCTGCCTAAAACCGAATATATGTAAAGATATGAATATTGGTGCAGGGTTTTTTGGTTCCTCTTGAGATTCTTTTATGAACTCAGTCTTGGATGATTGTGTATTTAAAGAAATATATCCATTTCTTCTATGCTGTCCAGTTTCTTGGTATATAATTGTTCATAGTACTATCTTATGATCCTTTGTATTTTGTGGTGTTATTTGTAACTTGTCTTTCATTTCTGGTTTTATTTATTTGAGCCTTCTCTTTTTTTTTGGTCAGTCTTTAGGTTTGTCAATTTTGTTTATCCTTTCAAAGAGCCAGATTTTAGCTTCATTAATCTTTTTTATTGCTTGTAATCTCTTATTTATTTAAACGATGATTTTAGTTATTTCCTTCCTTCTATTAACTCTGGGAGTCCTTTGTTGTTCTTTTTCTAGCTTCTTTTGTTATAAAGTTAGATTATGTATTTGAGATTTTTCTTGTTTCTTGATGTAAGCCTAGATGAGTATGACCCTCCCTCTTAGAACGAGTTTTGCTGCATCTCAAAGATTTTAGTTTATTGTATTTCCTTTTTTTTTTTTTTTTGTGGTCTCAGGTATTTTTTATTTCATTTTATCATTTTTTTTAACATTTCTAAAATTTATTTTTGAGAGACAGAGAGAGACAGAGCCTGAGCGGGGGAGGGGCAGAGAGAGAGGGAGACACAGAATCCGAAGCAGGCTCCAGTCTCTGAGCTGTCAGCACAGAGCCTGTCGAGGGGCTCGAACTCACAAACCGTGAGATCATGACCTGAGCCAAAGTCAGACGCTTAACTGACTGAGCCACCCAGGCTCCCCTCAAGGTATTTTTTCAATTTCGTCTTCAATTTCTTTGTTGGCCCAATGGTTTTCAGTCTCATGTTGTTTAATCTCCATATATTTGTGGTTTTTCCCGTATTCTTTCTTTCTTTTTTTTCATATTTCTAGTTTCATACCATTGTGATAAAAGAAGATGCTTGGTATGATTTCAGTCTTTCTAAATTTATCGTCTTGCTTTGAGGCATAACATGTGATTTATATTGAAGAATGTTTCATGTATTCCTGAGAAATTATATATCCTGCTGCTTTTGGATAGAGTAGTGTGTATATATCTATTAACTTCATTTGCTGTAATGTGTTATTTAAGACAATGTGTCCTTATTGATTTTCTGTCTGGATGATCTATCTATTGATGTAATTGGGGTATTAAAGTTATGTGCTATTATTGTATTGCTGTCATTTTCTCCCTTTAGATCTGTAAATAGATGCTTTATGTGCTTAGAAGCAGTTTATTTTGTTGGGTGCAAAAAGGTTTACAAATGTTATCTCACTAGATGGACCCCTTTATCATTAGGTAATGCCCTTCTTTGTCTTTTACTATTGTCTTTCTTTTAAAATCCTATCTTATCTGATGTACTATAGTGTGTGTGTATATATATATATATATATATATATACACACATTACATATATGTATACATTATATATATACATTATATATATATAGTGTGTATATATATATATATATATATATATAAGCTTTCTTTTTGTTTCCACTGCATAGAGTATCTTTTTCTATCCCTTCGCTTTTAGTCTGTTTATGTCCTTAGACCTGAAAGGAGTCTCTTAAAGGCAACATATAGACAAATCTGTGTTTTTATCTATTCAGACACTCTGTGTTTTTAGATTGGAGAATTTACTTCATTTACATTTAAAGTAAGTATTGATAGGTATATATTTATTGCCATTTTGTTCATTGTCTTCTGCATTTGCAATTCCTTTGTCTTCTTTCCTCTGCTCTCTTGCCTTGTGATTTGATGGCTTTCTTTAGTGTTATGTTTATATCCCATTCACATTATCTTTTGTGTACCTACTATATGTTTTTGCTTTGTAGTTACCTTGAGGTTCAAATATAATAGCCTATATGTATATTATAATCTATTTTAAGTTGATAGCAACTTGAATTTGAATGCATTCTAAAGTATATTTTTTGAGTATTTATTTTTTGGTTTAATTTTAAGGTTTATTTATTATTGAGAGACAGAGAGAGACAGAGCATGAGGTTGAGAGAGGCAGAGAGAGGGGGAGACACAGAATCTGAAGCAGGCTCCAGGCTCTGCGCTGTCGGCACAGACCCCGATGCCAGGCTAGAACTCACAAACTGTGAGATCGTGACCTAAGCCGAAGCTGGATGTTTAACCAATTGAGCTACCCAGGCACTCCAAATTTGAATACATTCTAAAACTCTAAACTTTTACTGTTTCTCCACCACGTTGGTATTTCTGATGTTGTATTTATTTATTTGCTTATTTATTTATTATTTTAGAGATAACGTGCATGTGAGTGGAGGAAAGGGGTAGATAGAGACAGAGAAAGATTCTTAAGCAGGCTCCATGCTTAGCATGAAGCTTGATGTGGGGCTTGACCCTACAACCCTGGGATCATGACCTGAGCTGAAATCAAGAGTCAGACACTCAACTGACTGAGGCACCCAGGCATCCCTATGTTGTATTTTAAATCTTTTTATTTTGCATATCCATTAACTAATTATTGTGGTTATAATTAATTTACTACTTTTGTCTTTTAACCTTCATACTAGATTTGTAAGTAATTAATTCGCTACCTTTACTACATATTTGTCTTTCCTAGTGAGATTTTTACTTTCATATGTTTTCTTGTTACTAAGAAGTTCCTTTAACTCTTCTTATAATGTTGACTTAGTAGTGATGAACTCCTTTAGTTTTTGCTTGCCTGGAAACTTTCACTTTCATTCAATTCTGAATCAGTAATCATGCCATTACCTTCTGGCCTCTGAAGTTTTTGCTGAAAGATCAGTTGATAGTCTTATGGGGGTTCCCTTACGGGGATTTGTAACAAGTTGTTTTTCTCTTGCTGCTTTTAGGATTCTCTTTTTCTTTAACTTTTGACATTTTAATTATAATGTGTCTTGGTTTGGATCTCTTTGAGTTCCTCTTATTCGGAACTCCTTGGGCTTCCTGGACCTGGATGTCTGTTTCTTTCCCCAGGTAAAGGAAGTTTTCAGCCATTATTTCTTCAAATAAGGTTTCTCCCTCTTTCTCTCTCTCTCTTCTCCTTCTGCTACCTCTATAATGTGAATGTTACTTCTCTTGATAATTGCCCTCCAGGTCTCTTATGCTATCTTCAGTTAAAATTATTTTTTTCTTTTTGCTTCTCTGTTTGGATGAATTTCACTGCCCTGTCTTCCAGGTCACCAGTCCATTTATCTGCTTCATTTAGTCTGCTGTTGAACCCCTGTACTATTTTTTTCAGTTCAGTTATTGTTTTCTTCAGTTTTGTTTGGTATTTTCTTATATTTTCTTTGTGTGTGTGAAGTTCTCAGTATGTTTATTCATCCTTCTCCCAAGTTTGGTGGCCATTTTTATAACCATTATTTTTTTTAACTCTTTAGCTGATAATTTATTCCCTTTTCATTAAGGTCTTTTTCTGAGGTTTTATTTTGTTCTTTCTTTTGGAACATATTCTGTTTCCTCATTTTGCTTGACTCTCTATGTTTATTTCTGAGTAGGAACCTCCACACTGTTTTCCAGAGGGGCTGCTCCAGTTTACATTCCCACCAACAGTGTAGGAGGGTGCCCGTTTCTCCACATCCTCGCCAGCATCTAGTCTATGATTTGCTCATTTTAGCCACTCTGACTGGCGTGAGGTGGTATCTCAGTGTGGTTTTGATTTGTATTTCCCTGATGAGGAGGGATGCTGAGCATCGTTTCATGTGTCTATTGGCCATCTGGATGTCCTCTTTGGAGAAGTGTCTGTTCATGTCTTCTGCCCATTTCTTCATTGGATTCTTTGTTTTTCGGGTGTGGAGTTTGATGAGTTCCTTATAGATTTTGAATACTAGCCCTTTATCTGATATGTCATTTGCAACTACCTTTCCCCATTCTGCCTATTAGTTTTATTGATTGTTTCCCTTGCCGTGCAGAAGCTTTTAATCTTGATGAGGTCCCAATAGTTCATTTTTGCTCTTGATTCCCTTGCTTTTGGGGTTGTGTCAAGTAAGAAATTGCTGCAGTTGAGGTCAAAGAGGTTGTTTCCTGCTTTCTCCTCTAGGGTTTTGATGGTTTCCTGTCTCACATTCATGCCCTTTCTCCATTTTGAGTTTATTTTTGTGTATGGTGTGAGAAAATGATCTCGTTTCATTCTTCTGCATGTTGCTGCCCAGTTCTCCCAGCACCATCTGTTAAAGAGGCTGTCTTCTTTCCATTGGATCCTCTTTCCTGCTTTGTCAAAGCTTAATTGGCCATAGATTTGTGGGTCCAAATCTGAGTTCTCTATTCTGTTCCATTGGTCTATGTGTCTGTTTTTGTGCCACCTCTAACAGTCTTGAAGGAGTAGGCTTGTGTAGATGATTAAACTTACTGTTTAACCTTGCCCTAGCTCTCATTTGCCTTTGTGATTGTCTAAGCAGACTGATTTATTCTTGACCATTCCCAATTGTTTTGGGAGTACCAAGACCTGTCAGTATTTCTAAGGGGGTGATCTTAGTACCCAGTTTCAGGAAGCCAGATTGGAAGGTAGTTCCTCAAGCAGCAGTTTCTACATGCATAAACATGTACAGTGCTGTGGGACTACAGTTGTAGAGCCAACTCATCTCCAAACCAAGGAGATCTGTTTCCTGGCAACACTTGCATGATTTAGAGGCTCAGAAAAGTGTATAAGCCCCTGAGATGTACTGTTGAGCTGTGGTGAAGTCAAAGGAGGGTGCAAAGTTGGTATCTCCTTGCCTGTCTTCCCTACGAGCATCTCTGTAGCCTCTAGATGTGTGGCACTTGAATTCTGTCTCTCAGGTTGAAGTTCTAGGACAGGTAAATGAGCTTTTCTCACAGACAGACTGAAGATGAGTTTCAGTCTTCTGTCTGTGCAGTAATTTAGGTGTGGCAACTGCCCCTGAACTATCTTTCTATTGTTGCAGTCCCATGGGGGCCAGGAACCCAAGTCTCCCTGGCCACCAGAGCCAAGGAATCAAAAGGCATCCTCTGTGTAGACTGCACTCACGTGCCAGGTTTACCACGGCTGTGGGAGACTGTTGAAGGTTGGTCATGTCCACAGCTCTAGAAGCAGGGGAAGAACACTGGGGGCAGGGCATGCTTGTGGCTATAGTGATGTATAAAAGCATTGGAGAGTGAGCGTGTCTGAGGCTTTATCAATGCTGGGGAAAGAATGCTGGGAATGGGGCATACCCAAGGCTTTAGAAGGTAGGAGAAGAGCGGTGAGGATGGGGTACATCCAAAGCATTAGCAAGGCTGTGTCCACACACATTAACCTGTGCTAGCAAGGTAAGTGGAGTACAAAAACTGCACTCCTCCGTGGCTCTTTCTCCAAAAAATATCCCAGCTGGTCCTGGTCCTTGCCCCTCTGGCAGAAGCTTTAAAATTAGAAAATGTGTATTCTTCACATATAATTCAGTCATTAGGGGTGGGGTTTTGGGTGAGGCAAGATCTCTGTCTCTTTTATCCATCTTGATGTAGTTGATTTATCCCTTGTTATGGAGGGAACTGATCAACTAGCTTTCCATTCTTTTTCAGTGGGAATTATCTCATATGTAGCTGTAGATTTGTTATGTGTAAGAGATAGTGAGTTTAGGGTCTTTCTATGCTGCCATCTTGGACTGCCCACTCATTTCAAAATTTCAGAGCCTGCAGAAAATTAGAAAATATCTTTCTAGTGCTCTTCTAATTACATTACTTATTCCACTTCTGGTCTTTTTTTTTTTTTTTTTTTTATCATGAATATACTTTGTTGGCCTGTCTGATATTTCGTTCCCTGGCTGCTGGACCCTCAGTTTTAATTAGTTCATTGAATTAAATTTGGTGGTTGGAGGACTGTTAGGAACAGCAGTCACACAAATGATGGAAAATGGCATGGCCTTTGCCTCTATGACCAGCAGTATAGAAGCCACAGGACGGCTGTTCTTTTGATTCCAGAAGAAAGCGTTCCTGGAACAGTGTTATTTATAATAAAAAAATGTGGGACTGGAGGATAAATATTACCTGGCAGACAGGAGAAGAAAAGGCTCTTGTAGTAATGACAGCTGGCCTGTAACTGTAAATACTTATATAAATTTTTGTGGTTTACAAAGCACTTTCCGATGCTCATTTAATCTTTTCTACATCTTTGCTAATGTATTTGTATTTGTGTTCCCACTTCACAAGTGAGATAACAGGCTCAGATTAAACAGATCATGAGTGACAGAGGCAGAACAAATCTGTTTTTAGGTACTTAATATCATGCCCTACTAGTGTTCGTATTGTTTTTATTGGAAAAGAAGTGGAGAAGCATGGTGGAGAGGAATAAAGGGATTCTGCGGACCTGGGCAGGGGAAAACAATTTTCTTCCTTGCAAAAGAAAGCAATTTTCTTCACTAAGGGAAAGAAAATTAAAAGAATTCTTCAGAAGCTTGTCCTTCATGTATCTGTATATTCCTTTAGCAAATACTTATTGAGAACCTATTATGTGCCAGACGTTGGACCTGGAGACACAGTGGTGAACAAAAGATCTCTGCTCATGAAGTGTGTATTTGGGGGAGATGGGCACTGAAAAAGATAAACAAAATGCGTAGGACATTAATCAGTGATATGAGCCGAAGAGAAAAATAGCAGAGAAAGGAGATATAAAGTGTCAGTGCATCCACTTAAAATTTTAGAAAAAGTAGTTAGGAAAGCGCTCACTGAGACAGTAAGTGAGAAGTTTCCTAACATACTAGTTATGTTATTTTGATGAACTTATCTAACATTATAGTTCATTTTTCCATTTTTTGGAGGGGAGGATGTATCTATTACCCATTCTATTCTTACTAAAAGTAAATCAATTAATTCATTACTGAGTGTTTCTGACAAAATATTTACTAGTTAATCAATCCATGACTTTCTAATAGATTATTTTAGCAAGTGACAAACTTGGTTAAGCTTGGCACACTGTATCATATTAATTCAGCAATTCCCAAGGAGACAAAATATTTTTTTATGATTTTCTGTATAAGGAGCTTATATGTAAAAAACCGTAGCTTCCAGTGGTGTTAGAATATTAACTAGGATAAAATGAATTACTATATTGTTTTGTACAATGGTCTTTGTAATGCCAGAAATACAGAAATAGTAGAAATACAAAAGTTAAGGTTGCCTGCTATACTAGAAGATGGTTAACACCCCATTTCTCTTCGTACAATCAATGGACACCCATTTTTACCTTCTGGGACATTTAGATAGTCTATAGTTAGAATATATCTGCTCTCCTCTTATGGGGCTTTTGAAGCAACTTACAAAAAGAGGTAGATGTTCTTGATATTTTAAAAAATTTTTCATGTCATTTATTTTTGAGAGAGAAAGAGAGAGAGAGAGAGCATGGACAGGGGAGGCGCAGAAAGAGAGAGAGGGAGATACAGAATCCGAAGCAGGCTCCAGGCTCTGAGCTGTCAGCACAGCGTCTGATGTAGGGCTCAAACTCACAAACCGTGAGATCATGACCTGAGCTGAAGTCAGACACTTAACTGACTGAGCCACCCAGGTGCCCACGATCTTCTTGATCTTTGAAGGGAGCTCACTAAATAAATAACACCTTTTTGCCCCTAGCACCTGAATTTGGAATCAAATGATGTAGGGGTCAAAAATACCAGCTTCATTACTGAGAAGCTGTCTGGAGAATATAGCCGGCAAGTGGTTTTGTTATTTTTGCTCCACACCATTAAATTTATCCCCTCAAACTACAGGACTCTCTGCCCCGCTGAGCGCAGCACATAGTCTATTAGCTATCGAATGTCTGAATTACTGCTGAGAGCAAATAAAAAATTAACCTCTCTGAAGACAATAGGCCTTGTAGAGAAGGGCCAGACTCAGGGCCACCAAACAGAATACAGTATAAAAGTCATTTCCATGGAGTTGTGAAAACAGAAATCCTGTCCTTAGTTAGACATTCTCCTATCTCCCTTTGGGAGAGTGTGAGATTTCAGGCAAAGAGTGAGTACCAGAACAAAGAGGCTGGTGTGTTGTTGTAATGGAGTTTCTTCCATATGGAAACATCAGTTCAGGGAGGATTAGAATTCCTCCTTGAAGCTTTCATTCGATCTAGCAACATTTTCTCACATTACCACTAGTAGGGAGATACCAAAAGATGTATTATTTACTTCTGAGATGAATCTGATCTTAGTTTTAACGACATTCACTCAAGTCAAGATGATGTGAAAGGTGCTTGTAAAAACTAGATATATTAATATTACCCAGTAAATGTTGAGGGCTCAAAGTGTTCCCAGAGCTGGAGTGTACAAGCTTCCAAGGACACTACAGAATCAAGAAGAAACTTTATTTTCAAGAGAGTTATAATTCATCAGTTTAGATGATAATAATAAACATAAAACAATAGTAAGTAATACAACACAAAATATTAGCTGTTATTGAGTGTGACAAGCTAGATGCACCATAGGGATGGAGGGCAGCATGGCATATTGTAGAAAGCCCTGGCCTGAGAAGCAAGAGACCGAGATTCCCATTTTAATAAAATCGGAGATATTCTCAGCAAGTCTTACTGAATCTCTTTAGGCTGCAGTTTCCTAGTCTATAAAATGAAGGGCTTGACTAGAACATCGTCTTAATTAAAAATTCATTTTTTTCTAATACAATAGTACTAAAATAATTTTGAAATTCTTTTTTTTTTTTTTTTTTAAATTTTTTTTAAGGAGAGAGAGAGAGACAGCGTGAGCAGGGGAGGGTCAGAGAGAGAGAGGGAGTCAAAGACTGAAAGAGGCTCCAGGCTCTGAGCTGGGAGTCAGCACAGAGCCCGATGCGGGGCCCGAACCCACGAACCACGAGATCATGACCTAAGCGAAAGTCGGACGCTTAACCGACTAAGCCACCCAGGCGCCCCAAAATAATTTTGAAATTCTAAAGTTACAATGAATTAAGCCCCACATCTTTAGTTTTCCATATCAGCTACTGCAAGAGAAAAATAAAAAGAAAATGTAAATTAGTAGAAAGGTAATAAAGAAGACTAATCAAAGAAACTAAGAAGGAAATCCAGTCATAAATATTTCAAAGGTTATTTCAAATGTTACTTAACATTTGTTAACAGAATGTTATTGTTTGTTAATAGTTGTGTTTTTGGTGTCTCTGCACTTCAATTTAGGAAGGGAAATGCATCAATCACTCAGCAGAAGGGTGTGTAAGACCCTTTCCTAGAGTATAACTTCATACAAACTAGGCTGGGAAGTGGAGTCTGACACACAGATTTGTTTTTGGTTAGAGCCTGGAATGCTAATGCTTCAACAGATTGAAGTGTTGTCCTTACTGTGTGCACCACGATGAGAAGCAATAGCAGGTCCTGGGTGGTTCAGTTGGTTAAGCCTCCAACTCTTGGTTTTGGCTCAGTTCATGATCTCACTGCCTCTCACTATGAGGTTTAGCCCCATGTCTGGCTCTGAATAACAGAAATTCTGAGTTTTGAGTTTCTAGCTGTTGCTGGACAATATGAAGATGATGTGATGGGGTGAAAGTTATAGAAGATAACACAAGGGGCGCCTGGGTGGCTTAGTCAGTTAAGCATCCGACTTTCGCTTAGGTCATGATCTCGCAGTTCGTGGATTCGAGCCCCGCGTCGGGCTCTGTGCTGACTGCCAGCTCAGAGCCTGGAGCCTGTTTCAGTCTGTGACTCCCTCTCTCTCTGACCCTCCCCTGCTCACGCTGTCTCTCTCTCTCTCTCCTAGAAATAAATAAAACATTAAAAAAAAAAAAGAAGATAACACAAAAATTAAAAAAATAGGCAAACAAATAGCCTTAGAATAAGGGCAGCTCGTTGGAAGTTTTCAATGGTGGCAATAGATCATGGCATTAAGTCACCGACATCTAGTGACAAATTAAAAATTGTTTTCTTTGGGGCACCTGGGTGGCTTAGTCGGTTAAGCATCCTTGGGCTTAGGTCATGATCTCAGGGTTCATGAGTTCACGTTCCATACTGGGCTCTGTGTAGACAGCTCAGAGCCTGCTTCCGATTCTCTGTCTTTCTCTGTGCCTCTCTCCTATTTGCTCTCTCTCAAAACTAAATAGCCATTAAAAAAGATTATAAATTTTTATTAAAAAGTTGTTTTCTTTTATGCACTCTGCTAGTGTTGTTTCATTCTACTAAAGCCCTGAGTAGACGTTGGTTGCACCAAAAAGAATTCCACTTGGGGTGCCTGGGTGGCTCAGTCAGTTGGGCATCCGACTTCAGCTCCGGTCATGATCACACAGTTCATGGGTTCGAGCCCCGCATCAGGCTCTGTGCTGACAGCTAGCTCAAGCCTGGAGCCTGCTTCAGATTCTGTATCTCCCTCTCTCTCTGACCACCGCTCCCCCGCCCCCATGCTCATGCTGTCTCTCTCTCTCTGTCTCTCTCGCTCTCTCAGAAATAAATAAAAAAACATTAAAATAATTTTTGAAAAGAAGGATTCCAATGGAGGTTTGAAAGAAGGAACAAGGGATGAGATACACTTACGGAATGATGAGATGGGAAGAAAAGAAAGAAGCTTTAAGGGTTGGGATGGCAAGCAGGGATCAAAACATTCAGTAATTCCTAGAGTTTAAATCTGGACAGAAAGGTGGCAGAAAGAACTCTAGCACCTGCTTCCAAGAACTTCAGAAATAATTGGGACAGTGATACACTGCCCAGAGTACTTGGGATGAAGGAGAATTAAATTATTCTAAAAAGAGAACCCAGGAAGTTGGAGGGTTTGGGGTCACTTGGGTAACACTTACCCTTTAGTGCCTGTGATATACAGAATCTCTCAGGCTGTGGTACTCAGGTCTCATTTTTTTTTTTAATATTTTTTTATTTATTTCTAGGAGAGAGAGAGAGAGAGAGAGACAGCGTGAGCAGGGGAGAGTCAGAGAGAGAGGGAGACACAGACTCTGAAATAGGCTCCAGGCTCAGAGCTGGCAGTCAGCACAGAGCCCGACGCGGGGCTCGAATCCACGAACCGCGAGATCATGACCCAAGCGAAAGTCGGACGCTTAACTGACTAAGCCACCCAGGCACCCCAGGTCTCATTTTTGATATAGAGTCATTTGTTAAGCATAGGTAAGCAAACACAATTCAAATTATTGTCAGGAGGATATACTTAAATAAGTGCAATATATTCAAAACGACATCTTTACTTTGGGTAATGATTTTATTCTTCTTGGGGTTACATAAATCTTCTCTGACACCCATAGAGTCACCAAACATTATTTCTAAGAGCTCAGAAATTCGGATTTGCAATTTATAGCTTGAAATAATTGTGTTTGTTGTTCCTGCATGTGTGTGCAGGTGGGTGTACATGCATATATATACCCAGTGTGGGTCATGCCCTTTAGCAAAGAAGAAGTTAAATTTGCCCCCTGAACTAGAAAATGGAGGTTCTTCTCTCCCCGACCTAATGGTGGAATGTCAACCTGAAGCCAAGGATTTTTAATACGGCTAGATGAACCCGTGTGTAGCTTTTGCATTATTCATGATAAATTCTGGGATTTCAGTGTTTGGCACTGCTGTCAGAAGAAAATGAAATACATAGATCAAAATGGGCATTAACTATATTTTTTGTATCGATATAGTTGATCCTTTTTCAATTTTAAAAAATTGTGTTACTGAGCTATGTCTCTAACATGAGCTTTCCTCAGAAATCATATTCTTTGGAGACACTATTCCCTTTATGGATATATGTGTCCATAAAGAATGTGGTTTATACTTCCGACTGCTGAGCCATCTCAAATGGCTTTGTTTTCAGAAATGCCAGGTAAATGAGGTATGTTAACAATACTAAATCTATCAGGTTGGGAGTATTTTAATGTATTCTTCTCTAATACATTTAAACTGTATCACTATTGTAATATGCTTACTTTAATTTTAACTTACCTTTAAAAAATCTATTAACATCTCTTTTAATTTCTTATTGTTTTCACACCTAAATATGTTAAGTTTCTCTTAAGCAATACAGATTACTTCAGTATTAACATATCCATATATATGGATACATATAATCTCTCTGTATATATTATATCTATATGTAAAATAGATATATATATTATTTCCATGCTAATGGATTAATTACATAAGTGTAAGATGTCTTCAAAGTTATGAAGTCAGTTGTGCAGAGAAATGATTTTCAGCAGGAAAGTAGAGGTCATAGAATCACTTGGTCATTGGCATGAATGAAAGAGAAAGTTGTCATGTATTTTACACTTTTTAAGAAATCTGGACATGGGGCACCTGCGTGGCTCAGTCAGTTAAGCATCAGACTCTTGATTTATGCTCAGGTCATGATCCCAACGTTGTGGGATTGAGCTCCATGTCAGGCTTTGTGCTGATCATGGATCCTACTTAAGATTCTTTCTCTCTCTCTCTCTCTCTCTCTCTCTCTCTCTCTCTCTCTCTCCTCTCTCTCTCTCTCTTTCCTCTCTCCCTCTCTGCTCCTCCCCTGCTTGCAGGTGTGTGCTCTCTTTCTCAAACAAAAAAAAATTAAAAAGAAAATAAGAAAATTGGACATAAATGTCATTTTCTCATTGTCCTGGACTTTAGGATGGAAGTAAAATGATACAGTGAAAGGAGCATGAATGTTGAAGTTTTGACCTCTGGGTCCAAGTATTAGCTCTCTATTTTACTATCTAAATTACTTTAGACAATTTTTTCATCTTTTTGAGCCTGAATTTCCTCATCTGCAATATGGAGAAAGTGCTATTCAAATTATACAGTTGTGAGAATTATCAAAGATTCTGAATAGAAAAGGATCTAGTGTAATAAATGCCCTTAGTACTTGTTATTCTTGGAGTGGTTTCTTGTCTCAGTGGTTTCTAAGGCTCATCTCCATCCTTGCTTTGGCTCCAATTTGGTTATCCAACTGTTCCTCCTGGTGTATATTTTACCCAATATCTGCATACCCCACCAGGTTGTTAACTTGGAGTGAAGGGACCAGGGCTTTATTGTTTACCTCTGAATATGTGGCCTTCAGCACAGTATCTGCTATGCTATGTAATTAATAAAAAACAATTAATATTGTTTACTGAATGTATATACCCAATGAATTTTCTATTTTTTTGCCTAAGCTAGTTGAGATTTTCTATATTTTTCAAACGAGGGAGTTCTGGAAAATGTAGATATTAAATACTTAGAAGTGTGATATTTGAATGCTCAATCCTAAAATGCAGAATTGACTGAGCTAAGGGAAGCAGGGAGATGGGGAGTTTCATCATGCCAGTCTGTCTGCTAAATTGGCAATCTTTGATATTTGATAGTGCAGCCACTGTTTACACTATTTGGAGTTTCAGGAAACATTCTAGGAAAACGTTAGGATATTAAAATATGTTGGTTACTCTTGTCCCCTGAAGTGCTCTGAGAAAGACAAATTGTATTCCAAACTCTAAATATGTACCTTAAAATAAATTGAGGAACACAGGCGTGTATAGAAGTTTCATTAAGGGAATCTTGTTTTAGTCTCTACCTAAGCAATCTGAGGCAACACAGCTTCCAATAATCATTTGTCTCTTTTCATTTTATACTCGTGTAGTAGGCAGTTTTATCCGTGTATTTGCTGTCAGTGAATAGCTATATGCAAATAAATTCATCATCTTAGCCCTGATTTGCTCTCTGAGCTCCAGATCTACATGAGCAATAGACTATTAGCACTTTTTTACTTGAGCTTTCAGTGGTACTGGAAGCTGAACATGTCCAAAACAGAACTCGTAATTCTTGCTTCTCACTTGGCTTTCACTTCCTCACTCCGCAACCTGTTCCTATTTCAGAAAATTATGCCAATTTCCCTTTACTTGTATGCCACACATAAGATTGCAACCTTGCTTTCCCTCTCTCCTTCACCCTGTGTCTTAATTTTTCTATTGTTAACACATTACCAAATATTATTTTATTACTTCAGAGTTTTTTAGGAAAGAAGTTTGGAACAGTGTGGCTGGATTCTCTCCTCAGGGTTTCATTGAGCTAAAAGCCCAATGTATCATCCAGTTCTTTGGTCTTCATCTGGTTCTCAGGGTCCCTTTTAGGCCTTCACACCTTCTGGAAGGTCCTCTCCTTCTTCAAGCCAGCAACAGCATCCAGCAAGCCTTTCTTATGCATTGAATCTCTCTGATGTTCTCTTCTGCCACACTTCCTTTTTGTCTTGTTCTTATTTTAGGCGCCCGTGTGATTGCATTGGGTAGCCCTGGATAATCTTGGATAGTCTCTTTAATTTAAGGTCACCTGATTAAAAATCTTCATTACACCTGTAAAATCCACTTTGCCATGCAAAGTGACATAACCACTGGAGTAGCACCAAGGGGTGAAGATCATGGGGACCATAATTTTGCCTACCACACTCCTCTAATTTTCAACATGAGACCTGATAAGTTTTTATTCTAAATATCTTTCAAAGTTGTTTGCTTTGGTTGAGTCCTATTGCCAACACCCTATTTCAAGTTGCTGTCATTTCTCACATGGGCAAGGCAATTAATTACCTGCTAAGTTGTCTTTTCTATGTGACCTTTGCCCCACTACATGTTTCTACTCTCATTTTGATGTAAATGGATTCTTTTGTAAATTAATGACCTTTAAAATACGCACAATATCTCCTTTAATAATTTAATAATCCCAAACCCAGTCTTTTTAAAAAATGTTTGTTCGTTTATTTTGATAGAGAATGTGCACAAGCATTGGGGGAGGGACAGAGAGAGGAGAGAGAGAGAATCACAAGCAGGCTTCATGCTCAGCCTACCATGGAGCTCAGTCCCATGAATGGTGAGGTCATGACCTGAGCCAAAATCAAGTCAGATGCTCAACCAATGGATCCACCCACATGCCCCTAGACCCAGTCTTTTAATATTTATAATGGCATATCAACGAAAATGGCTGAGAAGAACATCAAAAAATTTCTTCTTCCATTAAAGCAATGAGAAAACCGATCAGAATTCTCAGAATCAAACTTCTCAGAGTTCTGGAAATTAACAAAAAGCTTGCAGAATTCAAGGAGTCTTTGTTCAATAAAAATGGCTGAATCTCAGTAAGAACAGAAAGATTTGTCATATTTAACTTGCCATATCGCCACCCTCTTCTCCCAGGCTCTGTGGTAGATTTGAAAACCAACAGCCCACAATCACAGTGAAAACTAGAAACCTGGCATCAACCAGAAGAAGCAGAACAGGTTTGGAGCTCCTTCAAAATTTTATTCTCAGAGAATTGTCATTATTTGATCTGTCAGATAGTTATATGGAAAACACCCCTTTTAAAACAGTTTTTATTTGATCTGACAGAGTGAAAAGCCTCTTCCATGGGGACATTTGTGAAATTGTTAGAGACAAATTGTTTAATTTCATAGCCAGCTGAGGAGATAGATAACAGTTAGGGCAAACAATAGGCTCACCAAGAGCTTAAAAGGAAAAGTTGGGGAAGGAGATGTCCACAGCAAAGGAAAGTCTTTGACATGTTCCTGGAAACCTAGAAGGCCACTTGAATGTGTAGAGCTGGGTGCATGTCCAGGGTTGTGCACATGCTCACAAAAGACCTGAGAAGGCCCCAGGAACTCACCTTTTGCTGCCCCTGAAGCTCTGTGCAAGCAGAAAGTAAAGGGTAAGATAGTATTGTCAGCTGCTTGGCTTAGTGTTCAAGGTGTATCCCAACATAGATCCCCCCACCCCCACCTCGCCCCTGGCAAAGGTTAGGAAACATTCTGGCTTCAGTAACTTGAAATCTCTTTCCAATCATTAGGTGACTATTAACCAGTGGCCAGTGGTCACACACAAAAAAAAGCACACAAACTTTGTAAAAGTATCTCATGAAAGTCACTAAGCAATTAACAGCAAAAATAACAAATGGGTGGGGAGGGGGATAGACTCTGACTTCCAGACTTTACATTATCTTATGTAAGATCCCAGTTTTCAACAGAAGTGAAAAGACATACAAAAAAACAAGAAAAGGTGGCCTATATACAGCAAGAAAGCAATCCATAGCAATCAGTAGAAATCAGCTTCTGTCCCTAAGGAAGCTGAGACATTGGACTTACTAGAAAAAATTATTTAGATCAGCTGTTTTAAGTATATTTAAAGAACTAATCTTTGTATAATGTCTTTATTCATTCAGTTTACATGCATTCATTTATTTAAATGTTTTCTTTCTTTTTAGGTGCCTATACCCTGAATCAGATTCTCTGTGTCCTTGAGGCAAGGTCATTTGTGCTTCTTCTCATTTTTTTCACCCCATTCTGCCTACCATTCCTCTGGGCGATCCCCAGATACAATGCTGGGCATCCTAGATACTCTTGGTGCTCTTAAAGGTCCACTTTACTCTCTCCTCACCATATGCAATTTATCCTTCAACAATACTTTTGCGCTTTTCACAGGGCCTACAGGAGTGTGTCCCATAGTCACTGCACAACAAATGCTTTCAAACTCTAGTGAGATGTGGGCTCTTTACTTTCTTTAACTTTCTGTCTTTCTGTTCTTTATCACAATTTCAAAGTAGAAACACAGGTAGGTGGGAGGTTAAGAGGAGATATTATTCATAGGGGAATATTTTCTTCTCTCTCTGTGTCTCTGATGGTCCCCCAGTGGTCATTCTCATGCTCTTTGGAATACTGAAAAGTGAACTCCTGCTTTTCTTTATTCCTTATTTTCTGTTTTTAATTGGTGGAACAGTTGCGTGCATGGCCCAGCCTATTGCTTCCCCTTAGGATCCGCCGGCCTGCAATCACATTTCCTCTTCACTATTCCTGCTCTGCAATAAACTCTATTGGAGCAACTGTTCTTCTACTAGAGATTTCCAGCTGTCCAGCTGTGCCTCCAGGAATGCATGGACAAGACCACCTTGGGGAAGAGTTAGTAAGTGGACCTTAGCTGTGTCTCTCCAATCCAGCCTCTTTGATATCCAACTCATGTTTCAATCATTAATCACTGTTAGAGAAGAAAGAGGCAAGATAAAAGGGCACATTCAGTCTACAATGTTTTTCAGTAAAAATGATCATAAAAAATTGGAAAATGAGTGAAAAAGAAAAACACAAAATATAGGTGGGGTTTTTTGTTGTTGTTCACTGTAAAGATAGGTGGAAGTATAATGTGCTGCTTAGACATCATTTTTGTCTCTTTTTCCACCCAGTATCAAACAATAATAAATGCATCTTCGTCATCATGCATATCAGTCAGACTGTTAAGGAATAAGTCCTATAATACATTGTTATGATAATTAAGGAAAGCCCTACTAGGGCTTTATCATGCATAATAAGATGCTCTAATCCCTAGTCCCTATGAATATGTTACTTTACATAACAGAAGAAAATTTGTGGCATGAATGAGTTAAGAATATTGAGATGAGGAGATTATTTCCAGTTATCTGGAGGAGCCCTGGGTAGTCACAGGGTCCTATCAGTCAAAGAGGAAGGCAGGAGTGTCAGAGTCCTGGAAAGAGGCAAAGTGATGGAAGCAGAGTCACGGGAGTGCAATGCCACAAGCCAACCAATATGGGCAGCCTCGATAAGCTGGAACATAGGAGGGGCACAGCCTTGCTGAGACTTCCATTTTAGCTAGTGAGACTCATTTTCAGATTTTTGACCTCTAGAATTGTAAAATAATGCATTTTAGTTGTTGCAAGGTTCTAAGCTTGTGGTAATATTTTACAGGAGCAATTAGATATCAATACAGTCATTTCTAACAAAAATGCAAAAATTTGCATCTGTATGTTTTATATTACTTTGCTAAAAAAAATCAGAAAAGTAAGTGAGTCAGGAACTTAGAGAATGGGGAGTATATGACTATGTAAATCAATAATAATTAATTGATAATGTATTGTATTGGAAATTGCATAGGCTTTGGTGTGAGATGGAATAACATTTGAAGAGAATTTTCTTCTCTTACTGGCCATGTGATCTTAGGGAAGTTACATGAGCTGCAGTTTTCTCACCTTGAATTAAAGATTTCTTGAGGTGTCTGGGTGGCTCAGTTGATTAAGCATCACACTTCGGCTCAGATCATGATCTCATGGTTTGTGGGTTCGAGCCCCATGTCAGGCTCGTGCTGACAGCTCAGAGCCTGGAGCCTGCTTTGGATTCCGTATCTCTTGCTCTCTCTGCCCCTCCTGTGCTCACATTCTGTACCTCTCTCAAAGACAAATAAACATTAAAAAATAAAAAGATTTCTCACTTTATGATGTTGACATTGGAAAGAATAGAAATATCCATCAAGTGCATAGAAAAGTGATGGGCACATAACAGATGTCAATCTATTTTTTTCCTCCAAATCAATCTATTTTTTTCCTCCAAGGTGAATTTAGGTTTATCCTCAAGGTTGGGAAATTAAAAAATACATTATCAGGGATAAGGGCGGAAGAAAAGAGGCAGTGGCAAAACAGTTGGAATAGTAATAGTGTTGTCAAATCATTTCATTATAAGTCTGGAACCACAGAGAAACAAAATACAAACTGTAATTGTGTAGTCGGGCTGCAAAGAGCCTCTAAGTTTGATCAGCAGGTAAAGTGATGATATCACAGACTTTCAGGTTCCTTGCCATTGCAAAGACAGACGGGGAGATTCAGTGGAAACAAAGACAATACTTGATTGGCACCATTAGAATATTCTAGCATACTTGAAAGATGAAAAGGCTGTATGTAGTATCTTGGCACATCCCAAGACATTGTCTAGGAATCCACATAACAAGGTCTAAATAAATATTATTCAATTATTTCACCTAAAAGCCCCTTTATGTCATTCACTGTGTAGGCGACTCCTTGTTGGAACCTGTCTCATTGTGTGCCTACCACTTATTTCTAGAATTTACCTCTTTTTCTCCTTCATCTGCATGTTTACAACTCTATTTATATCTTGTACATCTGACCCTTTGTCCATAGTTACTTTGGGGACGGACACTTGGACTAAGAAGGGCAAATAAGTCTCTATATTTGCAAACGTGGATTGCAAAAAGCAGTTGGAGATACTGGATCCTGTGACATTGATGGCATAAGCAACAAAAGCTGGAATAGAAGGAGAGGGAGAGACAGAGGATGAAGAGGGGGAGAGAGGATTGGGAGCAAAGAAAAATGAAGCATATCGGGTTGAAATTAAGTATAATGAAGACTTCCGGAGCACTCCCAGTTCCAATTCTATGCCAAAGCCTTGTTTCATCTTGTTCCTCAGACTCTGTAAAATACTTGGAATCCTTCCAGTAAATCCTAGTTTCCCCATTAGCTACTTGCAACAATGAATACCAACATTCACCATTTCACTCATTTGTTTCATAAACATTTACAAAGCTCTCATGTATGTTAAGTATCTTGCTCTGGCTGGGGACACAGATACTTGCTTTCATAGGCACAAGCACTGTGAAAAGAAAATAAAGGTATCTTTGGGAATGATGTGTGGGAGACATTAATTCACAGACTTCAGAAAGCATGGTCTATATTTGATGTTAATCAGAAATTGAAGAAGATGTGATACTCCTGTTTTCTTAGGTATTATCCAATTAGTGGATGATTCTTGTGATGTTATGGTGTGGCATACAAGAGAAAAGGGCAAATCTAATTTGTATTCCAGAGGCAACAATGAAGAGGATGACTTAGAGCAATCAATCACTAACAATATGCTCTACTTTTCAAGAGATATTGGGCATCACAGAACAGCGGGTGCTAATTAAAAAAGAGAAAAGGAGGCAGGGTTCTAATAGCTTATAAGAGTAAAGGTTCGTGTAAGGAAATAATACAGGACAAGACTAGAAAATAGAATGTTTTCTGTACTAGGTTTTAATGGGCATGAATTTTATTGGTTAAGCAGTGCAAAACTGTATAAATAACTATAGAGTAAAAATGCCTAAGGGCAGTTAGGTCAGGATTTCTTAGGCAATTCAAACTTTAGCTTTCTGCTTAGAATTTTCACATTTTTTCTTGGTGCCAGTAATGAGACCAATAACTTGTACAATAACTTGTGTTTTCCAGTCCTATTCCCCAGGGACGAATTTCAAAAAAGGAAAGAGAGCTGATAATGGCAGGATCCAGCTGCTTAATCAATAGAGTGGTGGCCTTCAAGGTATTGTCTTCGTCAACCTTAAGGGAGGTAATACACAGTCTCTGAAATAGCTCTAATTAGACACTAGCCTTCAAAGTGAGCTGTGTTATTTAACTTCATCAATTTTTAGCTGCTATTCCTTACTGTTTAAAATGGCATAAAAATTAATAGCTCTTTAAGATAAAACCTAGAAGGGGAGGAATTTACACAAAATTGGGGAGGAGTGGGAGGGCTAGACCGACTTAGATTTGTAAACTAAAAGAAAAATGAAAGAGCAGCAAGAATGAACCAATAGCCAGAAATAGGTCAAGTGATATAAATCTCAACAACACTAAAGAATAGAAAACCCTGGATGATTCTCCAAATGTGTAAATTCTTGGTTTTATTCAACTCAAGCTTCTAAACTACAAATACGAATTGGTCATTTTCTGTTTTAGAAAGATCGTGTTGACTTATTCAACACTTTCAGAAAGAGTTAAATTGATAGTTTTATACTTTGGACTTTTTTTAGGTTTATTTATTTATTTTGAGAGAGAGAGAGGGAGAGAGAGAGAGCATGCACACGTGTGTGTGGGAGTAGGGAAGGGGCAGAGAGAGAGAGGAGGAGAGAGAATCTCAGGCAGTCTCTGTGCTGTCAGCATGGAATCCCACGTGGGGCTTAATCTCACGAACCATGAGATCAAGACCTGAGCCAAGATCAAGAGCCTGGGTGGCTTAGTCGGTTAAGCGTCCGACTTTCGCTTAGGTCATGATCTCGCGGTTCGTGGGTTTGAGCCCTGCATCGGGCTCTCTGCTGACTGCCAGCTCAGAGCCTGGAGCCTGTTTCAGAGTCTGTGATTCCCTCTCTCTCTGACCCTCCCCTGCTCACGTTGTCTCTCTCTCTCTCTCCTAGAAATAAATAAAACATTAAAAAAAAAAAAAAGAGTCATATGCTTAATCTGACCGAGCCATCCAGGCACCCCTACCTTGAGCATTTTTGTTATCGCTTGGTCACCTTTTTTGAAATTCTGCTTGTAACTTCACACACATTTTGTCAGCTGAATGCATACCCACCTCTTCTTAATTTCAACAAGTTGGCTGTACTTTCTGAGGAAAAACTTTTTTATACATTTGAAAATTGAGTCATAGAATTCATTTTGACCAAGCGCATGCAAGTAAGAGATCAGTCAATTCAACCAGGCATCATCAGGCAGAGTGTGTAAAGTGGTGCTCTCCACGGGGAGTTAAAACAGTAGCACCAAGGACCCCTTTCATGATCTTCCATTTATTGTCATCTGTAATATTTCTATAATTTAAGCATTAGAATCCTTTTGAAAACCATCTCTTACTCTTCTGAGGTTATGGGCCACCTTGGTTGTTAGGGCATCTGAAAGCTCTTAGCAACGAATGACAGCATCTGTAGCAATAAGCAGCAACCTGAGTCACATAGCGTAGGAATTCTCTTAACATCTGATATCCAAATAGAGATGTCAACTTGGAAATTATGTTTGAGTCTAGAGCTTTCAGATAACATTTTAGCTGAAAGTACAAATTTTGAAATCAAGAGGATATAGATAGCATCTAAAACCGTGGGGATTGGTACAGTTACTGAGGGAACAATTAGACTAAGAACAGAAGAGGTACGTGACCAATTACTGAACATTCTAATATTTGGAAACTGTGTAGGAGAAGAGTCAATAGTAAAGAATTTTTAAAAAGCTTTCAGGGAGGTTGGATAAATCATATAAAAATGTGCTGTATTGAAAGATGGGGTAGAATTAAGGAATGGCCACCTGTGTCTAGTGCTGCAGAGATACAAGTAGAGAAAATAAATATCTATTGAAAATGGTAAAAGGAGGTCATTATTGATTTCAAGATAAGGAAAGAGATAAGCTCCAGACTGTAGTCTCTTGGAAAAATGAGTCTGGGTTGAAAGAACTTAGCCTGTATGGTGAAGGGAGAGGATAAATATTGATGCAGACAAGAGATGAGAAATTTGTTTGCTTGTTTGTCTTAACTTGTTTTCAGATTGGATAAGCATGATTGAATTTATGGAAATAATTTACAAAAATGGCAGAGGGTTATGAAAGTGAGGAAGGGTAAAAAAATGTTTAGTAAATCGAAAGGGGACAGAGATAAGAGCATCAGCTGATGAAGCTGAGATATTTCTAATTTAAAGATGCAAATATATATTGACAATGTCAGACTTCATATGAGTTCTGTGCTTCTGACAAACAATCAAAGGGTTAAATATTCCCGTTACTCTTTTGTGTTTCAAAAGATGGGTTACTGCAAGAAACCGCCCTTCCACATATGAGGTAATTACTAATGATTTCCCTCTTATTTATCTATAATAAGGCCAAAGACACTTATTTTTTAATTTTAATTTTAATTTTTTTTTACAAATAGTTTATTGTCAAGTTGGTTTCCACATAACACCTAGGGCTCATCCCCACAAGTGACTTCCTCCATGCCCATGCCCCCTCCCCCCCACACCCACCCATCAGTCCTCAGTTTGTTCTCAGCATTCAAGAGTCTCTCATGGTTTGCCTCTCTCCCTCTCCCCCCTATTTCCCCCCTTCTTCTCCCACACGGTCCTCCATTAAGTTCCTCCTAATCCTCCTATACGTGCAAACGTATGATACTTGTCCATCTCTGCCTGACTTATTTCGCTCAGCACAACACCCTCAAGGTCCATCCATGTTGCTACACATGGCCAGATTTCATTCTTTCTCATTGCTATGTAGTATTCCATCGTATAGATAAACCACATCTTCTTGATCCATTCATCTGTTGATGGACACTTAGGCTCTTTCCATGTTTTGGCTATTGTTGAGAGTGCTGCTATGAACATTGGGGTACATGTGCTCCTATGCCTCAGCATTTCTGTATCCCTTGGGTAAATTCCTAGCAGTGCTATTGCTGGGTCATAAGGGAGTTCTATTGTTAGTTTCCTGAGGAACCTCCACACTGTTTTCCAGAGGGGCTGTACCAGTTTACATTCCCACCAACAGTGTAGGAGGGTGCCCGTTTCTCCACATCCTCGCCAGCATCTAGAGTTCTCTGATTTGCTCATTTTAGCCACTCTGACTGGCGTGAGGTGGTATCTCAGTGTGGTTTTGATTTGTATTTCCCTGATGAGGAGGGATGCTGAGCATCGTTTCATGTGTCTGTTGGCCATCTGGATGTCCTCTTTGGAGAAGTGTCTGTTCATGTCTTCTGCCCATTTCTTCACTGGGTTGTTTGTTTTTCGGGCGTGTAGTTTGGTGAGTTCCTTATAGATTCTGGATATTAACCCTTTATCTGATATGTCATTTGCAACTATCTTTTCCCATTCCGTTGGTTGCCTATTAATTTTCTGGGTTGTTTCCTTGGCTGTGCAGAAGCTTTTAATCTTGATGAGGTCCCAACAGTTTATTTTTGCTCTTGATTCCCTTGCTTTTGGGGATGTGTCAAGTAAGAAGTTGCTGCGGTGGAGGTCAAGGAGGTTGTTTCCTGCTTTCTCCTCTAGGGTGTTGATAGTTTCCTGTCTCACGTTCAGGTCCTTTATCCATTTTGAGTTGATTTTTGTGCATGGTGTGAGAAAATGATCTAGTTTCATTCTTCTGCATGTTGCTGTCCAGTTCTCCCAACACCATCTGTTAAAAAGGCTGTCTTTTTTCCATTGGATATTCTTTCCTGCTTTGTCAAAGATCAGTTGGCTGTATACTTTTGGGTCCACTTCTGAGTTCTCAATTCTGTTCCATTGGTCTATGTGTCTGTTTTTGTGCCAATACCATACTGTCTTGAGGATGACAGCTTTGTAGTAGAGGCTGAAGTCTGGGATGGTGATACCTCCCGTTTTGGTTTTATTTTTCAGTATTACTTTGGCTATTCGGGGTCTTTTGTGGTTCCATACAAATTTTTGGATAGTTTGTTCTAGTTTTGAGAAGTATGCTGGTGCAATTTTGATTGGAATTGCATTGAATGTGTAGAGTGCTTTAGGTAGTAATGACATCTTAACTATATTTATTCTTCCTATCCATGAGCATGGAATGTTTTTCCATTTCTTTGTGTCTTCTTCAATTTCCTTCATAAGTTTTCTATAGTTTTCATCATACAGATCTCTTGTATCCTTGGTTAGGTTTATTCCGAGGTATTTTATGGTTTTTTGTGCAATTGTGAATGGGATCAGTTTCTTGATTTCTCTTTCTGTTGCTTCATTATTGGTGTATAAAAATGCAACCGATTTCTGTACGTTGATTTTGTACCCTGCAACTTGGCTGAATTCTTGGATCAGTTCTAGTAGGCTTCTGGTGGAGTCTGTCGGGTTTTCTATGTAGAGTATCATGTCATCTGCGAAGAGTGAAAGTTTGACTTCCTCTTTGCCAATTCTGATGCCTTTGATTTCCTTTTGTTGTCTGATGGCTGATGCTAGGACTTCCAGCACTATGTTAAACAACAGTGGTGAGAGTGGACATCCCTGTCGTGTTCCTGATCTCAGGGGGAAAGCTCTCAGTTTTTCCCCGTTGAGGATGATGTTAGCTGAAGGCTTCTCATAGATGGCTTTGATGATGTTTAAGTAGGTTCCTTCTATCCCAACTTTCTCGAGAGTCTTTATTAAGAAGGGATGCTGTATTTTGTCAAATGCTTTTTCTGCATCTATTGACAGGATCATATGGTTTTTATCTTTTCTTTTATTGATATGATGTATCACATTGATTGATTTGCGAATGTTGAACCAGCCCTGTAACCCAGGAATGAATCCCACTTGATCTTGGTGGATGATTCTTTTGATATGCTGCTGGATTCGATTTGCAAGGATCTTGTTGAGAATTTTTGCATCCGTATTCATCAAGGATATTGGCCTATAGTTCTCTTTTTTTGCTGGATCTCTGTCTGGCTTGGGAATCAGAGTGATGCTGGCTTCATAAAATGAGTCCGGGAGTTTTCCTTCGACTTCTATTTTTTGGAATAGCTTGAGAAGAATTGGGATTAATTCTGTTTTAAATGTCTGGTAGAATTCCCCAGGGAAACCATCAGGTCCAGGGCTCTTATTTGTTGGGAGATTTTTGATCACTGATTCGATTTCTTCACTCGTTATGGGTCTGTTCAGGTTTTCTATTTCTTCCCGTGTGAATTTTGGTAGTGAGTGTGTGTTTAGGAATTTGTCCATTTCTTCTAAGTTGTCCAATTTGTTGGCATATAATTTTTCATAGTATTCCCTGATAATTGCTTGTATTTCTGAGGGGTTGGTTGTAATAAGTCCATTTTTACTCATGATTTTGTCTGAGTGCTCTCTCTTTTCTTTTTGAGAAGCCTGGCTAGAGGTTTGTCAATTTTGTTTATTTTTTCAAAAAACCAACTCTTGGTTTCATTGATCTGTTCAATTGTTTCTTTGGTCTCTATGTTGTTTATTTCTGCTCTGATTTTTACTATTTCTCTTCTTCTACTGGGTTTGGGGTGCTCTTGTTGTTCTGCCTCTAGTTCCTTTAGGCGAGCTGTTAGATTTTGCTCTTGTGCTTTTTCTAATTTCTTGAAATAGGCCTGGAGAGCAATGTACTTTCTTCTTAGGACTGCCTTTGCCGCATCCCATAAACTTTGGATTGTTGTATTTTCATTTTCATTTGTTTCCATATATTTTTAATTTCTTTAGTTGCCTGATTGGCCCATTCATTCTTTAGTAGGGTATTCTTTAACCTCCATATATTTGGAGGTTTTCCAGACTTCTTCCTGTGATTGATTTCAAGTTTCAAAGCATTATGATCTGAAAGTGTGCATGGTATGATCTCAATTCTTTTATATTTATTGAGGGCTGCTTTATGTCCCAGTATGTGCTCTATCTTGGAGAATGTGCCATGCGCACTTGAGAAGAACGTGAATTCCCTGGCCTCAGGAAGTAGACTTCTGAATATATCTGTCAGATCCACCTGGTCCAATGTGTCATTCAAGTCTATTGTTTCTTTAGTGATTTTCTGTCTGGTTGATCTATCCATTGCTGTAAGTGGAGTATTAAAGTCCCCTGCTATTAGCACATTCTTATCTATAAGGTGTTTCTGTTTGTGATTGTTTTAAATATTTAGGTGCTCCCATATTCGGTGCATAAACATTTATAATTGTTAGTTCTTCCTGATGGATAGACCCTGTAATTATTATATAATGCCCTTCTTCATCCCTTGTTATTGTCTTTAATTTAAAGTCCAGTTTGTCTAATATAAGTATAGCTACTCCAGCTTTCTTTTGACTTCCTGTACAGCTTGTGTATTTTTGTGAAGTGGAGGAGTGTTCAAGGAAAGTTGTAACACCAGAAGTGGATGTGTGTGCCTCATAACACGCTGTGAGCTAAGGTACCTGGTGTATGTTTCAGGTCTGTGCATATGCTTTTGCTCATTCTTATTCAACCTGTTTCAGCTGGAGATGATATTGTGCATGAGCAAAGACCAAATTTGCATTTTCCTCAAATATATAAATCGTACCGGAGTACATTAGTATTTTCTAAAACAAGCATTAAGCTATTTTCACTCTTGAATATCACACATTAAAACATAAAATCATATTAAAAAGGATGAAAGGCACTCCCCAAATATAATACAAAGCAACAAATGCACATGTGGACAGTATGTGGAGAAAAACATGTCAGGAAACATTTGGAAGAAACTGCTCTGATTGCACATTCTTATTCTATTAAAAAACACCTTAAATTTTTTTAAATGTTTGTTTATTTTTGATAGAGAGAGAGAGAGGCAGAGTGTGAGCAGGAAAGGGGCAGACAGAGAGGGAGACACAGAATATGAAGCAGGCTCCAGGCTCTGAGCTCTCAACACAGAGCCTGGAACAGGGCTCGAACCCACGCATTGTGAGAACATGACCTGTGTGAAATCAGGCACTTAACCGACTAAGCCACCCAGGTGCCCCTATAAAAAATATCTTAAACATTACTTATGGGATACTTATGGGTTAATTGTTAATATAAATTCTGGCAGTACAATTTGAGACTGTTCTTTGTGTATTATAGAATGCAGCAAATCAATTATTGTATTGCTATTACTAGGAACTACAATTTTTCACTGTAGAGAAAATAATATATGAATTTAAAGGAATAAAAGAGAGAAAACCCTTTCTGATTTTGATTATGCACTGGAAATGATAATGAAATCTTATGTTTGCTAAACCATATATTTCATAATAATAATAATTGTTGGTTTTTTTTTTTTTTTTTTTTTTTCACAAAAAGGGCCTAAAAGAATACCTTAGTGGCATTTAGAACACCAGTTGCCTGGATTTTGGTTTCTAAAGTAAAATTCATCATGAAAAAAGGAAGAAGGCTTCTTAGAGAAATGGTTGATTCCTGGTCTGGGACAGGAAAGCACATGGTGAGACTGAGTTATCATGTGCCAGAATAAAGTTGATATAAAAAATGACACAAGACCATCTGGAAGGGGCTCCCTCTTGACATATTTGATCATTTGAGCACCAGAAAAGTATAATGATAGTAAGTATCATGCACTGAACAAAAAAGAATAATCCATTATTCTTAGCACACAAAATATAAATCATAATGGCTAAGATTCATTAAACCTAAATGAGCTCATTAAACCTAAAGTCTTCTGTATATCAAGAGACATCATAATAGAGTGAAGCAACAGCCTCAAAGTGGATGCTATTTACTTTATGTACAACTGACAAATATATATATTAATGGGATAAAGAAAACAATGCAATAGTAAAACTAGTAAGACTTATGAATAAGTAGTTCAGAGATAAGGAAGCACAAATGGCCCGTAAATGTATGAGAAGACTTAATATCATTACTAAGTATTGAAGTGAAAATTAAAGGCTTATGGACTTGCTATCTCTATTGACCAAACTGGCAAAAATAAGAGTCAGATGGTATGAAGTGTTTTTGAGGATATGGAACATTGTTTACATGCTGCTTGTGGGAGTCCTAACACATGCAGTTCCTTTGGAAAACCTACACATTTCCTTGATTCAGCAAGATTCCTGATGCACAAGATTTCTCATGGCAACATTGTTCATTGAAATAAAAATGGAAAGGCCAATAGTCTATCCATACTAGACTATATCAACATTATTTTGTGTGTTCATAAAATGGAGTATAGAGTAGAACAAAATGAAATAACAAGATAGAGGATCAACATATTTGAATTCTGTTAAGGGACTAGTGAGTGAAAGAAGTAAAAATACACACAGTTGAGTCTACTTAAATAAAGCTTATGAATAGACCATTAAACAATACATTAATTTGAGGTTGAATATACAGGTAGTAAAAGATGTTAAAAACTATATTGAAAAAATCAAGAAAACTGTAAACACAAAGTCAAGATAGTTATTTCTGGAGAGATACGGGGAGATTGAACTGGGCAGGGGCTTACACAAGACTTCAGAGGTCATGGTGTTTTATATATATATATATTACATACATGCATATATACATACATACATACATGTATATATTACATATATATACACATATATGTTTCCTAGGCTGGATAGTGAACGTATGTCTGCTTCTTATAGACCAGATTGAAAGCATGAATTTTAGTTTTAATTTTACTGGAGGAAAAGCCATTGTAATGATTTGTAATTAAGATAATAGAACAGCAAATAACAAGTTGTGGTTGATCTGGATTGATTGTCCATACTGGTCACTTTACTTTCCATTTTTCATTGTTTTACTGTTGGTAATTTAAAAAAAATAAGCCTTACAAACAATTTTAAATTAATTTCTTTATCTTAATATCGTTTTTTTAAAAAATTAATTTTAAGCAATCTCCCCACCCAAAGTGGGGCACTATAGCCCTGAGATCAAGAATCACACACTTTGGGAACCTGGGTGGCTCAGTTGGTTAAGCATCTGACTTCAGCTCAGGTCATGATCTCACGGTTTGTGGGTTTGAGCCCTGCGTTGGGCTCTGTGCTGACAGCTAGCTCAGAGCCTGGAACCTGTTTGAGATTTTGTATCTCCCTCTCTCTCTGACCCTCCCCTGCTCACACTGTCTCTCTCTCTGTCTCTCAGAAATAAATAAAAAACATTTTTAAAAAATTCGCACATTCTACCAACTGAGCCAGTGAGGCACGTGATCTTGGTACTTTTTGATACAGAAACACCGTGTCAATTTTCGTACATACTCATATTCTTTATAATTATAATCAGAAATACAACTAAGATGGAGAGTCAGTTCTAGTGCTTAGAAAATCTTGTAAGTACTTAAAGAAAAATGTAGGAGTGTTATTTCTTAAAAATATCTGAACACAATGTTGCCATATATTTGTCAGGAGGTAAAACTTGCCATACATGTATCTTTTTAATTTTTTAAAGTGTTATTAAAGTATAATTGATACACAAAAATTGCACACAATTTGTGGTGGGTTTGGACATGTGCATACACTCATGATACCATCATCACAATCAAGGCACTAAACATGTCTACCACTTCCAAAAATTTCCTTGTGTGTGTGTGTGTGTGTGTGTGTGTGTGTGTGTGTGTGTGTTTGAGAGTGGTAAACACACTTAACATGAGATCTATCTTTGTAACATATTTTCATGTGCACAATATCATACTGCTGAGTATAGGCAATTTGTTGTGCAGCAGATCTTTAGAACTTATTCATCTTGCATAACTGAAACTATATGCCCATTGAACATGTCCCCATCTCCCCCTCCTTGCAGTCACAGGAAACCACAATTCTATTCTCTGCTTCTGCGAATTTGACTACTTCAGATACCACCTATAAGTGGAATTATGCAATAATTGTCCTTCGTATTTCACTTAGCTTAATGTCTTCTAGGTTTATCCATGTTATTATAAATGGCCAGATTCTCTTCTTTGTTAAGGTTAAATAATATTGTCTGTACATACTACATTTTCCTTATCCATTCATTGCTGATAAACATTTGGCTTATTTTCATATCTTGGCTATTGTGAATAATGTGGCAATGAACATGCAGATCAAAACCAAAATATGACTTCACACCTATTAGGGTGACTATTATAAAAAATAAAAGAGGGGCACCTGGGTGGCTCGGTTGGTTAAGCGTTGGACTCTTGGTTTCCGTTTGGTCATGATCTCATGGTACATGGATTTGAGCCCCACATAGGGCTCTGTGCTGACACCGTGGAGCCTGCTTGGATTCTCTTTGTCCCTCCCCTCTTGGTATGCTCTCTCCCTCTCTCAAAATACATAAATAAACTTAAAAAAAAGATAACAAGTGTTGCTAACTCAAAAACATACCTATGCTTCCATGTTCATAGGTAGATCTTATGAATATTCATTATGAAGAGAATTTTTTTCTTTATTTTTTCTTTATTTTTTTATTGTATTTATAAGAGAAGATGGATGTTAGCCATCTGAACCTAACATTACTGGTAATCATTAATCATAATATATGGTAATAATTTCATAATATATGTAAATCAAACCATCATGCTGTCTTCCTTAAACTTGTACAGTGATACATATTAATTATTTCTCAATAAAACAGAGAACAAAACAGGATGGCCTCAAGAATATAATCAATATCAGCTAAATATATCTCTTCACAATGAATCTCATAGTTCCACATTGTCATCCTTTTTTTACCTGTAACTAAGTGGTTTTTACCGAAGCTTTTCCAATGTTTTTGGGTTAGAAAGTTGCCTCTATACTTGTATCTGTGACTCATAATTAGCGTACCCTTTCAGAGAAATAGATGGTCTCTTTCCATTAATTTTCTAAGTGATATGATGGATGCTAACATGAGTTCCTCCTTTATTACCCTTTACATTGTATCACAGCATGATTTCTGAGGAGGGCTTTTTGAATCCACATTCACTAATGTTCTCAGCGTGAATTTGGGAAGTATATTTTTTCTTTGTCTGCTTCAGATTCAATGCGTCCCAAACTAGCACATGCAAAATGCACACTTTAGGCTATTTTTAGGTATTATTTTAAGGCAAAATACAGATAAGAGGTTCAAAAAATTTAGGTCACCTGTTGATCATGCATGTTACAATACAGCCAATTTCTTTGGTTATAGATTTGGGGTCCTTTTCAGGAAGGAGTGCAACATTTTACTAAGTTTCAAGGTTACACAGTGCATTTGAAATGTTTGCTTCATTTTTTTTCAAATAAGGTAAATATATGTTTCTTGGTATAGATTTGTGATTGCTGGCTCCACAGCATATCAGGTAAGTATGTGAAGAGGTTGGAAATTTCAATTGGTAGCTCAATTCTAAGGCTCACCCTTCCATCGGGAACACAAGAATCTAAATCACATCACTAAGTTTGTCTCTATACAATTGCTGGGCAACAAAACTTTTAGGTATTTACCCTAATACTTTCAGTTAGATTTTTTCCCAGCTAGTCTAGTGTGGGAGCCCGACAGTGACCACAAGAAAGCGTGGTTAGGGATGCAGAGATGTGCCTGCACACGGGACTCTCTGCCTGGGCAGATCATGCCTGCAAACAGGATGTTCTGCCAAGGGGCCTGCACACAATATCCAAGGTTAATGATCAGCTAGCACACGAGGGAACAAGACCTCCTTAGAAATAAGGAGGAGGCTGGAATTGTGAGCAGGCCTCTTAGTAAACATGTTGTGGTCGCTTCTTCCCTTTGCTCCCCCCTGTCCTTGGAATGTGTTGGCTTCTTGCCCTTATTTGGTAAAGGAATGCATCTTGTAGATTTCAGTTTGTATCCAGTTACTGGGGTATAAAATAAACCACAAGGGGGGCTTGCGTAGAATTGATCCTCCGGCCGGAGTTGTGTCTGTGTCTGTCTTTTGTGTGTGTCTTGTCTTTGTGTCATTTCGTCCGCAACAGTCTAGTGGAAGCTTTTGGATTACCATTCTAAAGTTCACAGAAATCTTTTGTATTGAGAGCTTTCATCCAGTTTTTCTAAACAGTAATAGTCTGTCATATGCAACTATTGAGAATGTGCAAATAATAAACTATAAGATTATTCTCAAGAATACCTCCATATTCATAGAATTAGTGAATTGAAAGATATAGCTTTAGTGATATATGAACAATCAGGCACATAAATTTTCATCTGTTTATGCCTGAAAGTATACGGATGTTTTCCTCACAGTCCCAGGATGCTAATCCCATAGGGGGAAAGTAGTTAGTTCAGTTTTAGGTAACTTGGAAAGTGACCATTTTGAGTCTTTGGAAATCTAGTGGTTCGGGTTGAGCAAAATCACTAGTGGATGACTCTTCTGTTATAATGAAGCACTGATCTTCCTGAAACTCCTTCACCATAAAGATCTGATGAAATTTCATACTTTATATAAACTAACCAAACCAAATAATAAAAATCTGACATAACCCGGAGAAATCCTAGAATCTCACTTTCCTGCTCACAGTATTTGGTAGAGGAAATGAGCATATGACACATGATGAGCCAGTCAGAACCCTTCACCAGGATTTTTAGAAACCATGAAAAGGGAGAAGGAAAGCTATAATATACCACCTTGAAGCTACAAATGCCATGTTGCCTGCAATGTGGAAACAGTCATTCAAGTCTAGTTCCAGTTCTGGAGGTTTCTAGAATTTTCTTGGCTTCTGTATTATCACAGTGCTTTAGTTGGTGTATATATCAAACTGCTATAATAAACAGAAACAAAAATCTAGTAGTTCAAACAAGACAGTGTCTTTCTTTCCAGTATAATAGTCAAGTTGCAGGCAAGCAATGAAAAATGGAAAGAATATTCTCTTTTAAGTTATTCATGGAAAATATTCTTTCTATCATTTGCTCCTTCATCTGGAAAGTTGTCATCGTGTATGTGGTAAAATCTGGCATTTGCCATATGGTCGCTACAATAGAATTAAGATAAAGATACACATCTAGCTATAGGGAGAAAGGGTGGAATGGCTTGGAAACACAGACTCTAGTGCAGTTTAACAATGGGATTGTTATATTACTAAATGAAAGAAAGAACGAAAAATCTTTAGAACAATTGTCAGTTTCTATCTGATAGAAGACATGCTTTTTCAATTCTTCCCTGAATTCTATGAGCTAACCCAGTTTTCTGCCTAGGCTGCTTTGTGCAGGTTTCTGTAACTTGCTAACCCAGGCAGGCAGTGGCAGTGTGAACCACGTAGAATTTTGACAAAAATTCTAGTTCTAAAGTAGATAAATATCAACTAAATTGTACCTGAAACTTCAACCAGACCAGGCTCTGGTGAAAATTCAGTGTTTAAAGAGCATTTAGCAGTTCAGAATCCAGATTTGGGATGATCAGATCCAAGTTCTAGAGTAACTAATTCTTCCTGCTTTACCTGAGAATTTCTTTATTTAACTACCCAAATCTTATGTTCCAAAAAGCCTCTCAGTTCCAAGAAAACCTAGACGGTCAGTAATCTTAAACTATAACTCTACACCTGAACTTTAATAGGCTCCTAGCTTCCATTTGCAACCCAGTTTTACTGATCAATCTGTACTCTGTTGACCTTATTACTTTCCAGTCCTCTGGGACTGGGATCTCAAGCTTACTCTCAAACATTCCAATGAAAATAATAATCTCATCATTAAATCCTAGCCCTATAGTTATAACTATATTTTGGTTCCTACTGGCTGGAAGTTTGTCATCCCATTTGAAATACAAGCAAGAAAAATATCTTCTAGACTTTACTTCCAGAATCTACCACAATTACTGGCATATATATATATATATATATATATATATATATATATAATAAATAAGTGAATTATCACATATTGCCTATTCCTAGATTCCTTATCACCATGGATTATAGTCGTGCTGGACGTACCCACCACTTTTTGTTGAGTATCCTTATTGTTGGTATTCTACTAGCTTGTTTGTTCCTTGGTAACACAAAATGTATGTCGCTTGAGTTGCCATCCATTATATCTGATCAGGTCATTCCTCAGGTATCTTTATCATGCCAGTAAGTATAACTACATATGAAATTTTACTAAATTATTCTTTGAATAATTCATATTTTATTAAATTCACTGTGAATTTTTAGTTACATATGAACTAAATAACTTAATTCTTTCAAGGGACTGGGCAGTGGATATTTTCTATCAGAAACAAGGCCTAACACTCTTTTCCATTCCCTCTTGTCTCAGCCTTGCCTTTCTTTCTCACTGTTTGGGAACCTAAATCTACTAGGATACTATAGAACTTCCTTGGAATCTTCTATAAGCCAAGCACATAGGTTTCAAGTAAATGCCTTCATTACTTTGGTTCCCCAAAGAATGTTTTCACCTCTATAAACAAGCCATCACCAAATATCTCCAGTCTCTACGGTTCAGCCACATAGCTGCTGTTGGTTTCTCAGTATGCCCAGCTCTCCATTAGCTCTGGCGCTTTCACATACATCCAGCCTCTTCTTTTCCTAGGACATTCTTCCCATTATTTTTCACCTGGTTAACTTCTACTCATTCTCCATGTTTCAGATTTAAACCTCTCTTCTAACTAGACAATTTCCCTGACACTATACCCTCACCTGGGATATTTATCCTTCTTATGTACTCTCATATTGCCCTGAATTTTTCCTATTGTAATGTCCATCATTCTATAATTTTTGCATGTTAGATGTCCTTTATTCTATTCTAGGTTATACATATTGCACTAGAAATAAGTATATCTATATTAATCTTCATCAAATGCCTAATACAAAGCATAGTACACAGCATAATACATTTCACTGAGAAGAGGGAGAATTAGAGGGACTGGTGGATAACAGAATAGATGGATGAGTTACTCATCCTAAACACAGAGTAAGACTAGAGAAATTGACCCTGCTCACAAGGGCTGGCCTGATTTTCTTCTTAAATTCCAAACTTTTTGTTCATGTGGATGATTGCTTTCGTCCTCTTTTTAAGATTGGTTCATTCTTGTACTTAGATCAAATATGATCTCCACAGAAAGTATTTTTTCTGACCACCTATTTAATGTGATCTCCCTTTCATCACACATTTTAACTTTTTTCATAGCACTTATTACAATTAATAATGATCTTCCTTGTTCATTATGTGTGTATAGGCTACCCAGTCTCTTAGCACATGAGCTACATGAAAGCTAGGACTTTGACTGTCTTATTTAGCACTGAATTGTTATCCCTAGAAGAGTGTCTGGAACATAATCTCTCTCTGTCTTTCTTTCTTAATGAAAGAATACCTAAAATATTTTTATATTTTTAACATAATGATTTTTTTCTTTCTATTTATAAGTAGTTATAAACCAAATATTTTAATCCATTAAGTTGCATTTCTTAGTAACAAAGAATATATTTATATTTTTAAAATATGTATATGCTAAAATTTAAAATGTATCCATTTAAAAATATGTCAATAATGTTAATGTGTTGTAAAATATGATCTTACTATGATTTTCATTCGGCTATATATCTAAGGCTTTTAATGGTTCAACCTAGTAACATCTTAAAACACTTCCAACTCTTAAATTCTGCAATGGAATAGTATTTAGAACAAGTATTTAGAAGAAGACTAACAGAGGAATTAAAGCAATAGCACAGTTTCGAAGGGACACGTGCACCCCAATGTTTATAGCAGTGCTATTAACAATAGCCAAAGTATGGAAAAAGCCCAAATATCCATCGACTGATGAATGAATAAAGAAGATGTGGTATATATATACAATTGAATATTACTCAGCTATCAAAAAGAATTAAATCTTGCCATTTGCAGCAACGTTGGTAAAACTAGAGTGTATTATGCTAAGCAAAATAAGTCACTCAGAGAAAGACAAATATCATAGGACTTCCCTCAGATGTGGAATTTAAGATTCAAAACAGATGAACATAAGGGAAGAGAAGGAAAAATAATATAAAAACAGAGGGGGAGACAAACCATAAGAGACTCTTAAATACGAAAAACAAACTGAGGGTTGCTGGAGGGGTGTTCGGTAGGGGGCTGGGCTAAATGGACATGGGTATTAAGGTGGGCATTTGTTGGGATGAGAACTAGGTGTTATATGTAGGTGATAAACCACTAAATTCTATTCCTGAAATCATTACTATACTATATGTTAATTAACTTGGATTTAAATTTGAAAATAATTTAAAAAAACAAAAACAAAAAACCAATAGCATAATAAAAATTGTAACTATGTGCAGTGATAGATGTTAGCTAAACTTATGGTGGCAGTTATCTCTCTCTCTCTCCATGTGTATAGATCTATCTATCTATAGATATGCATACTATTGAAAAAATATATCTCAATGTATGTATCAAATCATTATGTCACACACCTAAAACATTACAATGTTATATGTCAATTATATTTCATTGAAAAGAAAATAATAAAGCCATAGCAACCAAAAGGGGATTAAAAGCCCTGTAGATTGAAATTTAGATAGAAAACTGCCAAAAAATGTGAAGAAAACGTTTGCTTTCAATGTTGAAAGGAATTATTTTTGTGAGCCTTAGTTAATCTTGAATCAAAATAACCAGATGTTTTCCATAATACTGTAAAAAATAAAAGAATGAATTCCCTTTGATGACCTTGAGCCCTATGGGATAAAAAAGAAAATCATATTCTATTCAGTACTCATTTAGTACTTGGTAAGCCATTGGTGGTTTGCTTTATACTGTGAGGTAGAGAAAGCTCTCTTCTGACCTTTTAAAAATAATCAAGTTTACTATCTCATACAGCAAGAGTAAGAGATAGGCATTCCCAGCGTATTTAGTGTAGGCACTCAGTTTCTTTACAGTTTTCTATTGGCCACCTTCCTGGCAGTGGCTTGTTTTGGGAGTTGGCCTTTATATTTCCAAGATAGTTGCCACTGATTTAGATGTCATGCACATATGCCACACTTCAGGGCAAAAAAGGGTAGTATTCCCTACCATGCACCACTAGTTAGCATCAAGAATGGCCTTTGGTAGAAACCTTCAAATATATTTCCCAGTTTGCTTTGTCGGTCAGAATTGTATCACATGGAATTATTATGGATGTTTTGACCAATGATTATCCATTGGAACATAATCAAACCCGTTCTACTGCTTTATCCAACATTTTCCTTTCTGATTTCTAGTTTTTGCTTATTTGGGATATTTTGATTACTATACCTCATATCTGAGACATACATATTTATAACTTTATTCTTTATAAAATTATAAAGAATATTTGCTCTCGATTCCCTTGCTTTTGGGGATGTGTCAAATAAGAAGTTGCTGCGGTGGAGGTCAAGGAGGCTGTTTCCTGCTTTCTCCTCTAGGGTGTTGATAGTTTCCTGTCTCACGTTCAGGTCCTTTATCCATTTTGAGTTGATTTTTGTGCATGGTGAGAAAATGATCTAGTTTCATTCTTCTGCATGTTGCTATCCAGTTCTCCCAACACCATCTGTTAAAAAGGCTGTCTTTTTTCCATTGGATATTCTTTCCTGCTTTGTCAAAGATCAGTTGGCTGTATACTTTTGGGTCCACTTCTGAGTTCTCAATTCTGTTCCATTGGTCTATGGGTCTGTTTTTGTGCCAATACCATACTGTCTTGAGGATGACAGCTTTGTAGTAGAGGCTGAAGTCTGGGATGGTGATCCCTCCCGTTTTGGTTTTATTTTTCAGTATTACTTTCGCTATTCGGGGTCTTTAAACTGTTGGGACCTCATCAAGATTAAAAGCTTCTGCACAGCCAAGGAAACAACCCAGAAAATTAATAGGCAACCAACGGAATGGGAAAAGATAGTTGCAAATGACATATCAGACAAAGGGTTAATATCCAGAATCTATAAGGAACTCACCAAACTACACGCCCGAAAAACAAACAACCCAGTGAAGAAATGGGCAGAAGACATGAACAGACACTTCTCCAAAGAGGACACCCAGATGGCCAACAGACACATGAAACGATGCTCAGCATCCCTCCTCATCAGGGAAATACAAATCAAAACCACACTGAGATACCACCTCACGCCAGTCAGAGTGGCTAAAATGAGCAAATCAGAGAACTCTAGATGCTGGCGAGGATGTGGAGAAACGGGCACCCTCCTGCACTGTTGGTGGGAATGTAAACTGGTACAGCCCCTCTGGAAAACAGTGTGGAGGTTCCTCAGGAAACTAACAATAGAACTCCCTTATGACCCAGCAATAGCACTGCTAGGAATTTACCCAAGGGATACAGAAATGCTGAGGCATAGGAGCACATGTACCCCAATGTTCATAGCAGCACTCTCCACAATAGCTAAAACATGGAAAGAGCCTAAGTGTCCATCAACAGATGAATGGATCAAGAAGATGTGGTTTATCTATACCATGGAATACTACATGGCAATGAGAAACAATGAAATCTGGCCATGTGTAGCAACATGGATGGACCTTGAGGGTGTTATGCTGAGCGAAATAAGTCAGGCAGAGAAGGACAAATACCATATGTTTGCACGTATAGGAGGATTAGGAGGAACTTGACGGAGGACCAAGGGGGAGAAGAAGGGCGGAAATGGTGGGGGAAAGGGAGAGAGGCAAACCATGAGAGACTCTTGAATGCTGACAAAAACTGAGGACTGATGGATGTGGGGGGGACGGGGGATGGGCATGAAGGAGGGCACTTTGGGGATGAGCACTGAGTATTATGTAGAAACTAATTTGACAATAAACTATTTGTAAAAAAAAAAAATTATAAAGAATAAATAAACTTTATAAACTTTATTTATAACTTTATTCTTACCCAAACTTGTGTATTTTTTGAAGTTGTCTTTCTCTCTCATCTTCTTTTAAATGCATGGTGGCCATCTCAAGACCACATGATTCCATCCTGTTGGGCACAGATGATTAAACCAAGTGTAGACACATAAAACAATGCAAATCATTGCATGTTATTTTTTTTTAGCCAGCCAAATTTTTTTCTTTTTCAAAAATTTGAGCTATGAGACTCAAGGCTTGAATGAGTCTGGTGATTTGGAACATAAGTTTATTTGGAGTTGAGTCCAAAATTGGCACTGGGGCAAGCCACAGCCACCTGACAGTCAAATTTATAGGAAACCAAAAAGGAGCTCTTAGAAAAAAATGTTAACCTACAAATTTTAAAATAAAACAGATGGACAGAAAAAAGTACATATGACCAAGTGAGAAAAAGAGACAGGGAAATAGAGAAAAATTTTCACACTGACTTTTGCAATTTCAGTGACATACTTAGTTGCCCATGAAAAGCCTTTATATCCTGATAACTAGCACCCCCTTCCTAGAACCTCTTTCAATTTCCTGTTCATTGAAACCAAATAATCTCTGCCCCTGAAATCGGTCTCCCTGTCTTTCCCTTTCAAATCATCTAGTAACCACTACCAAGCTAAGGCTCTCCATGTGTGAATCCAGTATCTCCTATGTACATTATACTGTTGCGTTCATCCTCAGAGATTAGAGCCAGACAATGCTAACAATGTATAGGACCTTCCTTTCACTTATTTTACTCCTCTTTATTTGCAAGACAGGAAACAGACCATAGCACTGAAGGGGTACAATGTCAGTGGAAGATGACAATGACATAGGTAGAACATTTCAATCTATATTCCCAGCCTAGAGTTGTTAACTCTACCAACCATATGATTATCTCACGTATATTGGTTTGTTTTCTGAAAAGCTAGTGTGTAGTACAGTCCCTTTGTTACAGTCCTTTAGCCATTAGCAGCAGCCATTGAGCATGTGGATCACATCATCCCTGTTTATGATGCTGTGCCTTTGCCCGAGTCAGCTCAGTGGGTTGGAATCTCCTTGAGAACTGCCGTCCTATTTGTGATGCTGCTAGTCACTTCCAAGCTGACGCTTTGCTATGGATTGTGCTTCTCTTAAAGCATTCCTTTGTTGTTCTATTCTGTTCGCTTCATGTGTAGCTGATTGCCTTATTTCAGCACACTGCACAGCTTCTGTTTGGTATATGCTACTGTTGTTCCTGTCCTTCACATGACCAGACTAGAAGAAATGAAGCATCTCAGTTGAGCTGATCTTATTTTTTATGTTCTTACATGATCAGTGAGCAATGTTAAACTTTGTCATTAGGACCTTCTATTGAGATTTAAATTTAGGAAATGGTGAGCAAAGTGTCCAAATAACTTTACTGTAATGTCATCTATAGTTGAAAAGAAGTATAGCACCAGTTGGAAATAGGTTCTGAGTTGTAAGGAACATCCAGAGACCAGAGCATCTTGCCATTGAAGCCCCATCCCATCTCACTCTTCGATGGAATGGAGCCATATTGGGTCAGATAATAGTGGGATTCTGAGCCAAAGTTTGGCTTACAGTGGGTCTGTATGTTCTGTATATCCACTTGATGATCATTTGTAATGTCCCTGAATGTATAATTGTGCTACCCCTACATTGAGCAGTTGACCCGTATAGTAAAGGGACATTTTTGTGAGAAAGGTTGAGCACAAACTACTGAAACAGACTTGCTTGTTGTGCCCCTGAGAAATGCGTGCCGACCCTAAGTCCTAAGGAGCTAAAGGATGTAGTAGTGGTGTTTCCCATCATGTCTTCAGTTAAGTCACCAAAGTGGCCCTTAAAATAACCCCGGATGAATCCTGAAAGATGACTTCAGACTACCACAGACTCAACTGAATAGCAGCCTGATTGCAGCTGCTAGCTCAGACATGGTGCTCTTCTGGAGTAGATTAATCTGGCCTCCGCTACTGCTACACTGATTTGGCAAATATGTTATTTTGTACTGAGATCAGATAAAACAGATCAGAAACAATTTGCATTCACACGAAATGTACAAAATTAGGCATTTGCAGTTTTTATTCAGGGTTCTGTTCACTTACTTTCTCTCTGTCAGGACATAGTTTTAAGATATCTGGATCACCTGGATATCCCACAGAATATCACATTGACTTTCTATGTTGATAGCTTTGTGATAATTAAGCTGATGAGCAATAAGTGGCTAGCAAACTGGGGTGCTTGGTAAGACACACATTCAAGAGAATGAGAGATAAGCCAATCCTGCAAAGATTTGGGAAGTAGCTCAACACATGAGTAGAATCATTAGCAGTCCAGTGCTCAGGGACTGTAAGGACATTCTTTCTAAATTAAAGGATAAATCGTTGCATTTTGTATCTCCTACCACAAAGAAAGAAGCACAATGCCTGGTAGAACTCTTTGGGTTTCAGAGACAGCATGGCCCATACCTGGGTGACATGGAAAGCAACCACTTTTGAGTTGGTCCCAGGGAAGGTAAGAGCTCTAAAGCTGATCCAAGCTTCATTTAAAGTAATCTTCCACTTGATCCATATGGACTTTGTGATATTGGGAGTATCAGTTGTGATAAACTATGCCATATAGCATCTCCACTGGGAGAATTCCAACACAGACATATGGGTTTTTGGAGCAAGGCTGTGCCAGATGCAGTGGAGAATTTATATACTTTTGGGAAACAATTCCTGACATGATACTGGACCTCAGTAGAAGTAAAGTATCTGGAAAAGGATAGCATGCACCTGAAACTTTCTGTCTAGTTTTGTCAAACCTACTAAGTCATAAAGACAGGTGAATCCAGCAGCAATCTACTGTAATGTAGAAGTGGTGTATCCAAAAACAAGCATGAGCCAGACAAGGGAGCACAAACAAGTTATATCAGAAAGTAAACTAGACCCACATGTTATCTACCTCTGCTGTATCAGTGCCCTCCCCTCCGCTTACACCTATTGCCACATGAGCTGGCAGAAGATAAAAGCCCACTCTTGGCTTAAAAATGGGTCTAATTGATATGTGAATGAACACTGAAAATGGCAGCCTTACTCAGGAAAGGCCTTGAAAACAGTGGGAAGTGGAACACAAGATTCTCAGAATGGGCAGAGAGCTTCAGCGATAGACCTGGCCACCCACAATCTGTTGGGATGTACAGAGCTCTGGATATTGCTAAATGCTTTATTTATACAGGGTCTCCAAAGAAGAAAGATGGGAAAATTTTGGATGAGAAGGTTTGATGCACAGGCATGGGGGGTGGAGATGTGGGAATAAAGGTAATAAAGTGTGAATGACTTTGTACCACACAGTAGTGCCGATAGGAGAGTATTAAGTAGTAAGATTTGGCCAGTCAATTTTAGCCAGTCTGTGCCATTGGTCATGTCAGCACTGGTATGATGGGCACATGAATTCAATTAATTCAGTGGTTACAGTGGAAGTGATGAAGGCTAAGCCTAGGTCCAACAGTATGAAATTCTACTTACCAAGACTCACTTAGCTGCTGCTGCAACTAATTGTCCAAATTGGCAGTAAGAGAGACCAGTGCTTGCACCCTAAGTAGACCAACTAGCCATTTGATAGTGAGTTGAATAAATCAAGTTCCTTTCAGCCTGGAAAGAACAAAGACTTGCTTTAATAAAAATAAATACATATCATGGGGGAGATTTTGTTTTCTTGTTCATAGGACCTCATCAGTATAACTATCCAATGGGTGGATATAGTGTTTACTTCTCTAGTATTGGATCCCACATGGCACTGGTCAGATCAGAAGACTTTGTTAATAGCCAAGGAAGTGTAGGAGTGGGTCCTTGACTATGTGACCCAGTGGTTACATCACATATGCAGAAACTGAGACTGTTGGCCTGAAGGAGCATTAGAAAATACAGTCAATCAGCCTACAAGCAGTATTTTATGAAGAACAGTCTTCAGTCTCCAAGATGCACTATACACATTGCATCAATGAATTTATACAGTATCATGTAGGAAGAATACTTATATCTGAGGACCAAGGAGTAGAGACAGAAGAAGCTCCAGTAATTATCAGTCTTCATGACCCTCTGGGGGTTTTATTTCTCCCACTCCTGCAACTCTAAGCTCTATATGGCTGGAAATCCTAATCCCCAAAGGGTTCAAAGTCTTGCCCCAGAAAACAATGAGAATCCTATTGAGCTACAAGCTATAGTTGACACTTGGGCACTCAGGCTCTTTGTGCCCAGAGACCAGCAGTAAAGGAGGAGTCATAATCTTGACAGGAATAATTGACAGCAATCATCAGGAGGTGACAGGGTTTCTGTTACACAGTGGGGGCAGGAAAGAATGTGTGTGACACCTGGTGATCCACTTGGGTGTCTACTGCTACCCACTTGTCCAGCTGTAGTGATAAATTAAAACATCAGCAACCACAACATGAAAATTTATGGTAACCAAGGGTTCAGGGCCTTCAGGGATTGTCCAGATAATCACACCATGAAACAAAGCAACAAGACCCCAGCAGTGGTGGTCTGAGGATGAGGGGAATCCATAATGGATAGCTGAAGAAGAAGATGATGAGTATCAGAAGGGGTCTCATGACCAGCTACAATAATAAGGACTGTAGTTCATACTACTAACCTTTTTCTGTGCTTCCCTTAAAAAGAGAGGCCGTCTGGAATTCTGGACTAACTTCTGCAGTCTTCGCAGAAGCCAAGGCTATCAGTTCCAGGGATGGACTCTTGTGAAGATGGATATGTACCACTTTTGAGAGCCCACTTAAAAGGAAGAGTTGTTGCTCCAACACATAGGTGTGTTAGTCCTTCTGAGTTTACCTCAGAGAGCTATATAAGCCAAGAAAGAGCATAATCTTCTCGGGGTGACCCACCCCCAGTGACCAATCATGAAGGAGTTATAAAGGCCTGGCCATTTCCCTTACTGTAAGGTATCAGCTCATTATAAG
Source organism: Hyaena hyaena (assembly GCF_003009895.1). NCBI lineage: Eukaryota > Metazoa > Chordata > Mammalia > Carnivora > Hyaenidae > Hyaena > Hyaena hyaena. The sequence continues at coordinate 1,176,750 of NW_024080876.1, forward strand.
CAACATCAGCAACAACATACTTCAGAATCCCTTTTAGAGTTTGCTGGTGCTTTGTTTCACCTGCACGTATTTGACTTCTCTCTCTGCCCAATGGTGTTTCCTCCATATCCACCATGACTATGGAGGCCTTTATAAAAGGGGTTCCATTTTTCCAATGTCTATTTTTCACATTTCTAATGATATTCCAGCAGAACTTTCTTTTTATAAAAGTCATTTTATATGCAAAAGTCTGAAATTGCCACTTAGTGAAAGTCAACTAAATTTAAGATAGAATCTGGGGCTCAACTAGAAAACAAAAAATAATAAAATAAAGTAGCACCTTCTATGGAAAAAAATGTGACCATGCCAAATGATGGAAAATTCCATTATTTTTCCTCTTGAACTCAAGTTCCCATTTTTTCAATCAATAAATTAATCAATATAGCTTACTTTTGGTAAGGATTTTGATTCCCGAGGGAAATATATTTCACTTGTAGTAAATTCAAAAAATTATGCAAAAATTATTATAACTATAATTATTTTTATATTATATATTTATAATAATATATAACTATTATAACTAGGGTATAATTGCTGTCCTGGGAAATAATAATTCCTGGTTATTTACAATCTACTTATTGTATTTCTGTGTGGCAATATTGAATGTAATACTTTTGCATACCTCCTATACTTTTTACAAGAGACAAATTTAAGATAAGTAGATTGCCATTTCAGGTTAGCTTTTGATTCTGTTTTCTTTTCTTTTAAATCGATCTTGTAATGACAATAGTATTTCTCAAAAGGCTGCAGTTAAGTCTTTACATTTGTTGTTTTTCTTTTTAATGCAATCATGATAAAACATCAATATATTTTATATATAAATTAAGCAGTTTATGTAGAATTCTAAATTGATGATTCATTTATTCTGTTTCAACATGATTTACTAGATTCAGAAAAACTCATAAACTGCCTTGGGAACTTCCCACCTCCCTTGTCACGGACACAGATTGTGTGCTTTCAGTCTGACCTCTGTTACCTTCTCTCATTCCTTTCCAAGCAGGCATGCCTCTTGGACAGGGATCTTTCAGGAGGACCTGATCCTTGCCATTCTGTGTAGTATCACTTGACTCAGGCAAACATATATATCCTAGACCCACCCATCTGTGAATACGTGGGCCCCTCTGCTCACTCTGCCATCATCCCTCCTCTCCCTCACGGGCAACTCCAGCCAGCAATCACCCTCAGAACTCACTGGGTCAGATGCTGCCATTGAGCTTTCTCCTCATATCTGCCTCCAATCTCTGGGAAAATATTGCAGGTTCTTTCTGCCAAGAACCCTCATGCAGTACCAATAGCAGCATTGGGCAGGTATCCGTGTGGCTGCTGCTCCTCAAACTTCACCTAAAGAGTGAGATGTTGGCCAGTTTCTCATTACACAGAGCAACTATCTCTACAAGTGATTCTCTTGCTATTGCCCATCCCTTATGTGATTTGAAGCCCTAAAGGTGAAGCACTTTTCTCCATAAGAAAGGGAAAGAATCAACACCATAGTGTTTCTACTCACAGGAATTCCTTTCAGAGAGTCTCGAGATGAACCTGTAACCTCTGATATGAGCTGGAGATTTCAAGTAGGAAATCATTAGTGTAGGAACCATTTTGTCTGCCTCTTGGCAAGACCTGCATGGATACACCCGGCATCTTGCTTCAGAATGTGGATGTCCTTAGCCTCTTCCACCACCATTATCTTCAACTTGTATGTCTTAGCTAAAATGACACAATGAAAAGTCCCATTTCACATCCCACTGCAACATAGTTTAAAAAACCATCATACATTATTCTGACATAAAATGTAGTTATTACTCCATTTATAAATATAATTATTGAACTTTGTAGACAATCTGGGAAAAGCAAATGATGTAGGGAAATCAAACATATACTGAACTTATGATAATTTCTATGAACATAAACCTTTATTTAAAATATCAGTGATTGTAAGTTTTCAGAGAAATTTTGTACACTTTCCCTTCATGATATAGAACTGTAAATACAATGAAAATAGGCATCTCCTAAACTTTTTATTATTATTTTCTTTGTCTCACATCTCAAGAGGTTTCTTACCCTTCTCCCCTAATTGGGGCAATTGCTTTCCTCTCTCCCTCAGCTCAACTTTAATATGGAACTCCGTATCCCCAAACCCCTTCTTCCTTGTTCCTTCAGGAGGCAAACACACTCTCAGTTTTGTCTTAAAAGTACCAGGTTAATCACTATGTGGAGGAACCAAATGGTCAAATGATGTGGACAGGCTCTTACATTTTTATTTTCTGATAGCAAAAAGCCTCTATTGTATAGATCCTGAGTCTCTTTCTGGTAACCTAACTGAACCATTTCTTTCAATTTTTAAAAATGTTTTTATTTATTTCTGAGGGAGAGAGAGAGAGAGACAGCGTGAGCAGGGGAGGGTCAGAGAGAGAGGGAGTGACAGACTCTGAAACAGGCTCCAGGCTCCGAGCTAGCTGTCAGCACACAGTCCGATGCAGGGCTCAAACCCACGAACCATGAGATCATGACCTGAGCCGAAGTTGGACGCTTAACCGACTGAGCCACCCAGGCGCCTCACAACTGAACCATTTCTTTGACTTCTGACCTCTGCCTTTATCCTCAAAATGAACCTCATGCAAAAATCAACAAAAAGCAAATCAAGGAATACTTAAACAATACTTTAAAAAATACTTTTAAAAATCCTATGGCTTCTTAAGGAAAAGGCATGGTCCCTGAGCAGCCTTCCATGAACTTGGCAGAATAAAGAGGAGGGAGGCAAGCTATACAGATAAACTCTGTTAATTCCTAGTAATAGAAACTTAGACAAATATCCTAACTGTCTAAGCCTCCTCAATTCCTTGACCATGAAAATGGGGAAGGTAATATCTACCTCTCTGGTATTGTGAGAATTAAACCAGGTAATAAATAAAGCTCTTAGATCATAGTATGTAATTCATAAATAACTGGTTATTGACTAAAAATCCCAATAAACATTGAGCTGTCCCTTACCTTATAGGCAGATACAATTAAAGTATAACGGATGTGTCTACTCACTAGTGTCCATTTCTGAATTCTTCCAGACTAGCCATTCCCTAGATTCCTGTGCTCAGTCCAGGAAGGAGCCTTCGTGACATTTCAGCAACCCAGGTGAGAACATCAGATCTGCTCCTGAGGCAGATTTGTAAAAGTACTAAGTATGGAGTAGAGGCCCTGGAGAAGGAAGTGATTCTATGAGCCTCCTATAACTTTACCTGTGAGTACAACATAAAGGGTACATGAGCATTCAACAATTACATATGTACAATGTATGATTAGTATTAGACACTAGCTTTGTAGTCTCAGCAAGTAATCTGACTTCTCTAGGCCTGTCTCTGCACCTATTAAAGAAAGATATGAAATTTATGGTCTTGAAATTATTTTCTACTATAATATTTTATCATTACCATAGAGGCTGCTTCATGAATACCTATTTTGATATATAACTATAAGCAAGTGAATGTAATTAGTAGTTTATTCATATTATATAGGATTGTCTAGGTATTTTCTATTTTAAAAGATACAAGTGGGGATATACAGTTTAAATTTTTTCACTCATTTGATAGTAATTATTACTACTGAATTTTTTATGCCTTAGTACAGACTATATAAGAGGGAAAAAGCTTCAAATATGTGTCCACAATAATTCAGTAATTAAATTCAGTAAACACTTCTCTTTAATCTGTAAAAAAAATCTAAACTACAAGATATTGATTGGACACCAATTATTTCTAGTTTAGCATTTAGAAGGGTGTGAATACGATTTTCTAGTTTATACAGCAGAAATTTTGCCAAACAAAATAAGAATGCAAGGATGGCAGTGTGAATATCTCTTCGAGATTCTGATTCAAATTCTTTTGGATAAAGACCCAGAAATGGGATTGCTGGATTCTATGGTAGGACTGCTTTCAATTTCCTCAGGAACCTCCATATTATGTTTTATAGTAGTCACAATATTCTATATTCCCACCAATAGTGTGTAAGGATTCCTTTTGCTCCACAACCTGGATAACATTTATCTTTTTCCCCTCTCAGTTTTACTGAGAAATAATTGAGTACATCATGTATAAGCTTAAGGCACACAGCATGATGGTTTGACTTATAAATACTGTGAAATCATTATCACAGTAGGTTCAGCTAGCATCCGTCTTCTCATAGAGATACAATAAAAAAGAAAGAAAGAAAAAAGGAAAAGCATTTTCCCCTTGTGATGAGAACCTTAGGATTTACTTTCTTACCAACTTTCCTATCTATCAACAGTAGTGTTAGCTGTAGTAGTCATCACGTTGGACATTACATCTCATTACATCCCCAGTACTTCTTTCTTTTACCACTGGAGGCTTGTACTTTTGACCTTACCATCCCCTGTTCCCCACCCTCCACTTTTCTTGTACCTTGCACTGATCTCAAGCAAGGGGCTTCATCTCCTATTTTATTTCTTCACCTTGGTCGGCACATACCCCTTCCACACTCATCACTTTGGTGGTGATACTGTTCGTCTTTTGCCCAGTTTTCAAAGTCTCTGGTCATTTTGGACATTTCATTCTTCTTAGTATCTCAAGAAAGCTACATCTCATAGGTTTTCAATTAATACTTGCTGAAATGAGTAAGAATCAATTAATAGAACACTAAATAAATCAGGGTATCTAGTGCCTGTAGCTCAATATTCTCCGTCTCCAAAGACTATTGAAATGAAGAGAATTGAAACATTTACATCACTAATTCCAATCCCTTAAACTAAACTTTGACATAACAAAGGTATCTATTTTCTTCTCTATATTTAAGTCATGAAATAACTATGACGCCAAATAGTATATTGATTTTGTTAAAACAGATGGCCCAAGGGGAGGTTATCTGAGCAGACTTTTCATAAAGAAATTAAAATTTAATTCTCTGCTGGGGATTATTACTGAAGGGTGGAAAAGCATTTTTTCCCCTATTTGTTCTTGAGATTCTGTTCATATACAGATCCAGAAGCATGAACAAACACAGCTGCTCCCCACATTAACCAGAGACCTATTAGAGTAAGGAGCCATTTTCAAGCCAAATGTTATATTAGTAGAATGAGAAGTGATGTGATAATTGCGTTCCTTGAGCTGGATTAGAGATCATTTGGATTGTGTGACAAGCTCTACTGGCAACAGTTTTCATGGAATAATGTGAAAAATTAATTCCAACAGATACAGTGAGTTAAGGTCAAACAAAATTATTTTAAAGACAAACCATTTTTTGATCAACAGAACCAGGTGAAGGAGGAAGAGCAGAAAAACTTCTTTAATCAGTTGAAAATAAGAAAGCTTAATTGGATTAAAATACTTAAGGTCTTTTTTCCTTTTTTTTTTCTTTACACTCACTCATCAGTTTAGTTTTATTTTTAGTGTTTAGTTACTATAAAATTTTAAATATTATTAGTGATTTGGGTGTTAGATGTACTCAGTTACAACTACTGGCATGTACTATTTTTGAAATACTAGCAATTTAAGCTGTGTGGCAATAACATATCACTATGAACTACAGTATTCTGAGAAATTTCAGGAAAACATGAAATTTTAATTTCCTCATTAAATAAAACACAAAATCCAACACACTCTACTCCATTTCTAGCTATGGAAAGCAGAGCACTTTCTTCTTGAGGATTTAAAACTCTCATTTCTGTATCTGGTCATGAAGCTATTGCTTCTGTTCTAAAAATATGGGGAAAGTAGTGTTAAGAATGCTCCTGGAGTGGAGCACCTGGATGACTCAGTCAGTTAAGAATGCTCCTGGGGCACTTGTCTGGCTTAGTTGAAAGAACATGTGACTCTTGATCCCTGGGTTGTGAGTTCGAGACCCACACTGGGTATAGCGATAACTTTAGTAAATAAATGTTAAAAATATTTGAAAAATTAAAAAAATTAAAAAGAGAATGTTCCTCATATGAACATTTTTTAATAGATAGGCTTTTAAATTTGAATGTGTCACTGCAATGAAATTATTTCAAGCATAGTACCTGGTATAAAGGAGGTATTTTGTGTCTATTATCTATATCTATCACTTTATATATTATACAATATATACTTACACAATAATCTATAAAGAGGGTACTTTTAATGTATATATTTTCAAATATATATTGTTTCAAATATATATTTTTAAATATATATTATATAAACAATAAAGCATCTTTTTTTTTAAATTTTAGAATTAAAAAAAATTTTTTTAGAGAGAGAGTGCGTGTGTAAGTGGCAGAGAGGGACAGAAGGAGAGAAAGAGAGAATCCCAAATGGGCTCTACACTCAGCATGGACACAGGGTTTGGTCCCAAAGCCCTGGGATCATGACCTGAGCTGGAGTCGAGTCAGATGCTCAACCAACTGAGCCACCCAGGAGTCCCAAGAAAGCATCATTGTGACAATGCATTGTAGTAGTACAATTATTTCAATGTCCTTTTTCTTTTTTTTTAATCACTGTGAAATTTCCAAAATAACTGTGAATCTCATAATAAAGATAAGTTGTGTCGGTGTGCTAAGCATATGTATTTGTAAGGATGTGGATTTAAAGGTTTTTTTTAAATCTCAAATTCTTTCAATCTTTTGATCTTTCTGAATCATTATTCAGATATTAATTTATAACCCATTAACTTAAAAACTAATTAAGAAAGACCAAAATCCATGTTAAATTGCAGCTGTTTTCAAGGTAAACTTTCAGGGAAGCACTGGTACTCAAATATAAAAGGCAATAAAAATGATCAACACGGTATAATGTTTAGTATGGACAAGGCATAGCTCTTTGAGGTAAGCACTCTTCTTATTCTAAATTGAGGAAATTGGATCTTAGGGAGCCCAAATATCCAGTCATTCACTGAGGATTTAAACCTAGGTTTGTTCACCTCTGGGGAATGTACACATTCACTCAGCTCTACCTCAGAAATGAAAGATACAATCCTTTAAAGGAAATCCTTTAAGGAAAATCCTTAAGATTTTTTCGTCTGCTACAGCCAAAATAATTTTTTTTCAATTCACAGCTTTTTGAAGTTACAATTCTTTAACCTTTTACCTTCCTTATTTGGTTTAGTATGTGATTTCAAACTTATTTGTTGTATATTTTTAAAAAGAGTATAGAACATACTGAAAGGAGAAAAGAAAAGTGTATTTATTTTAATTTCTCCATAAATTTTCCCCCTTTTCTCTGGTTCTCTTTCCATCTCTATTATGGGAAAATGATTCAGCCTCTCTTGGCCTTGGTGTTGGCAGTCATCATGTGGAATCCTGGGAAATAAATATCTACATTTCTCTCTCTCTAAATTTTGTAGCGGTGTACTATTGTTATTGAAAAATTGAACAGGAGTTTAATATGTAAACAGTATATCTAGGTTGATATAACTGTGTGTGTGTGTGTGTGTGTGTTGTTGTTGCTTGACTGTGGGGACATGTGGCTAAGATTTGTAAAAAATGTTATTTGCAGTTTTTCTCTTAGAGCCAAAGATAATTATTGGGTGCACTGAAGGCTGTGTAAAGAATTTCAAGGCCTTGAGTTCAGATAAAATTAACGGCTGTACTTTGGTAATCTGGCAAAGTTTATTACCAATAGCTAATGATTAGGTCAAACTCATGGAATTTGAAAGTCTGAGGTTTAACTCTTGGTTCTGCCTCTTACTAGCTGTGTGACTCCATAAGTTATCAAACTTCTCTAATCCATTACTCATCTGTAAAACTGTATAACAAAACTTGCCGCAGGGGTGTGGTTTTTTTTTTTTTAAATAAATGTTTATTTATTTGTTTTGAGAGAGAAGGAGAGGGTGAGTGGGGGAGGGGAATAGAGATGCAGAGGGAGAGAATCCCTCTCTGAGCTTAGACTCTGACACAGGACTTGATCTCACCACCCTGAGATCATGATTTGAGATCATGACCTGGGCTGACATCAGCAGTCTGAGGCTTAACCTACTGAGCCATCCAGGTGCCCTGCTGCAGGGTGTTTTAATAATTAAATGAGATAATACAAGAAAATCACTTGACACTGTCCCTAAGATGTTGTGAGCACTCACTGCAAAATTGCTCCTGCACTTACTGCCATTAACTCCTTTATCTTTTGTCCGTCTCTCCTTACTCGTGTTATTATTCAGACACCCTGTAAACTTTCTTGCCTTTAAAAATAAGCTCCCTCTAGGGGAGCCTGGCTGGCTCAGTCAGCTAAGTGTCCAACTTCGGCTCAGGTCATGATCTCACAGCTCGTGGATTTGAGCCCCATGTTGGGCTCTGTGCTGACAGCTCAGAGACTGGGGCCTGCTTCCCTTTCTGTGTCTCCCTCTCTCTCTGCCCCTTTCCCATTTGAGCTCTGTCTCTCTTGAACATAAACAAATATTAAAAAGAATTAAAAATAAGCTCCCTCTGGCCCCTACATCTACATTTGATCTGGCAGGCTGGGTCCCAGGACCCAGAGGAGGTCCCCACAGGACCAGCCAAGAGGACCCTGGCTGCATGCATGATAGAAATTAAATGCAAACCAGCAGGAGGTGAAAACGGACTTTCCTGCAGGCATACAGTGAGTGCAGATACAGACAGAGAGTCTGGGAGACTCAGAAAGGAAAGGAGGGGGTCTCATCTTTGGGGTCTAGGGTTTTTCTTGAGGATTGTGGTCTAGCGTGTGTCCTTTCAGACATCCAGGAACTGGTTCGAACAAAGACGAGGGCCCAGGTGTTATTTCTTTGAGCCACGGGGTCTTCGCATTGAGATGTCTATCACGGGTGGTCTGGAATACGCATATCACCTGGTCCTTTCTTGGATGTTATCTATTCTAAAGGAATCACGAACGCCCTGGCCTGTACAAGGAGCACACACACTATCTGCGATCTGAGGCATGTGTAAAGTGACGGGTGCTGATCCTAGCAAGAATACAAGCAGGAAGAGGAGCAAAAAGCAGGTGTCATATCTGACTCTGCTTTCCATTCCTTATTCTGCAATCTCTTCTAGTAATGCCCGTCATAAGTATTGCTTAAAACACTCTCTCCTCTTTTTTTTTTGTTTAAAAAATTTTTTATGTCTTTATTTTGAGAGACAGAGAGCGAGCGAGGGAGGATCAGAGAGAGAGGGAGACACAGAATCTGAAGCAGGCTCCAGGCTCTGAGCTGTCAGCACAGAGCCCGACGCGGGGCTTGAACCCACTTACAGTGAGATCATGACCTGAGCCGAAGTCGGAAGCTTAACCAACTGAGCCACCCAGGCGCCCCTCCTCTTTTTTTCTTATTTTCTCTAAGAGACATTTGGATCAGGCTTTCACCCTCATTTCTCTTCTGAAACACTCATGCCAAGGTTACTAATGACTTCTGCCTGACAAAAACAATGACCAATTTTGAGTCCTCATTTTGCTTGGCTTACAAGCCATAATTAACAAAATGTATTATTTTCTTCTATGAAAATGCTTTTTTACTTGGTTTTCCTCCTACCTCACTGGCAGCTCCTTTCAGTGACCTTTCTGAATGTTGTGTTTGGTCCTCTATCTGCCCTGCGGTCTTGTGACTTTAGGAGAATTAATATGCTGACTGCTTCCATATTGTCATCTCATTTCCTGATGTTTCTCTCCATCTCTGTTTCTCTGTCATTCCTTTGTCTATTCCTGTGTGTGTGTGTGTGTGTGTGTGTGTGTATTCCTCTGTTTTCTCTCACATCACATGTCTAGCTTTTCAGCACATCTTGTTGTTTGTACTTCAAATGTATATTCAAAACTTGCCCACTTCTCTCCACTTCAGATGTTACCAAGCCATTGTTATCTCTTAGGGGACTCCTGAAATAGCTCTCTGCTTGTTTTCTCTGTTAATGGTCAAGGCAATGAAAGAATGAATAATAAGTAGCATCTATCGTTGCTATGTTTTTATGTAGTAACATCTAATCCTAAAGATGGATACAGTTGCTACTCTATTGTAAAAGCTCATCCTCTGCATCTCTTGTGGAGTTATTTCTTCCTAGTTGGAAGTGACATTGATTTATTCATTGAATAAACATATCCTTATCAAATGCTTACTATTCAGTAGTATCTCTCCTAGGAAATGGAAAGCTGAATAATTCACATTCACTCTTCCCTGGGAGATTGTCCACTAGCAGATGGTACAGAGATGATTCGAGCACCCACAAAACATGAGACAAGAGTGCTTCTGATTTTTTTGGGTGCCAGTGAATGTGACTAAGACCAAAAGCTGCTGTATAAGAAACACTGCACCTTGGATTACAGATTATAATCTTTCAACACTGTTAATTCCACGTCAAGTCTCCAACAACATGTGAAGAATACTGAAACAGTTGGAAGCAGCATGAACATTGTCAGCTTAGATACAGGAGCACAATGTTGGATATTTGTTCATTTTGTGTTTGGGTCATTTCCTGCAAGCAGAACACAGTCTCCAGGCTATGAAACAAAGTCTTGATCCAAAATCTGACCATTTGTACAGAGAGTTGGTCATCAGCAGACAATGTTGGCACTCACTCAGGGACGCACTGCTAGTTAAATATCTTGCCCCTGAGGCAAATTGGTATCAATAGGAAGTAATACTGTTGGAGGCAGCAATTTCAAGCTCTGCAGGCAATGCCATGTTTCTTTTTAAGTGTCATTTATTTTCTGGAATGTAATTCGGAGGAAATTATTGTGCCATTTTAGATGCCACAACTTTGGTTTTTCTTTACTTATAAGCACTTCATTTTTTATTGGACGAGGACTTTTCATTTTGTTAGTCTGTTCTTTGAGGTATTCCGATGTGACATTTGGTGGTGGTGGTTTCTACTGCTGTGCACTCATAACTAGGATCACAAACAGCAGGTGCGATAGAGTATGTGAACTGTCAAACTGGGTGTCTTAAGAAAATGGCGATTATTTCATTGACCACAAGCAATTGGTCTGTACCCTAGACATGACTCCCTTTCTTCCCATTCCTGAGATATTACATTGTTAATTGTGTTCAAAACAAATATTATATTGGAAAACTGATTGACAGTTTAAGATATTTAATCAAGCTCGATAGTATGTTCTGTCATGTGTCGACTCAATTGTTTTAACTTCTGAGGATAGTGTAGTGGACATCTAATGATTTTCTGTTCATTCTCCATCCCCTTAGTTCTTAAATTTGTTGCTGTTATCATTTCAATCATGTGATTCTGGCAGATACAGTGATTAGTTCTAGAATGCAGACCTGACCTAGGTTGACTCCATTTTGATATTCCACTTGATGACTACTATTATTTGCCCAAAGATGGGCAATTTATCCAATTTGTGCCAATAACAACATTTCCTGTGGATTTTTAGAATTAACATTAGGCAACAAACATATCGGTTCTTTTTCAGAAGTGAAGATTAGAAATATTAATAAGATCTTTGGTATTCTTGCTTTTAAGTCAGTGGGAAAAAAAAGATTGATTGAACAAAGTGGATGCATGCAGAGAACCAAGGGCAAGAAGTGGAAGGAGTGGATGTTGGCAATTTTTAAGTCTTTTGATCCCATTATCCTATGACCCACATCTATCCCTGCCCTTGACAAAAGTTGGTTATATGTATCAGTAAATCCTTTGTATGAAGCTGAGTTAGTTCAGGTGGATTTCTGTCATTGTTATTAAAATGTGTCTGATAAGTTTGGCAAAGATAATTTTTTCTGATATTTGCAATCTTTCTCTACAAACAGAGTGACGTAATTCTGTGCTCTTCAAAGTTGTCCCGAAATACCCTTTATTCATTTTTTTGAAAACTTGTCACATGATTTACTATTTAAAATAGACCAAATAATAACCTCTTCATCTAGGCTGAATTGTGCCAAATTAATTGTACTCTTAATGTGTGGGTAAATAAAATCAGACATTTTAGATGTCAGGCACATTTCCATTGGTGAATTTAAGAAAATAACTTTAAGTAGAGGTAGAAACATGATCTATCTAAATGCTCAGTGTTCTAGAGAAGTTATTAATTAGACTGAAGCCATTTATAAATGAAGTAATTGTTAACAACAAAAAAAGAAGGCTACGATAAAAGAATTTTTTTTAAGTAGTGCCTCTGTGCTGTGCTGTCATTAGTACTAGACATCATTTGTTTTGCTAATATCAACATAGAACTAAAGAGAGGTGCTTTTCTAAAACTGAACTTTGTTTAAATACTATTTAAATGTTAATCTCCATCAAAGATAAATGTAGCCAGGATTCCTCAGGGAAACAGAACCTGTACATATAGAGGGATCCCTTGTCAACCATCACCAATATGCATCATCTTACACCATACTTAATCTCCAAATAAAGATAATAACAAGGTCATAATTTCACCTAACATGATACAATTGTCACATGTACAACTGAAAATGCACTAATAGTCCCCAGAAGAGGAGGTAAAGTCCTTGAATCATATTTACTCTTTTTCTTAATAGCCTGAAACTTGAATGCTATGATGCAAGTTGTCAAAACTCATATACTATAACATAAAGACAGTACATCTAAGGTTACATGATAATGGATAAGAAAGGAAATAAAACAGTTAATTTATGCACACATACACAAATATCTTCACAACAAAATAAGGAGGAAAAGCTCATAAAAATTGCAACGCTCATTTCTGTAAATGATCACGTGGTCATAACTGGTATTTATAACTACCTTCTGCTACCCTTTACCTTCAGCACGCTTATCAATGGTTGTGGTTCTTTACCTGGTGGCATGACCGAGGCCTTCATTCCTGAAGGCTCTGGGCCATTAATAGTCAGGCTTGGATTGAGCTGTAGTTTTGCATTGGCCTCAGTCACAGGGCATGATAATACTAGGAGACATTCTAAGAGATGGAACATCTCTATTCCAGGCATACTCTTCCTTACATCCACTGTAGAGATGTACTCCAACTTCCCTTGAGAGTCAGAATCCGTTACCCCAGCCAGCACAGAAAATCACTTCTTTGGTAATTCAGAGGCATGAGGACTCTAAAGTGGCCAGATGGCAGTTTTAGTTTCCAGTCCAATGGAATTGTTGTTGTCCCTCCTGGTAGAAGCACTTCCCCCTGTGGAGCTAAAACCTCTAGACCAGTTTCCTGAGGTTGTGAGAACAGGAAGCAACATTTTTGCTGGTGGATCACTACGGGTGACAGTGAAGGTGTCACTCCCATTTTCACCCCTTGATTTCTGGACCCATGAATCCCGACTATGGGAAAAAAATCACCATACACGGGATGTTCATTCAGAGCTGATACAGCCTTCAAGAACCTACGCCCAGCTCTATTAGGTATTACCAGCTAGCTGACGCTGTAGGTGAGTTTCAAAGGGCTATTCCACCATTTTATCAAGATGGCTGCTTCAGAGTGGTGGGGAACCTAGTAAGAGAAACGAATTCCATGAGTATTGGTGCGCATTGCTGCATTTCTTTTGCTGTGAAGCAGTGTGGTGTGGAATACCATGACAACGAATAAGGCATTCTGTAGGTCTATGGATGGTAGTTTTTCCCCAGCTTTATTGAGGTATAACTGACATATAACATTGTGTAAGTTTAAGATGTACATGTGATAATTTGATGTATGTATTACTGCAAAATGATTACCACAGGAAGGTTAGTTAACACATATACCACCTTACATAGTTACTTTTACGTAAGTATGTATGTATGTATTTTTGTGGTGACAACTTTTAAAATTTATTCTGTCAGGGGCGCCTGCGTGGCTTAGTCGGTTAAGCGTCCGACTTTCGCTTAGGTCATGACCTCGCGGCTCGTGGGTTCGAGCCCCGCGTCGGGCTCTGTGCTGACTGCCGGCTCAGAGCCTGGAGCCTGTTTTGGAGTCTGTCACTCCCTCTCTCTCTGACCCTCCCCTGCTCACGCTGTCTCTCTCTCTCTCCTAGAAAAAAAAAATTAAAAAAATTTTTTCCGTCAGCAATTTTCAAGTACACAGTACAGTATTGTTAGCTATCGTCACCGTGATGTACATTAGATCCTTGGAACTTATTCATCTTACACAGTTTTCCTCCACTATCTAAAAGTAAAATATTCCTTTTGTAAACCAAAATGGCATAAAGTGAGGAAACAATTATCATCAATTTATATAGAAAAATTTTTGAGAATTTTGAGACCTCCCCCCAAATAATCTCTCTTAGACTTTCCTGACACCTTAGGATGGAATCCTTATCTTGCTAATGGATGCACAAAATAAATCAAGATAAAGCACAGATGCTTATCTTGCATATATGGTTTAAAACTATGGTGGCTTGATGCTGAGATGCTAAGTGTAGTTCCCAGGAAAGAAGCCTGTGGTCCCACTCTCACTGCTCATGGTGCACAGTGCCTCCGTATCAGCTTGCTGCAAAAGAAGCACTGAACACTATTATCACTTTCTACCTTTTTTTTTGGTAAAAGCAAAAATCTTCTTCAGATTTCTTTCTATTAGTGAAAACAGGTGGTGCAAATGTAGGTCTTTTGTAAAAGTAAAGTGGTATAATGTGAACTTATAAAAAGCAGGGATACCTGTATCCAGAAGTTTTTACCCTTTGACCACCTTCACCCATTCCCCTCCTCCCCCCTCCCACCGCACACCTAGCAATCACCAATATACTCATTATTTCTGTGAATTCCTTTCCTTTAAGATTCCACATATAAATGAACTAATAGAATAGTCATCTTTGTCTGACTTATTTCACTTAGCATAATGCCTTCAGCATCCATTTGTACTGTCACAAATGGCAGGGTTTTGTTCTTTTATGATTGAATAATATTTCATTGTGTGTATATTTATCACATTTTCTTTATTATTCATCCATAGATGGACATTTAGGTTGTTCCCATGTCTGGTTATTATAAATAATGCTAGGGGTATAGATATCTCTTAAAGATAGTGATTTCATTTCCTTCAGATAGATACCCAGAAGTGTGATTGCTGGATCATATGATAGTGCTATTTTTAATTTTTGAGGAATATCTATACTATTTTCCATAGTGGTTGCACCAACTTACGTTCCTATCAATAGTGCATAAGGGTTCCCTTTCATCTCCCCCTTCACCGGCATTTGTCATATCTTGTCTTTTTGATACCAGTCATTCTAACAGTTGTGAGGTGTATCTGTTCATGTATCTGTTGGCCATCTGTATGTCTTTGGAAAAATATCTTTTCAGATCTTCTTGCCCATTTTAAAAATTATTATTACTATCATTTTTCATAATTAACTTGCATAAACTCTTTGTATATTTGGATATTTGGATATTAACTCCTTATCAGAAATATGATTTGCAAATAATTCTTCACGTTTGATATCCTACATTTTCATTCTGCTTATAGTTTTCTTTGCTGTACAGAAAAAGTAGCAGCTTTTTGGGTCATTCAGTCAATGGGCCAGAGTAATGCACCCAAATGAAGAATGTGTTACCTCCAAAATCCAAAGTGGGCATTGTGCCTCCTTTTTGATTATAGGAGGATCCATATGCAATAACTTATATATTTCCCAAAAGAGATATATTTTGATATCTGCTATACCACTGGACTCCTATAAATTTCACAAAGGTAGTAGTAATATGAATTTTTGTTGGACATATTTTCTACCTTCTGATATTCATATACCTTACCAATAAGATTCAAGTAGTTGCTACTTCTTGCTCAACAGATCCAGTCGACATAATGCCATCAATTTCTTGGACCAATGTGATACCTTCTGGAAAGGGAAAACCATCAATATTCCTACAAAGTACATTATGACATAGGGTAGAGAGTTGATATACCCCTAAGATAAGACACTTAAGGTATATTACTGGCCTTGCCAGCTGAAAGCAAACTGCTTCTTATGGTCTGTACTGACATATATGGAGAGAAAAGCACTTGCTAGATCTATAGCTACCTGCCAGGTACCAGGAAATGTGTTAATTTGCTCAAGAAACGAAACCGCTATTGAAGTCAACACCTGGTTAAGCTTGTGACAATCTATTGTCATTCTCCAAGATCCTTTTGCCTTCTGCAGAGACCAAATTGGTAAGCTGAATGGGGTGTGTTAGGATTCTTCACCCTGCATCCTTCCAGCCCGTGATGGTAGCACTAATCTTTGTTATCCCTTTAGGAATGTGGTATTGCATTTAGTTTACTATTTTCTCAGCTAGAGGCAGTTCTAACAGCTTCTATTTGGCCTTTTGCACCAATAGGTTTCATTCCACAGTTTAGGGAACAAAACGATAGAGCCTATCTATTCCAAATTACGCATGCCAGAAATAGGGATATAACCACAGATGGGTTCAGGGACTTACTAGGCCCACTATTAAGATGGACCTGAGTTAAAATCCCATTGATAACCTAACATCCATAAGCCCCAGTTTTGATTATTGGGCCTCAGTGATATTTGGGGTCTCTTGTAATTAGTGTCATTCAGAGATAGTTTTCAGTAGTTCTCAAAGTATCTTTCCCCAGTGCACAATTACCCTTCTAAAACATTGTAGGTCCCTTTGGAGAAGGCTTGTTTAAAAATTAACGCTATAAGTTTAGTATTGAACTGGAGTCCTTCTTCAAGAGGAACAGCCCTCTTGGGATTCTGGGTCTGTTAACTTGCTCAAGCCTGGAAATTGGTTGAGGGTCCATGACTATGTTTCAGGTTATACTTGTTCACTTGACCTAGAACCTTTCTGCCTACACGGATCAGATAAGACTTTTGTATACTTTCTATTTCATTTCTAGAATCACCATAATCAATTAGCCAACATTGTAAGTCTGTTCAAGTCAGACTATTCTGATTGTTGCTTTGACTTTCCTGTTCAGTTGAGTAACCATGCCTACCTTACCTTTGTTAGTTCGGTGTCACCAACTGGCCCCTGTCACCCTGGGAGTTAATTACTCCTGCTACATTTAAGTTTCCCAGATCAGTAACTTTAGTTCCCATTATAATATCTGGCCTACAGAGAAACCAATCATAGAGATCTTTGAGGATTTCAGGGCTCCCCTCACAAATTAATGTCTCACAGTGAATGGTATGTGTTCTGGACCCTGCCACTGTGAGTATTTAGGTCTTCAATGATAAATCTACTCTAACATGTCAACCTCTCTAAACCTTTGAATACCTTCCTCTACCTTAAACAAGGGCAAGTCCACCATTTCCAATTCATTTACTGTGGGACATCTTTTGGTCCATGGTTTAGCCAACTAACCTAACAAACTGTTAGATGCCTCCTCTCTTTTTTACTGCTCAAGTTGTAACATTAAATACAGAGTCTCTGTTTTTGTGAACCTATATCAATAAATCTGGCCTAATACAACTTTATGTCCTTTCTGCCATTATCCCACATCCTTAGAATCCATTCCCACACATATTTCCCAGATTTCTGTCTGTATAAATTAGAAAATTCAAGTAGTTCTTTTCAAGTGTAGCATATCTACTCAAGGGTCACACTTTGTACCTTACCTTTAGGGGCCTGCTGAGACTTGGGTCTAGTCACATGTATGGAAGCAAAGGGAGTAAGTGGGGATGGTCCTGAGGAGAATCATTGTCTTGGCAAATGGCCTTTACCATTTCCTTAGCCAATGTAGGGTTAATTTCCTCAGATGGAGGTGGAGAGGCTACCACATGGTGTGGAAAGGCCTCTCCCACAGACAAAAAAGACTCATCAGAATTTAGGTGCTCAAAGACTCCAGCCTCGTTAGGATCTTCCCACAACTCCCATCCCAATGTATAGAATCCCGTTTCTTTTCCTAGTCAATACCTTCACTTTAACAGTAAGCATCCTGTGAACTTGGGAGTTTATCCTGCTTTGTTTTTCAGCAGTCACATGATGAGATTCAGCGTTTGATTTTCAGCAATGTCAGGCCTACAGCTATTGTGTCTCCTTCAGGGTAAACATAGAAGCTTCTATGTCATTTATGCAGCACTTGGGCTAATAATTCAAGTTCCTGAGCTGATACTTTTCTTTCACCACTTTGTCCAGTGATGTCAACCCCATTGTATTTGTTAGTTTTCCAAAATTGTTTGACAGTATCATATGCATATTCCCCCCAGCTCCTTACTTCTTATAAGCAGTTCATTAAGAATATCCAACAGATACATTTTGTATATCCACATTACCAGATCATGCCAAGTACCAGTGCTCTTTTTACTATTAGGAATATAGTCAATATCATCTTCGAATATAATCAGATTAGAAGGCAAATTCCAGAAACCCCAGAACTAATTCACAAAACCCATCCTTAAAATTCTGTTCCTCTACAATCACTTTTGGTACCAAAATCTGTGTCAGGGTTCTTTATGGAGAGGACAAAACTATATATTATGTATATTATAGGCTTATCATTATAGAGACTGAGAGGCCTTTAATCTACTCTCTACAGATTGGAGACCTAGGAAAACCAGTGTTGTAGCTCTAATCCACGTTCAGTAGGCTGGGAACTAGGAGAACTGATGATGTGAGTTTCAATCCGAGTCCAAAGGCTGGGAATCCTAATAGTATAATTCCCAGTCCAAGAGCAGAAGAATACTGATGTCTAAGCTCATGCTGTCAGATGAAAAAAGAATTCTCCCTGTCTCCTCTTTTTCATTCTATTCAGACTCTAAACAGTTTGGATGATAGCCATTCACACTGCGGTGGATAACCCGTTTTGCTCAGTGTACCAATTCAAATGCTAATCTCTCCTGGAGACACCTGCACAGATGCAACCAGAATGTTTAACCAGATATCTGTGCCTTTCATGATGCAGTCAAGTTGATGCATAAAATTAACCATCACAGTAAATGTCAGTGAACTCTTCTAAAAGGATGTTTTAATTGCTTCTCACTATAGGGTGATGATCCCATCTGATATAATAAAGTAATTTTAACACCCTCTCATTTTGATACCTTTCCTGTAGCAGTTCTAGTTTTGTACTTTCTGTCATGGAAATGTTTGGACACATTTTATTTTTTCTTACTTGACCATAGATTCTTTAGGGCAGAATCCATGGCAGTATTTCTACATGTTAGGAAATAAGTTCTGGTGTATAACAGATGTTTAGTAAATGAAGAAATCTTGTTATATTTACACAATAAATTTGGCAACTGACAGACTATTATTATTTAATCAGATGGCTCAGATGGTAAAACAAGACCATCTTAGAATTGTGTCTACTACAGAGTAGAATTCTGTGTGTATGTGTGTGCATGTGCACACGTGTGCATGTGTTGGGGAGAAGAACGGGTATTGGGCTATGTCAACACAGAAGAGTAACAGAAACAAAAATAACAGTAACAATTAAATGAATCAATTTTTTTTATTCTTTATTTAGTTCTCTCTTTAGTGTGGCTTAGTAATCAAGTACACTGGGATTAATGCTTTCATGTGAGGTCACCCTTTTATAGTAATCACTTAGAGAAACAGTTAATACACAAAATATTTTGGAATCACTACCTTCCAAATTTGTACTGCTTTTTATTTATTTATTTATATTTATTTATTTATTTATATTTAATCATATATTTTTTTTAGAACAGAACAGATTTTGGGGAAAATGTAAGAGGGAGGTATTATATATTATTTATGTCTTCTAAAAAAGAATAGTATTACCCAAAGGCTGATAAAACTTTCAAGCTAGGCAATACCATTTGGGGTAAAAAAAAAAAAAAAAAGGAATGGCTAAACACAATTTAGATTTCATTATATGGCATGCAAAATGCTTGATAGAAATGAAAATGAAATTTCAGACGTGTTGTGGTTAAGGGCGGTCACTGGAATATGTGCTTTCAATTTGTATATTTTAAATATTTATTGGAAACTTACATTTTGAATTATTTATTTAGCTATGTAACTAGCCTACTTTCAAGTAGGATTTGAAACACTGAGTTTATGTATACTTATTTTTAATATTTAAATATATAGGAACAAAATATTTACATTCTACTGAGTTTCACTTTAATTTTCTTCTCTTGTGTTGTAACAAAAAGATTTCCTTTCATAAAAATATATTCTACAATTAGTAGACTTGAATTAGTCTCCTAAAATCTCTCCTCTGATGACAATTTTTTTCCTCATTGAGATAGTCCCAGATTGCTGATTTAGTCAAGTCAAAATTGTTTTGCTTTTTAATGTCATGCAAGTACCCTCTCAGAAATATTTTCAGAACTCCCTGAGGGAGGCCCACAATTTCCCAGGGCGATTTATGATGTAGAAAGACATGAAAGCAGCAGGTTCTCCACATCAAGGAGCTGTTGCTTGTTTTCTCAGGGAATGATAAGATTAATGGCATTTCCTGATTTTATTCTAAAAGTCAAAAATACTGCTGCTGTGTCTGGAAAATATCTGCTTTTCAAGAAAATTTTACTTCTTTGTTTTTTGTTCAAATAATGAGCTAAACCGTTTCACAGTGAACAGTACCTACAGAACATAGAAGGACTTTGCATTTCTCCTAGAAAGCCACATAGAAATTCTGAGCTAACTTAATGTAAATAAAGGGTTATAGATAATATTTATAATTTACGTACACTTAATTTAAACACATAGGCATAGTTATTACCTTGTATAGTTCCATCACTTGTGACCAGAAACAAAGTGTGTCCCCTCATCCTCTGGTATGCCTCTGAGGATAGGGTCTCACCACATTTCAGTTCCCAGAGATAGATGATTGGAAGAGATTTGTAGAAAGCTTCAGGTAGATTATTTTGATTATAAGAAATAGAATACATGTACAATTTACTCACATACCTCAATTTATTGTGCTTCACTTTATTGGATTTATAGTGTGTTTCTTACAAATAGAAAGTTTAAGACTTCAGTGGAGGAAGTAACTGAAGATGTGGTGGGAACAGGAAGAGAACTAGAGTTAGAAGTGGAGCCTGAAGATGGGACTGGATTACTGCGATCTCACTATCAAACCTGAACGGATGAGGAGTTGCGTTTTATGGATGAGCAAAGAAAGTGATTTCCTGAGATGGAATATATTCCAAGTGAAGATGCTATGAAAGTTGTTGAGATTTAGGGTTTTAGAGGGTTTAGAGTGTTTAGAATATTTACATTTAGAGTATTCCGTAAACTTAGTTGGTAAAGCAATAGGAAGGTTTGAGAGAATTGACTCCAGTTTTGAAAGAGATTCTCCGTGCATAAAATGCTATTAAACAGCATGACATGCTACAGATAAATTGTTCAAGAAAGGAAGAATTCTTGGGGTGCCTGGGTGGCTTAGTCGGTTAAGCGTCCGGCTTAGGTCATGATCTCATGGTTCGTGGGTTCGAGCCCAGCGTCGGGCTCTGTGCTGACTGCCAGCTCAGAGCCTGGAGCCTATTTCAGAGTCTGTATCTCCCTTTCTCTCTGACCCTCCCCTGCTCACGCTGTCTCTCTTTCTCCTAGAAATAAAATAAAAATATTTAAAAAAGAAAAGAAGAATTCTTTTTCTATCAGCTTTCCATTTTCTAGATATATTCAATGCTTAATTTCTTGTATATTCTTATAGCAATTATTAGTGCATGGGAGTGCCCATACATATACATACATATCATCTCTCTCTCTCTCTCTTTTTTTTTTTTTTACCAATATATACCTTTACCTACTATCTATTTAAATCTCTTTCTTTGAGAACTTTCTATGTGAAAAGACTGTTAGTTACTGATGATATAGTTGTAAGCAAAAAAGATCTAACTTTTATCCTTATCATACTAAATTTTACAGGCAACCAGAGGTGAGATGGATGCAAAAGAAAGAGAAGATTTCTAAAATGGTACTCTGAGGAACTTGGTGAACTTGGTCCCCATGGAAACAATAAAAAAAAGAAAAATGGCAAAACAACTAAAATTAACCTTCTCACAATGCTGAGTGTTAACCTAACCACTGAACAAACTAAAAATCTCCTATCTGTGAGAAACTGCCGAGCCTTTTGTAAGATAGCAGGGCCTTTAGTGTTTTGACTTTGAGTTATTCCCATCACCCTTCCATCTGTAGGTCAGTGGCATGGAAGCTTAGTGACAGCCAGCAGTCTCCCATCCGAAGGTAGTACACTGATGTCATTAAAATTTTTAAAAATGTTTATTTATTTTTGAGAAAGAGACAGAGTGAGGACAGGGAAGGGCAGAGAGAGAGGGAGACATAGAATCTGAAGCAGGCTCCAGTCTCCAGGCCTCAAGCTGCCAGCACAGAGCTGGATGAGGGGCTCAAACTCACGAAATATGATGTCATGACCTAAGCTGAAGTCAGACACTTAACCGACTGAGCCACCCAGGTGGCCCCTGATTTCATTTAGGGTTCTGTTAAAAACTCTATCCTCAGGGCATAGTCAATATTTTGTCTGTACCAGCAACTTCTTGGAAAATATCCATTCCTGAGGTGTTGTGGCTATTTGATTTGACTCAGAGCTCAGAATAGTGCAAAAAATTCTATCCCTAGGGCATTGCAGTCTGAAAGTAATAGCACTCGATTGCCAACATCAAAGCCTAAGGCTCTTCTCTCAGTTGGGAAAATAAGAGCTTGGTTAAAACTTTAAGGTCCAGTTCTAGAGAACCAAATGACCATAGGAAACTTTGAAAAGCTTCAACATATTCCTAGAATCAAGAAAGTTGCACCCATACAAGACTTTATTTGTGCCCAAGAAACACCTGGAAAAGAAAAAGGTAGCCATCACTCACCTCTATCTGAATGTAAGGCCTTGTGTAAACAGGAAGTGAAATTGTAAGCTGCTTAAAGTTTGAAAGCATGGCTTTTCACACAAATTCCCTTGGCAGAGTAGTAGACATACAGGCAAACACTTAAAGAATTCTGACTTACCATTGCTTGGCTACTAAATTATATTGATCTTGGGCTGAACCCTAGGATACAGACTTAAGACTAAAAATAAGAATTTAAAAAAAATAGTTGGGAACTCAGTGGCTACATACTTCAGGGAAAAGAGAATCTACAGAATTAGTCAAGAAAAGTCTTTTAAAAAATTAGAAACAACAAGAAAAATAACAACAGTAAAAGCAATGCCAACAAACCTTGGGGGGTAAGGCAGGAATCTGATATCAGAGTTGTTACCATATAATAATTTCGTTTTCAACTAAAAATTTCAACCAAAAAAACTATAGGAAAAAAAGTAGCATACAGAAAATGTCATTGAGGAGGCCGGGTGTTATATTTAATAGGCTTGAAAGTAGTTATTTTAAGTATGTTCAAGGGACTAAAGGACACCAGGATTAAAGAATTAAACAAAATGATAACAATTATGTCTCACTGGGGGCGCCTGTTGGTTGAGCGTCCGACTTCGGCTCAGGTCATGATCTCACAGTTGGTGGGTTAGAGCCGCACGTCAGGCTCTGTGATGACAGCTAGCTCAGAACCTGAAGTCTGCTTCAGATTCTGTGTTTCCCTCTCTCTCTGACCCTCCCCTGCTCACGCTGTCTCTCTCTCTATCTCAGAAATAAATAAAAACATTTAAAAAATTAAATAAAAAACAAAAACAAAACAATTATGTCTCACCAAATATATAATATCAACAAAGAGATAGAAATAATAAAAAAGGAATCTAATGTAAACTCTGGGGTTGACAGTACCATAATTAAAATAAAAGGCTCACTGCAGAACATTAACAGCACACTTAATCTCAGAGAAAAGAATTATTGAACTTTAAGATATGTCCATAAAGATTTTCCAGTCTGAGGAACAGAAAAAAAATGAAGAGAACGTTAGAGTTTATGGAATACTGGCAACTATACCAATATGCACATAATGGGCATTCCAGAAGGAGAGGAGAAAAATAAAGACGCATAAAAATTATTTGAAGAAATAGTAGGTCCCAAATGCCCAAAGGTGATGAAAAACATTAACCTACATATTCAAGAAGTTCAACAAATTTCAAGTAAACTCAAAGAGCTGCACACCTATCCATGTCATTGTTAAGTTGGCAAAAGTCAAAGAGAAGATCTTAAAAGCTTCAAAAGAAAAATGACGTATCACGTGAAAAGAATCTTCAGTGAGATCAACAGGTGACTTCTCATGGAGGCTTTGAGGCAGAAGGATGGCTGGCAACTTTAAAGTAGTGAAAGGAAAAACCTACTAACCAAGAATTCTATATTCAGCAAAACTCTCTTTCAAAATGAAAGAGAAGGGCACCTGGGTGGCTCACTTGGTTAAGTGTTCGACTTCGGCTCAGGTCATGATTTCACAATCACCAGTTAGAGTCCCACGTCAGGCTCTGTGCTGACAGCTCAGAGACTGAAGCCTGCTTCGGATTCTCTGTCTTCCTCTCTCTCTGCCCCTCCACTACTTATGCTCTGTCTCTTTCTCTCTCAAAAATAAATAAACATTAAAATTTTTTTAAAAAAGTAGAAATTAAGATATTCCCAGGTAAACAAAAACTTAGAGATCACATCACTACAAGATCTGCCCTACAAAAAATACCAAACAGAGTCTTTTGGGCTAAAAAAAAGGAACACTTAATGATAACTTGAATCCACATGAAGAAATGAAGGACACTGATCAAGATAGCTACATAGAAAAATACAAATGAGAGTATAAATGTATTCTTGTTTGTTACTCTTCTCTATGATTTAAAAGACAATTCACAAAGCAATAATTATCAAACTATGTTGATGGCTTATAATATATAAAGATATAATAGCACAAAGTCTGAAGGTGGGAGCAGAGGTATATTGGAGAAAAGTTTTTGTATAATATTGAAATTAAGTTAGTATTAACCTGAAATAGATAATTTTATATTAAGATGCTAATTGCAGGGGTACCTAGGTGGCACAATCGGTTAAGTGACTGACTTTGGCCTGGGTCATGTTCTCGTGGTTTGTGGGTTCAAGCCCCATGTCGGGCTCTGTGTGGACAGCTCAGAGCCTGAAGGTTGCTTTGGATTCTCTTTCCCTCTCTCTCTGGCCCTCCCCTGCTCATGCTCTCTCTTTCCCAAAAAATAAGTAAACATTTTTTTAAAACTTTAAAAATGCTGCTAATTGCAATCTCAAGGTAACCACTAAGAAAATAAGACAGGGAGCCATGTATTTGATGTCAGCCATTTTTCAAAAAGTCATCCATTATGGAAAGGAGAGACCACATTTTAGATCACATAAAAAGGACTGGATGTTTGAAGTTACAGGAAAGCAGTTTAATTCCATTACAAAAAATGAATTTTAATTATTAGAATTGTCAATGAAATGGAACAGCCTAGAAAAAAATGAGATTGATATCAGCATAAACTTAGTTTTAAGAGAGGTTAGATGATTTAGTATGTTAAAAAGAAAACCACAAACCCAAAACGGAGTCACTTATGCTAGGCCTTGACACAAACTGGGACTTAACGCCTAACCTTATTATACTTTTAACCTCCCCCAGAAATGTAGTCTTCACCCATGTGTCAAGAATTTTATGGTCAGCACCAGTGAGGTAATCTGTCACATAGGCCTCTCCCTCCCTTAAATGAAAATGACGTGAACAACCTCATAACACCCTTTTGTCCCAGTGAAAGGTGACCTCATCCAAAATGATCTTTTTTCTCTGTTAATGTCTTCATTGAGCTGCCTTTAAAAATGGTTGCCTTTCTGGGGCTCCTGGATGGCTCAGTTGGTTAAACTTCTGACTTCAATTCAGGTCATGATCTCACAGTTTGTAAGTTCGAGCCCTTTGTCTGGCTCTGTGCTGACAGCTCAGAGCCTGGAACCTGATTCAGACTCTCTGTCTCCCTCTCTCTCTCTGCCCCTCCCCTGCTCGCTCTCTCTCTCTCAAAAATAAATAAACATTGAAAACAAACCTACAAACAAGAAAACTTTTCCCTCTCTGTAGCCCTTTGGATCTGCCCTCTATTTGCTAGATGGAAAACCGCTTGGATATAAAAATTAATAAAGCTAATTAGAGCTTTAAAATTCACTTGTTTGAATTTTTATTATTTAACAAGTATTATTTAGATTTGAAAATGAGACTTCTAATGTCAACTTTTTTATTCTTAACATTTAATGAAGATCAAAGAGAATGTCAGTAGAACCTCATTAAGACAGTTTTGACATTCAAAATAAAATAGAAAAACACCTCCACAAATATGAAATCCATTTTTTACTTACCTTTCTTCAATATCTGGAATATAAATTTGTTCTAACCATCTTTTTTTTTTTTTAATGTTTTTATTTATTTTTAGGAGAGAGACAGACAGACAGCGTGAGCAGGGGAGGTCAGAGAGAGAGGGAATCACAGAATGAAACGGGCTCCAGGCTCTGAGCTGGCAGTCAGCACAGAGCCTGACGCGGGGCTCGAACCCACGAACCGCGAGATCATGACCTAAGCGAAAGTCGGATGCTTAACCGACTAAGCCACCCAGGCGCCCCTGTTCTAGCCTTCTTATCCTTTACACAGGATTTAAGTTAATTTGATTGCCTTATCACCTCTGATCATGTTAATCTGCAATAGTTCATATAAGACACCTCACA
This sequence comes from Hyaena hyaena, assembly GCF_003009895.1. NCBI lineage: Eukaryota > Metazoa > Chordata > Mammalia > Carnivora > Hyaenidae > Hyaena > Hyaena hyaena. The sequence goes on from NW_024080876.1 coordinate 1,203,090, forward strand.
GGTATCGTTTTAGGCTTTTGTTCAGCACAATGTTGGGGAATTTCTGGGGCTTTACCTTATCTTGCTTCCTTTGTTTTCTGGATTTTAGGCATTCTTCCTCTTTGGTGGGACATTCCCTATTTTGATGGGACATTTCCTTTTAAGCTTCCTGAGCAAGCTTGAATGATAAGTGTTTTTGTTGTTGCTAGGATTTTTCATGTCTGAAAATGTCTTTGTTCTGTTATTACTTTAAATTAATAATTTGCTTTAGCATAGAGTTCTAATTTGGAAATAATTTTTTCTCAGATGTTGAAGATACCTTTCCATTGTCTCCCAGCTTTTGTTGCTATTCTTAACAAATCTAATGCTACAGTTAATTTTAATTTTGTTCTAAAAACCTAAATTTTCCTTTGTGAAGATAGTCAAGATCTCTTTGCCCTAGTGCTTTGAAAATTCATAATGATGTTTATTGTTTGGATTCTATTCTCATCCATTTTGCAGGACCATTAGTAGATCCTTCTTATCTAGACATTCAGGTAGTTCTGAAAATGTCTCTTGCATTATTTATTATTTATTTCTCCATTTTTGCTGTTGTCTTATTTTGAAATGAATATGATGCATTTTTGGCATCGCCTTCTATTTTCTAAAAACTTTCACTTATAATTTTCTTGTCTTTTTTTCAGTACTTTGCTAAGAGATTTCCTCAACTTTATTTTCTAAGGATTTGGTTGAATATTTAAACTTTTTCCTTTTTGGCTATCAAATTTTTAAGGGCTAGCACTATTTTCTTATTCTCTAAATGCTTATTCTTTTGTTTTAAGTCACATATTTTTCTTGTTTTGTGGTTGAAATAACTTTTCTTATCTCCTTGAAGATAATACATATTCACATATATATTTGAAATGTTTCTCTTCCTCTTTAGTTTCTTCTTTTTCAACTACTTATTTTCATTTTGTTCCCTATATTTTATGTGATAGATTTTCTTCAAATATTTGGTAATATTTCTTTTTTGGTTTTTGGTGTTTTTTTTGCTTATATTTAAGAATGGGACACTTAAAAGCTGTTTGGAAGTCCCGTGTGTATAGTGAGTCTTTATCAAAAGATAATAAGGTTGGATAATTCATTGACTGTCCTTTAATTTCATCATCTTTAGATGCTACTATCATGGTCTGCTCAGATTCTTATCTCTGATTTTCTACAGGAGCTGGTACAAGCCTGGTGGCCAGAACTCTGGGTACCTGGTGTGATAATAAGCATGAAGCTCACTATGTTCCCTTGACAACCTTTCTGTATTTTTATGTTCAACTATGGCTGAAAGCCTGTAGTATGGGATCCTCTGTTTTAATCTTGCTAGAAGATAACTCTCAGCTTCTGCCTCAGTATGGCAGGGGGCGGGGGAGGAATTTATTAGACATACAGAGTAGGAAAAATATTTAAGAATCAAAATGTTTCTAAAGTCCTTACTCACTTCTCGTGCTCTTAGTTTCTCATTCCAGTGGTATCTAGTGCTAAGTCCCTTGAGACTTCCATGGTACTTAGGTTGATCTTAGTTTTTCCACACTGCTGGCTTACAAGAAAGTTGCCACCATTCATCATAATTGTATTTTGTTTTCCTGCCATTAAAAATGTTATTGTTGTTGTCTCTTTTTCTATTTAATTTATGTATTTGTGGGTTTATGATTTCTTTTACAAATCCAGTTTTAATAATTTTGTGGATGGTGGAAAGGAGTAAAAGCTATGATGGGCATTCAACCCACGAGTTTTTAATCAAAGGTCAAGGGATTGTTTTTCTTTAGAATTGTAACTAATGTGGATAAGTTAAAGCTTATGTAATTGGATTAGAGAAGAAGGCTATGAAGTGAATAAATTGCTTGCTTGAATTGAAGTTTTTGAAAAAGTCTTATCATTATAAATAATCTGATAATCAAGTAGAAGGAGCTAACACTTTATTTTTTGCTTCCTATATGGCAGGCAACATTCCAAGAAACTTATAATATTAACTTAATTATCATAAAAGTTTTTTCATGGTATACACTACTGTAATCTTTCTCTTTTTCAAATGAAGACATTTAATCCCTTGTTCTTTATTACTGCTTCTTATTATTTATGTTTAAAAGGTCCATAATAAAGAATCTTGTAAATGAGGTATTGTAACTAAGGTAATGTTAGCAACAAACAATGGCTTCAACACAATAAATGTTTATTTCTTGCTCATGTAAAGTTTATTACAAATGCTGCTGAATCACGAGTAGCTTTCTTCCAAGTAGTAATTCATGGCTCTGGCTTCTTCCTTCCTTCCTTTCTTTCTTCCTTTCTTTCTTTCTTTCTTTCTTTCTTTCTTTCTTTCTTTCTTTCTTTCTTTCTTTCTTTCTTTCTTTCTTTGTCTTCCTTTGTTGTTCCTTCCTTCCTTCCTTCCTTCCTTCCTTCCTTCCTTCCTTCCTTCCTTCCTTCCTTCCTTCCTTCTTTCCTTCCTTCCTTCCTTAATGTTTATTCATTTTTGAGAGACAGAAAGAGACAGAGCATGAGAGGGAAGGGGCAGAGAGAGAGGAAGACACAGAATTTGAAGCTCTGAGAACTCCAGGCTCTGAGCTGACAGCACAGAGCCCTATGCTCTAATGCATGGACTGCGATATCATGACCTGAGCCGAAGTTGGAAGCTTAACTGAGTGAGCCATCCAGGCGCCTCTCAGGCTGCTTTCATTTTATGCCTCACTGTGTTCAAACTGTATTTTCAAGGTTCCTATGCTTGCCACATCAAGTTGGAGGAATGAGTCAAAGATGGTGGAAAAGGCACAGCTCCTCCTTTGGTGTCTTAGCCACTGATGTGACACATGCCTCTTCTGCTCCTATTTTATTGTTGAGACGTGTTGACATGGCCAGACCTGATTCTGAGGAATGCTGAAAAATGTAGCTTTACTCTGTGCTAGAAAGAAGATACATGTTTGTTGAACTGCTAACTAAATTTACCCTCCAGTAGCCATACATCTCTTCTATATAGAACTAGGAAATGGCAGGACCAGTTTTAATCCATCTATGTGAATCCAATGTCTGTGCCAATCCATTAGCTAATACCAACCTACATTCTCTGGTATGGAAACGTTACACTGGCTTTTACTGTCAGACAATTTTTGTTAACTCACTCATATTTACACTTTAGTTTATACACATTTTCTGAAATATATTTTGTATTGCTGTTTGTAAAGGATTCAGTCCCACTGAGAGGTGACACTGAAGACTGTGGAGTTAGACTCTCTGGGTTTGAATCCTGGCTTCACTGTTCACATTTGTGTGGCAGATACAGAGATCTAGACTCCTATGCACCTGTAAACTGATAGTGACAGTACTAATCCTGCCGTGTTGTTGTGAGAGACAATGAATTAACAGTCAACTGTACAATGCCTGCTGTAGAGAAAGCCCCCAACAAATGTTAACTATTAGCATTCACTTTTAGTAATTCTTAGTAATTCACTTTGTATATTAATAGCAAGGAGCTCTATGCTCCATAAGCAAAAGTAAAATTTATGAAATTGGTCATAATTCATCCTCAATGTCTGTAGGCAAGATTTGCATGGTTCTCAGAAAAACCCTCACAGCCTTCCAGTGAGTTGTGGTCCTTATTTTTGAAAGACAAGGAAAAATAAGCACCCAAAATACTAACAGGAAAGTCTCAGGTACCAGGACTTTTGTTGATATTTACATTCTATACATTTTATAAAATAAGTGCATATTACATTTTATTTGTACATATTTATATTAACAAAACAGAAAACTTATTTAATATATTTAATATATTGCTCTCTAGTGAAGCTTCAATGGATTTTGAAGCAACAGTTTTAATTTTATTATAGGATGCTAGTGATTTCGGGTTTATTGATGAGCTTGTAGGAAGAGACTGCAATGACAATAATCTGTGCTTGAGTGAGTGAGTGAGCAAGTGAGCGTGTGGATATAAAGCAACCTTGAACAGATAGAAGTAGAATGTTGCAAGAACTTTGACATGATGTCTTCTTCCTTTTATTATTTATTTTCTTAAAAAATTTTTTTTAATGTTTATTCATTTTTGAGAGGCAGAGCATGGGTCGGCGAGGGGAAGAGAGAGAGGGAGACACAGAATTCCAAGCAGGTTCCAGGCTCCGAGCTGTTAGCACAGAGCTGAAAGTGGGGCTTCAAATCCTGGCTCAGCCAAATATCAACAGCGTGTCCCTAGGAAATTATCTAGCATTTCTGAACTTCAGTTCTCTCTTCTGTAAAATGGGGATAATATTAAACTTGTACGGTTGTTGAGACAAAATGGAATTATGTGTGCAAAATAATTTTGTCCTATTTGTAAATAAGTGTTATGTTAACTTTCCAAAAGTATCTTCTGATCAAAGGGATCTCCTGAATGGGAACTCCATTGCCTATGGAATAAAGTCAAAACATATTTGTCCACCATTAAAATAAATCTTGTCTTTGGATAGAAATTACATTTCATCTTTCTTTATTTCCAAATATCTCCTTATGCTTAGTAAAATTGAATGTTATTCTCCTCTTTTCTTTACTGTTCTCTCTTAAATGCTTCACTCCTGACTCCACTTGAAGGTATACAAAAACCCTCAAGATCAAACTTCAATTCTATCTTCCCCAGCACTATATTTTTTGCCAGTTCAGTGTGCAATACACTCTCTCCTTTGTATCTTGTAAAATCACATATTGCTTATTTATGTGTCTTCTTTTTACTATAAAATTAATTTTAGTCTTTCAATGCCTGGTATTATATACATCAAATAGTAAAGATAATTTAACATTTGTTAATTTCCTAGATAATTTAACTTTATGATTTGTTAGATGAATAAACAAATACATTTGAAAAAACAAATATACCATGATAAATGTCTTTATTGGCCTATATATGTTAACTTCATAAGCTTAATTACTCAAGGAAAATAAAACCCTAGTTCATCTAAAATAAATGCAGTCTTGAAGCTCTTCATTTAACCCCAGAATATCTAGAATAATTTTCTATTATATGAACTGACAGAATCAACAGAATCTCAGAGCCAGACACATGGTTCCCTTTTGGAGAATCAATCACCAAGAAGTTACTCAGTTTCTACTTGATCATTTTTACTTTGGAGGAAATCCTAAGTGGAAGCAGGCTGTTCAACTTATAAGCCAATATAATTATCAAAAAATTTGACTTTTTTTTTGCTGAAATATTTTTAAAAAAATTTTTTTAATGTTTTATTTATTTTTAGCATGAGCAGGGTAGAGTCAGAGAGAGAGGGAGTCACAGACTGAAACAGGCTCCAGGCTCTGAGCTGGCAGTCAGCACAGAGCCCGATGCGGGCTCGAACCCACGAACCGCGAGATCATGACCTAAGCGAAAGTAGGACGCTTAACTGACTAAGCCACCCAGGCGCCCCTGCTGAAATATTTTTTATTACTTTTCCTCACTCATCTTCCTTCATTTAATATCTGGCTTATGCAAGGTATTACACATACTACCCCATATAAAATATTCTGTTTAGAGGGGCACCTGGGTGGCTCAGTCAGTTAAGTGCCTATCTCTTAATTTCAGCTCAGGTCATGATCGCACAGTTCATTGTGCTCTGTCTGATGGAGCGAAATCTGCTTGAGATTCTCTCCCTCTCTCTCTGCACCTCCTCTGCTCTCTTTTTTTTTTTTTTTACAAATAAATAAATAAACTTAAAAAAATTCTATGTAGGGTAGTCAGGTGATCACTTAGAACCAATGTATGTGAAACTTCACTTTCCTATTTGCACTGTTGGTGGGCCATTTATAAGCCTTGCAGGATTTTGTTGACAAAAAGTGGTAGACTAATGAAATTTGAGTAATTGTGCTTTGGGTTAAGTCCGCATAACATGGGTGAAACAGAATTACCCTATCCCTTGATGATTGTTTTTCTTGTTTTGAATATAAACAAAAATTGTTTCTAATGTTTTCTTTCCACACCATATTTCATTTTCAGCTATGCTTTTTTATGTCCTCATCTTTGTTTCTGTTCCCTTCTTTCCATCTGCTGCCTATGGCCCTTTCGGAATTCTTCCTGGTAAGAGCATATTATTTCCAGACTTGTCTTCTTCATCTGAGTCACTTGCTAGTCTTGGCAGAATTTTGGCTTGTAAGTTTTTTTTTAGATGATCTGCCTGTAGAATCTTATTGAACTTTACTATAAACTTCTTTTTGGAACCAAATGCTACATACTTTATTTACATTATCAAGTGTTTTATTAAAAGTGATAAATGTAAAATTAAAATGTACAAGAATATATGAAGTAAAATATAAGTCTCTCTCCCATCCTAGTCTCTCAGTTTCCTTAGAGGCAAGCATGTTTCTTGTATATCCTTCTAGAATTTTTAATTCAGGAGCCATCATACATGGGTACGTCCTTCAAATAACAACAAAGGGTTGCATTTCATATACTTTTCTACTGCTCCTTGCTTTAATTTATTTTCTTAATATTTTTTATTTTAAGTGTTTATTTATTTTGAGAGAGAGAGAGAGAGAAAGGGAGAGAGAAAGAATACCAAGCAGGCTCCGCACTGTCAGCTCAGAGCACAACTTGGGGCTCAGATCCACGATCCATGAGGGGCACCTGGGTGGCTCAGTCGGTTAAGAGTCCGACTTCGGCTCAGGTCATGATCTCACGGTTTGTGGAATCGGGCCCCACGTAGGGCTCTGTGCTGACAGCTAGCTCAGAGCCTGGAGCCTGTCTTCAGATTCTGTGTCTCCCTCTCTTTCTGACCCTCTCCTGCTCACGCTGCCTCTCTGTCTCTCAGAAAAAAAAAAATCCACGATCCATGAGATCATGACCTGAGCTGAAATCAAGAGTTGGAATGCTCAACCAACGAGCCACCCAGGCACCCCACCTTGCTTTTATTTTTTAAAATTTTAAATGTTTTTTTTGGAGGTAAAATTGATACATAACATTATGTATACATTTCAGGTGTACATTATAATACATCTGTATGCACTACAAAGTGACCACTAAGAAAAGTATAGATATCTTCCATTACCATACAATCGACCCCCTTAACCTATTTGCTCACTCCTCAATGGACATCTCCTTGGTAAACATCAGTCTGTTCTCTGTAACTTTGTTTATGTGTTATATTATTTGTTCATTTGTTTTGTGTTTTCAGATTCCACATATAACTGAAATCATATAATATTTGTCTTTCTTGTCTGACATATATCACTTAGCATAATACCCTCAGGGTCCATTCATGCTTTCATCAGTGGTAAGATTTCATTCTTCTTTATGGCTGAGGAGGATCCCATTGTATATATATACCACATCCTCTTTATCCATTCACCTATTGATGGACACTTAGGCTGTTTTCATATCTTGACTATTGTAAATAATGCTGTAATGAACATAGGAGTGCATATATATATTTTCAAATTAGTGTTTTTGAATTATTTGGATGAATACCCAAAAGTGGAATAGCTGGATTATGGTAGATCTATTCGTAACTTTTTGAGGACTCTTCATAGAGATTTCTGTAGTGGCTGCACCAATTTGCATTCCCACCAATAATGTATGGAAGTTCCTTTTTCTTTACATCCTCTGCATTGCTTGTTATTTCTTGTCTTTATCAAACTAACCATTCAACAGGTGTAGAGTGATATCTCATTGTGTTTTTTAAACTACTTTTTAAAAAGTGTTTATTTATTTTTGAGAGAGAGAGAGACAGACAGACAGATAGACAGAGAGTGAGCAGAGGAGGGGCAGAGGGAGGGGCAGACACAGAATCCAGAGTAGGCTCCAAGCTCTGAGCTGTCAGCACAGAGCCCAGCACAGGGCTCTAACTCACAGATTTTGAGATCCTGTCCTGAGCTGAAGTTGGACCCTTAACTGACTTAGCCACCCAGGTACCCTTCATTGTGGCTTTGATTTGCATTTTCCCAGTAACTAATGAGACTGAGCATCTTTTCATGTGTGTGCTGGCCATCTGTATGTCTTCTTTGGAAAAATGTCTATTTAGATCTTCCGCCCATTTTTTAAATAAAGTTGTTTGTTTTTCATTGTTAAGTTGTGTGAGCTCTATATATATTTCAGATATTAACCCATTATTAGATACATTATTTGCAAATATCTTCTGCCATTCACTAGGTTGCCCTTTTGTTCTGGTTATCGCTTCTTGTTCCTTCAGTTTTCAGGTCAATTCAATTATAACTTGTGTCTGAAGTAATGAGTTCAGAGTTTTCTTCTGCCACCATCTTGAATCCCTGTCTCTGCTATAAGTTTTTAGAACCTATCTTTATAAAAGTTAAATATACGTTATTAACATCTCTTGTTATGTATAATACAGGTTGCAAAAAATAGACCAATTTTGACTCTGAAAATTTTTCCTGTTTATTACTTTATTGTTTATAGGAGCCCCACTGGCTGAAGGAGAAATGTACAGCTCTCATAGCAATTCTGTGAATTAGTGTTGTTTTTAGACCACATAAAATAGGCACAGTTCTTTTTTTATCTACCTATGCATGTAAACTAGTTTGAACTTTTCATTTACATAATTAACTTTTACTAATTAGTTATTGATTAGGCACCAAAACATTTGTTGTTTCTAAATATTCCCTGCCTGAACTGTCTGAGAAAAAGAGCAAATCCATTTTTGTGTACACATATTCATAAGAATCGTATCACTAATATTCCTTGAGAATTTAATTCCCGTCATATGAAAGATGCAGCAAGTGTAAATGACTTCATCATTTTGTACTAAGGGGACTGCAAGACCATAAACGGCAATATGGGAGACAGAAAAAAATCACCTATGTAATGACTCATCATATTATCGCCTCTAAAAAGGAAGTTAAAGGTGTTCGTATGTTTTCCAAGTAATGAACGTGAGGTATACTGTGTTAATATTTAAGTTGTATATCTCAAGTGCTTGGTTAATAACTAGCAAAACTAAAAACAAAAGAGTTTTAGGATGAATTTCCCACAAATGTGTATATGTATGCATGTATATACTTGTATATGGATATATGTCTATGTATGTATATATATCATATCTACCTGTTTTTAAAGTTTTTTATTTATTTTGAGAGAGAGTGAGGAGGGAGGGCCAGAGAGAAAGGGAGAGAGAGACTCTGAAGTAGACTCCATACTGTCAGCTTAGAGCCCTACACTGGCCTCCAACTCACGAACCATGAGATTTTGACCTGAGTCAAAATCCAGAGTCAGACACTTAACTGACTGAGCCACCCAGCCTCCTCTATCCTATCTACTTTATTAATTACATTATTTAGGTTTTCTATGTAATTGCATACATTTTGTTCATTTCACATTTCAAGGACTGAGAAATTTGAACTAATTCTCCTGTTTAGAGTCTCTCTTCTTATGTATTGATTATAGTTTCATGAACCGCAGCTATTATACCTTCATCAGGAATTGTTTCTGTCAGTATTGTGAGCTGACCTTCTGGTTTGTGTAACATTTTGGAACAAATGCACATTATCTAATATCATAATTATGATTTCTGCTTTCTTTTCATGGGTAAGTATCTATGTTATGGTTGCTGATCATTTACAAAACTGTTTATGAATACCTTTGCCACAGGTGGATCCTGCAGCACTATCTGGGTTTTCGGTGTGATTAAATAATATTTTTAGTAGATGAATTATATTCATTTACATTTATAGTAATGGCAGGAATTTTGGTCTTAGTTCTGTAGTATTATTTTGTTATCTTCTCTATGATTATAGATAGTCCCTTGGTTTTCCCTTGACGTTACAGGTTTTTCTCCAGGTACTTCATCCTACAGATTAAACATGTATCTTTCTTCTTCCACGTTCAAGTTCCATTTCACTGCTCTTTTGCTTGCTCTACTTTCTCTTGATTGCAGTGACACCTAATGTCAGAATCAGAGAGTATCTTCAGTTCATGCTTCTCAACTGACTGGGCTCTTCAGGTTGTAACCTCAGTTTCTCAGGAGACAGAATTCCTTAGAATAACTTGTTGGGCCATGAAAAACATAAACAGAATTAAATTCATTTAAAATAAAAATGGAATTAGAACTTGAAAGTATCTGAATCATACATTTTCAAAACTGTTTCTTGAGAGATGACTCCCATTGACAAAATTGTATATTTTTGGAAATATGATACATCAGTCTATCCTATTGTTAAAGAATTTTCTTACTCAGTTTATGAGCTTAGTTGGTTCATTTGAATAATAGTTATAGTAATAAATAAGGGAACATATTTATTGGGAATTCATCAAACATCTTTTTTTTTATATTCATTTATTATGTCTTCCAAAAAAGAGGACACCTTGACCTTGTACTTTCTATCTTATCCCCAGTAATTGGAAGAGAGCCTGGTGCTGAGTTGGACTCAGATGTATGGGAAGGCACTCTTTACTTTCTGTCACTTTTCATGTTCTCTCTCATTTAATCTGCACAAGTCTCTATAAGATGAACACGATCATTTCTTTTCTTCACCTCAGTAACTAACTTGTCTGTTATAGATTTTTTTGAAGTCTTACTATTGGATCTCACCTTGTGTTTTTGTTTGTTTTGAGTATGTGGATCTAAGGTTTCCAATTGCCTTCTAAATTGTACCTTTTCCTAGTGTTTCTATTTATTCTTTTATTAACAGAGACTGTCTTTGGATTGTTATCTATTTTCTTTAGATAACACTTACTCCTAATAAGAACAGTGATTAAAGTTAGCATGTATTACGCTCCTTTCTGTTAATTCAGCCCTCTGAGTTTAGTCAACAAATACAGTAGTCCCCACTTATGTGTGGTTTCAGTTAACTCAGGATCAACTGCTGTCAGGAAGCAGATGATTCTCCTATTCTATGGTCAGGTCAATAGTAGCCTCAAGCTATATTACATTGTCTATGTCACTCACCCCACTTCATCTTATCATGTAAGCTTTTTATCATCTCATATCACAAGTAGAAGGGTGGGTACAGTATAATAAGATTTTTGAGAGAGACCACATTCACATAACTTTTATGTGAATATTATTTTAATTGTTCTATTTTTATGATTACTTATTATTGTTAATCTCTTACTGAGCCTAATTTATAAATTTAACTTTATCTTAGGTATGTATGTGTGTATAAGAAAAAACCAGTATGTATAAGAGTGGGTACTACCTGTGGCTTGGAACATATCTCTCACAGATATGAGGAGATTACCATAATATTTCCTTTTGTCCTTTTAATCTTTCTGTAGTTATGCTTCAATTTTTAATGCCTTGTTTAATACCTTTAAATGAACCCATAAATTCAAAATCAACTGATTTCCTCTACCTATCAATTTTACTTAAGTGTATACTTCCTATACGTTAAAGCAATGTAACATTTACATTCTCTTTGTCACTCTAATCCTCACATTTAAAAAATTTGTCATTGACAATAAATACATTAAAAACTGATTACCATTTCCACCCCCTAATTTTCCTCTTTTATCTCTTGACTGTTCAAAACTCATTCTTTAGGAGTTTTTCCCACAGGGGCTCATGGGAACAATAACTGGGTTTTTGACCATTTGAAAGAACTGTCTCTTTATCCAGACACTTCTCCTTTGGAGAATCTTTCATTTGTTGCATTACTGCAATATTTGTGTTGAGTATGGCTCAGAAGTATCTGAAACCAGTCTAAATTTTTCTCCATAAGTGATGTGAAGACTCTTCTTGAATGCCAACATGCTTCTTTATTTTTAAGATATGATAACTTTGTAGAATAAGTCTCAGTCTTTACTTTTGAGACCATTTTTCTTTGAGATAATAACTACAGAAGTAAAAGAAATCAAGAGATGAGTTGATTCAGCTTTCTACAAATACATTTGAAAACCTAGATGACATTGATATAGGCCAGATAGTTTATCCAAATTGACTTCCACAGAGAAGGAAAACTTCTTCATTTTTATGTATCTAGATTCAGGTTATTAATTTTTTTTAATGTTTTACTTATTTTTGAGACCGAGAGAAACAGAACATGAGCGGGGGTGGGGGGAAGAGAGAGGGAGACACAGAATTCAAAGCAGACTCCAGGCTCTGAGCTGTCAGCACAGAGCCCAACGTGCGGCTTGAACCCAAAAATCATGAGATCCTGACCTGAACCAAAGTTGGGTGCTGAATCAGCTGAACCACCCAGGCATTCCGTAGATTCAAGTCATCTTGAAGAAGACCTTGTGCCAGGGATTCAGATGGCACAAGTGTGGAACAGATGAGAGGAGATCGATTCAAGCCAATGACTTGAGAAAAATGCAAGTGAACAGGCAGCTGGGAGGGTATTGTTTAGCAGGAAAAGCCTCAACGAAAGCATCTCTGAGGCTGGAAGCTGAGTCCATATTTGAACATGAGACATGCTCATCGCCTCAGTGTCAAGCTTCAACAATAAAGGGAGAAATTTTCTCTTCTCTATTATCTCCACATTCCTTCCTTTCCATCTCCTCCCCAACTTTAGCCCAAGATAAGCCAACAGAAACATGGGTATGGGAATGGAGTAAGACAGTGAGATGGGAAATTATTAAAGAATCCAACCAATCTAAGATTTTTTACTTCTCTGCAAGTTTCAGAGCCTCAGTAAGATTAGAAATAGGGAGATGAAAGAGCTTTAAATTGAATTAGAGATTGAAGAGTTGACATTAGCTTGATGGAACTTTTTAATATGTGGTAGTGAGCTCAGTTTTTATATCATAAATTTCCTGGAAAGATTATGGGATCTGTCAAGATTTCCCTTAGAGCTGGGGAAGAATGGTTGCTTCTTGGCCTTTTGGCTAAGGTCAAGTGTAGAGCTGGGGAAGAATGATTGAAAGAGTAGGTGTAAAGACAGAGATAGGAAAGAATGTGATTACTTTGTACTTATGCCCACATGCCCTCATTCAAAAACTGGTTACATATATAAAATTTTAAGATATACAACACAATACCTATGTTGTAGATCTAAACATGTGCATGTAGTAAAAAGTATGAAGACACATGGGTGAAGAACAAACACCAAATTCAGTGTTGCACTTACTATCATATTCACAGTGAGGAGTACTATTGAAAAGGAGTGAATAAGGGGCTCCAAATGTATTTGTAATATTTCATGTCTTAATCTGGGTGATAGATATATGAGTATCCATTCTATTATTCTCTTCCTTTTCTTGGCTGAAGTATTGCAAAATAAAAGCAGAAGTTTTTTAAAAAGTGGATATTTCTTTTCCTGCTCTTTGAAGACATGCAATGAAAGAGAAGAAGCATATAAGCAACGGTTTGTTTCCTGAACGTGCTTAGTGCTTTACAAAAGACAATATAGTTGGAATTTTTCTCACCTGAGTGAATTCCCACAGAATTGGATCAGTTGGATTTAAAGCAGTGTATTCTAGTAGCTCAAACTTCCCACAGAGTGTGTGTATTTACACCCCAATCAAGTTGTTTCTTACTGTTAATCCATCACCCATTTACTGTTATGATATTTGATAATATTATTTTAACATCTTGAAACTAGCTTCAAGGACCAGCTGTTGGAAGATTAAAGTTAGTTTCCCTGTTACATCTTTATGATTTTCAATTTAAGGCTTATATCTGAAGCAAATGCTTCCTCCCTATATATCACATCTTGACATATATGCCATGTCTCCTCAAACTGGAGTATAATGGAGCTCATGTCCTAATTCAGTTTTAAATTATTGTATTTGAAGAGCCCTCCAAAGTGCTCTTGCTCTCATAACCTTAAGGATGGCACATAGGGTTCATTTTCATCGACCCTTCTAACTATACACTCTAAATTTGGCAAAAAATATACTACTCATTTTCCCAACATTAATACTAAACAAATAGAAAATTTGCTTTATTTATATAAATGTCAATCTCATGTTTGAAGTCTTTGATGACTCCCAACTGTCACAGACACACTTAAGAAATCTAATATATAGATTTATATATTAGATTTATATATAGGTTTATATAAAGGTTTAGTTTGCATCAGTAATCTAAAACAAAACAAAGCAAAAATTTAGGGGCCATGGGGACTCAATTACTGCATGGAAAAGTCAGTGGTGCTTTCTTAATGGTATGATCAAATAGACTATATAAGCTTTTCCTGGAAAGTACTTTATAATTAACTTTGGCTCAAGATAAGAGAGATATTTCTACCTTGACTCTGTAGCATAGCACACCAAGCCATTCATTATCTGAATCTAACTCAAATTGTTTGGCTTAACAGCCTATTTTTTTCCAGATCACACCTTTATCTAGTCATGCTGGATTACTCGGATTTCCTATGAAGCACTAAAACTTTCATTCTACCATAGTTTTGAACATGCAATTTTTCCATTATTCTTCCAAGACAATTCATATGTTATTTATGTCATTCTTTGTGAAAGTATTACGAACCACAAATTTCAGAATTTAATTCATTTGATACACATCAATCAAGTATTGGTATATACCAGTTACTTTACTAGTAAGGTATGGAAATACACAGTTCTCCCCTTCAAAAGAGAGTGTACTATGGATAGACAGACATGTAATAATATAATAATGTCATAAAAGGTAACTATGTGGGTAATAAAAAGAAAATGATCAATGATACTGCATAATGTGCTAACTACTAGTATATATCTCTTGTATTCCTTTTGGCAGTAAGGTCTGTTTTACCCATTTCTGTATTTTCACAGTCGGAATTATTGTAGGGGTTCAGTAAAAGTTATTGAATGAATACTAAATTTTCCATGTAAACCCTGACAAAATAAGTCAAAAGCATCCACTTATCTATTTGACAAAAAAAAAAAAAAAGATAAAAAATAAATAGAAAATTAACACCTAAGTTGTTTATCTGTTTGGCATTCTCACTGTTTTCTTAAGGTATTAATATAATTTGTACTTTTAGTTATAACTTCTTTGTTTGCTTATTAGGTAGAAATTTCTCTCTTATCTTGAGCCGAAGTTAATTATAAAGTACTTTTATATAGTCTATTTGATCATACCATTAAGAAAGCACCACTGACTTTTTCATACAGTAATTGAGTCCCCTGGCCCTTAAATTTTTGTTTTATTTTGTTTATTTACTGAACACAAACTAATACTTTGTATAAAACACATTATACTCCCTAGGTGTGTCTGTGAAAGGAAAGGCTGAGCTTTACGTTACCTATATAATTAACCTCCATGTCACAAAAGCAAATACTGTAGATCTGAGGAGGAAATAAATTGCCTATAACCGGAAGGTAGTAGTTCTTTAGCAGCAGTTCTAAAAATCAGAAAATCAATCTTATTAGGACATGTGATATCTCCATAACATCTCCAAGCAAGAACTATGATCTAGTTAGAGATTTTCTTATAAATGTTTTAATAAATACGTTTCAACTTTTGCATTCGTGTTTGTGTTGGCCAGTGTGAGGGTGCAGCAAAACATATTTAAATACTCTGGGTTCTGCTCTTACACCCCAGGGTTCATTTCCAGGATCCAAATATCTGAATGATGGCGTTTCTTCAGCTTGGGATAGTCTAAGAAACTTCTGACATGATTCTGTACATCTTAAGTACCAAACATGAATACATTTTCCATAACAGACTTGCACATCTTTTGAATAACAAGGCCAGCTATAAATTCGGCAGAGAAAAGGGTAAAGCTCTAGAGGGTGATATTCCCTTTTGCCTGGTGATAAGGGCCAGGAAAATAGAGAAGACCTGAAGCTCTTTTCTTTACGACAATCAACTTTATTTTAAAAATAATAGGTGGGACTGACCCCTTCGCTAAGGGCAGTTACTATATTGCAAATTTGCTTTCCCCTCAAGGCTGACTTTGTTTTTATCTAATTTCACAAGTGTAGAAATTTTATGAAACACAAAAACAAAAACAGACAAAAACAAATGTAACTTATGGATAGTGCTGCTGCACCTCCTGAAACAAACCAAAATCTCGATGATGCATCAGAAGTAGTTTTGGTGGGGGGCGCCTGGGTGGCTTAGTCGGTTAAGCGTCCGACTTTCGCTTAGGTCATGATCTCGTGGTTCGTGGGTTCGAGCCCAACGTCGGGCTCTGAAGACTTTCGCTTAGGTCATGATCTCGCGGTTCGTGGGTTCGAGCCCAACGTCGGGCTCTGTGCTGACTGCCAGCTCGGAGCCTGGAGCCTGTTTCAGTCTGTGACTCCCTGTCTCTCCGACCCTCCCCTGCTCGCGCTGTCTTTCTCTCTGTCTCTCTCTCTCTCTCTCTCCTAGAAATAAATAAAACATAAAAAAAAAAAATTTAAGAAGTAGTTTTGGTGGGAGACTAGGGTCTCCTTGTATGGACATCCCAAGAACTTAACGCTTGATTTATTGACGTGAGATCTCACAAACGACACCTCAAATTAAAGGACCTACTGGCAGAAGGCAATGCACGATTGTGTGCATGCCCACAGGATCCAAAGATCCCAGCACATCCCACATCATTTAGAAGCAATTGACCTGAAGAATTGCAGGAGGTGATTTATAAATGAAAGAGCTACAAAAGCAGGCTGATAACATTAACGGATATGGTTTGTTTTGGAAACCAATGTCTTCTAGAATTTCACTTTCCTATGTTTCCCATGTTTTGCAATTGTATTTAATGTCATTAAAATTTCTAATCTCAGGGACAGCTGGATGGCTCAGTCAGTTAAGCATCCGATTTTGGCTCAGGTCATGATCTCACAGTCCCGTGAGTTTGAGCCCTGCGTCAGAACCTGGAATCTCCTTCGAATTCTGTGTCTCCCTCTCTCTCTGACCTTCTCCTGCTTAGCTTTGCCTCTCTCTCTCTCATGTAAATAAACATTAAAAAATTTGTTTTTAAATTTCCAATCTCAGAAATTCTCTGAGGTTTTATTCTCTCTATTGGCAGTTTCTCTTACCATGTATTTTCCCCCCGTAATATAACCTCTGAGATTAGTTAAGCCTTTCTTTCTTAAATGTTTATCTTCTCCATGGCATTCTTCTAAGCCAGCTGTTAGGAGTAAATTAGAATGCAATCTCTGAGGGTGGCAAGAATAGAAAAGGTCTGAGGCATTTTGAAGAATAAATAATAGGTCTTAAACTGTTGAGACATGGAGAACTAAAGTGTATAAATTGAATATGACTTTCAGTTCGCAACCTATAAAATCAAAATGACCAGAAACCAAAAAGGATTAAAAGTACATACAGATTTTAGAAAACAAAAGAATATGCCTTGTATTTTTCCACGGCAACTTTGGAAATTTCATTTTGGAATATTCCTCTAACTGAAGAATTATTATGCAAGCTAAATTCTTGATAAAAAAAAAAAAACACAGCAATTTGTTTTCATTCATCTTCAAACACACATTATTCAATAATGCCACAGAAACTAATTAATTTATGTACAAACATTCCAGGCAAATGAGATTGTTTGGCAGTCTCTGAACTCTTTTCCCATCCTCCTAGGCAAGGGGGTGGGGGTGGGGGGTCTCTGTAACTACTATGCCAGATATAATTCAATTGTCCCATCTTGTCAGACATTGAGTGCTGATAACCCTGTTCCAGGTAGGGGTGCTACTATTCAAGATTTCACCATGAAAGTGAAACACCTCAAGAAAAAGAGAAGGAGCAGAAGTCATCTGTGAGGACCTGCAGGCAATGCTAATTGCAAAGCATACTAATGTATGCAAACTTCATTACAGACACTACAGGCATCTGTTGTACTTCCAGGATAGCATAGAGACTCTCTAATAAACAAAGCTCTTGGAGAGCATATAGACTTCTGATTATTCTAAAAAGCTGCATTTAACCATCAACAAAGATGACAGCCTTGTTCACAAAATTAAACAGATTTCTGTCTCATGCTCTCCCTCTTTCAGGAGGAAGGTATCTGATGAATTAATTTTTCTTGCCATGTTTTCTAGGAGGAAGTGAGCACCATGGCATTGGATGAGACTGGTTGAACACTCGTCTGTTTCTTGTGTGGAAGGAGTGTTTGACTGGGAAGTCAAGATGAGTTCATATCCTGGCTTCGATATTTACCAGCCTGATGATTGTGTCCACATGCAGTTCTGTTCTCTGAATTTCAATGTCTTCATTTGTGAATTGAGATTTTATTGTCTGTACCATTTCTCTTATGGTTATAATGTGGGGAGAATCAAATAAAATTACACATGCAAAAGAGTTTTGCAAGTCACAATTGCTACATATGTAGTAGATATTTCATTTTTTGCCTGATAAACTCTTGAGTCCTCAGGTTTTATTTTTTAAAAAAATTTTTAACGTTTTATCTATTTCTGAGAGAGAGAGACAGCATGAGCAGGAGAGGGACAGAGAGAGAGGGGGACACAGAATCTGAAGCAGGCTCCAGGCTGAGCTGGCTGTCAGCGCAGAGCCCGATGCGGGGCTCTAACCCACGAACAGTGAGATCATGACCTGAGCCGAAGTAGGACACTTAACCGACTGAGCCACACAGGCACCCTGAGTCCTCAGGTTTTAAATAGTAGATGTGACTTGGGGATCAGACATTCAAATTAAATGCAGTTATATTAACCACATTTTTATGTGAATAAAAGAGGGAAAAAAGAAAATAGAATAATTCAATCTTGTTGTTCTCCTTTTGAACAAAAGTGGGTTGTGATTTGCTCCTAGCATGGGGATAGCATTTAGAGAGCAGAACAGCCTAGTAAGTATGATACAGTCTGAAATGGAAGCGAGAGCAGAGCATTGTTCTTGGGTGACCTGTGGGAAGCCATTTGGGTCATTTCGGTGGTTCATCTGCGTGATTAGATGCAGACCTGATATCAGGAAGGAGAGCCAGTGTCTGTACTGGGAAATCTTAAATGGAAGAGAAAAGGACTGAGGTTTTTGCTTCTGTTTTTGTTTTTGTTTTTTAAATGGGACCAAGGTAAAGAATACAGTAAACAAATGTAAGCAGAACTATTGCTAGAGCTGTAAATGAAGCATGAAAGTTGGACAAACTTGAGAACACTTAGTAAAGTGATTCAAAGAACTGGTAAAGTGAGTTTGATCAGACAACCTGCAAACTGTCATAGAGGACAGCCCCCCAAAGTGAGCTGCTCTGTCCACTGGGTATTGATATGTCTGAGCTCCTCAAAAAGAGTCTGAATCAAAAGCTGTGTTCCCGTAGTTTATTTAGGAATGTGCTCCCAGACTAGTAGTTTTGAGGAATAGAGAAGTAAACAGAGAGAGAGAGAAAAAAAATCATATAAAGATGTACAGTTAGGTTGTTTACCCTAAAGATGATTAGTGTTTGATTCAGTATGATCTGCCTTCTAAGGAGACTTGTGAAATGTATGTGTGGACTGTCCTCCTGTAGGAAATAAAGAAGACACTTTTATCCGTAATCCCCTGTCTTCCATCAGTCAAGGGTCAACCAGGACTGCAGCTCCCCCATATATCTGAGCAGAGAAGGTGCCCACACAGTTAAAGAAATCCTGAGGGCAGGAAGCAGCAGCTCCTGAAACAGTCACCAAGCTGGATACATTAAGTTGAATTTGTTTGAAGTAAATGGAAGCTTGTGTGTACTGGTCACCAAAGGTATGGTACTGAGATGAGATGAAGTGACATTCCATGGTACAGAAGGGAAACTGTCAGTAAAGACATGACATTTTTTTTCAAAAGACATTAAAAAATTTTATTTCAAGAATGAGCCAAGATGGAGCTGTTTCCACAAATTCTAATTATGTGTAATGCCTCATATATGCTCTTGCATTTTTATTAGATGAGTAGGGAGTTGTTATTTCCTGATTTTATGAAGGGTACAGAAATCTTAAGTAGTGATAGGTCAACTGAATGGATTAGAGATTCAAATCTAAACTAGAGGGAACTGAATCTTCTTCGATTTAATTTGCATCTATATTTTGGGAGAAGGAAAGCCGTCTTTCAGAAATATCAAATTAATAATTTCATATAGTGTGTTGTATTTCTTCCACTTGTTGGAGTATATATGCAGTTGTCTAAAAACAGAACTTTTTTACTTTCTTTAGGCAACGTTCCTTATTTTGCATATCATGAAGTCAGATGGTAGGGATGAATTAACTCATATGAATAAAATGATGATTAAATAATTATGAATTTTAAATCACTTATGAAAAACCATAAGATTCTAACATGATGCTGGATGCTTCATTTAGCAATCAAGATGAATACATTAGCACTTTCTAAATTTTGTGTACTGCATATACACTCATTCGTATTAAAGGTCTCAAGGATCGTATCACTAAACTCCTCTTCTGTCAAATTGCTACTTCTGCTATTTGCCTTTCATATGTCACTATCCACCAATTTTGCTTCTTTTATTAAAGCTCAGCTTGTATTTTTCATCATAAAGCTGCCACATGGTAATGGTGTCTCACTGTTGACTTCTTTGTTCACACCATTTATCCTGCTGTTCTTTTCCAAAAAGTGTGTGTGTGTGTGTGTGTGTGTGCGTGCGCGCGCAAATTTACTTATCTATGTTCTCAACTCTAACTTCCTAAACCTGCACATACTATATTCTTACTGCATATGTTTCTTCCAGTTCTTCTCTTATTGATTTCTTATCATTCACCAAGACATTTCTATTTTAAATAGGTCATGAGAAATTTTTGGAAATTACGAGAGTATTTAATGTGAAAATGTTAATTCTTAGAAATCCCACAGTTTCTGTTCAAGCTGTACCTTCCTCCATAAATTGGTCTTTCAAAGGTGTAAAATGGTAGTCTATTTTTATGAAAGTGTTGGTTAACCTTATTCGCAGGGGAGATGAAAAGAAGTAAATAAAGCAGTGTGAAGCTGTATTATTGTTACTGAAAATTTATAACTCTAACATGTAAAATATTAAGTAATGATACTGTGGCCTCAGAAGGAATTCTTTTCATTCTGAATGATGATGATATCCACGACTTGCCTTCTGTGCCTAACACAGAGGACATTAGCAATAATTGTCATTTAGTAGGTGATGTAATCATTGCATACATCATCTAACCCAACACAGCCCTGTAAGTACAGTACTTACAAAGTAAGTACCTTAATGATACAAATGAGAAAACTCAAGAGATTATTGGATTTATTCAGAATGTGCCATTTAATTCTATTCCATTCAGAATGAAATCAAACTCCTTATGTGTCCTTGTTGATTTTACCCTTACATGCTTAAGAAATGTGCTTTTTTTGTCTATGTGTGTCATATTTTAGAAAAAACATTGGAGAAATTATTATCTAATTTTAACTCACACTTAAAAATCTTGCCATGAAGAAAGTTCCAGAACCAGATGTCTTCATCCATAAATTCTATAAAACATTTAGAGAGAGGTAATAGCAATTTTACCCAAACACATTCAGACGTTAGATTAGCGATGAAAAAGAACCATTTTCCAGCCCTTTTTATGAAGTCCAGTGATTTCATTCCCAGTTACCTGCTCCATGGTAATGGATTCATATAAACACCAAAAAGCAGTAAAAAGAATGTTCCTTAGAGCCTAAAAGTGGATGGAAAATTCAAGATCTCATTAAAATAAAATAGGTAATAAAATAATAAAATAGATAAATTATAGTACATTATTGCAGTAAAATACAGTAATGAGAATAAACAAGCTGCTATTACATGCATTACCATCTACTAATAAGACAGAAATAATGTTGAGTGGTAAAAGCCAGCCAAATATCTTGTTTGACTCCATATATGTAAATTCAAAAACAAGCAAGAATGACATACAATATAATATCAATTTTTAAAAGACCTTGTATTAAAAGCACACACCATTCCAAGATTGAATAGCTAAACATTTTCCAAAACTGATTTAAAAAATCAAGCTACATACTCAAATGGTGCTACGAACCCATATAGGATCAATAAAATGTATTTTCTCATATCCTGGCACAAAACTTCTAAAACCCTTGTAATGTTCTAAGTGATAAGAGCCCTAACACCATCTTGTTTTAATATTTGGGCTTTAACCCTGGTTCCCCACACAGAGCCCCAAATCGCTTGAAATTTCTTGGATGATAGGAGGTGTTTTGTTCTTCTCATGAGGCAACTCTTGATCCCAGAAGGCTCCTGGATGCCTTCTGAACAGGGGCTGGTCACCAGAAACACCAAACTATGATTAGAAGCTTGGAACTTTCAGCCCCACCCCCATTCTCCAGGAAGAATAGAGGGGCTAGAAATAGAGTTAATGATTTACCATGCCTATGTGATGAAGCCTCCATAAAAATCCCAATAGTATGGGGATTTAGAAATCTTCCAGGTCAATGAACATATTCCCATAGTGGGCGGGGGGCACACCCTCATTACTTGGGGACAAAACCTCCTGAATTCAAGTTCCTTCCAGACCTTGCCCTATGTATCTCTTCATCTGGCTGATCATCTGTATCTTTTATCATATCTTTATTACACAATAAGCTGGTAAATACAAGTGTTCCACTGAGTTCTATGAGCTATTCTAGCAAATAAATCCAAGAGGAGGGGCATGGGAACCAAAGTTAGATAGACATTGTGGACAACCTACGGACCTACTACTTGCAGTTGGCAACTGAAGAGGGAGGCAGTTACGGGCAGACTGAGCCTTTAACCCGTCATGTCTGCACTGAATCCAGTTAGTGTTAGAATTGAATTGAGTTGTAGGACACCCAGCGAGTGTCACAGAGAATTGCTTGGTGTGGGAAAAAGCTCCACACATCTGGTGTCAGGAGTGTTATGAGTATAGGAGTGTGAGGGTAAAGGATAAACAAGAACAGTGTGTCTTTCCAACTCATCACAATAAAAATGAAAGTTATTTTCTTATCACGTTAGAGTGGATGAAGATTTCTTGAAATGTTATTTATATTCTTCACTACTTGGAAATTATGGAATGTGAGTAATGTAGTATCAAGAAGCTCATATATTACTATACTGCATTGAAAAACTATTTTACATCATTTTTGTATTTAACATAATTTTTATGTTTTATATACTGTATTTAATATATTTTAACATATTACTATGAAATGAGTTCTGTAGGCTTCACCAGACACTCACAGGGTATATCACTTGCAAGTCAGTCAGCGTAAAAACCACACAGTGATTTGAACAGTGATACTTTAATATAGATAAATAATTATTAACACTAATTAAAAGATTAGAGCAGTGAAGGAGTAAATAAAATTCTAAAAAAAGTAGTAATCATCAACTACTAATTCTAGGGCTGAGATAGTGTCCCAAGGAAGAAGTAAATCTCAGTGTCCCTCCTGCCCTTCATCCCTAGCCCAGTGTTATCATTGGAAAGTACATAGTTGATGCTCACAGGAAGATGAAATTCTCAGAAACTACAAAGTTACACAAGGGTGCTTTGGGGGAGGCTGTCTATTGGAAGATGATGTGTGGGCTACTGACACTCCACTGTGAAGTCACTGGAGGGGCACTGGCTGGAGCCGTTCATGAGCGATGTCAAGCCAGTAGTGCTCTGCTGCAGAATTGTCCAAGACGGTGATGGGGAAGCATTCACAGGAAGTGCTGAGCCAGTGATACTCAGTTGAATGCCAAGGAAACCATTCGTGAAGGGCGATAGTCACTGGTCAAAGCTAGTGCTGGACCCTACAGAAGCTGCCTGTGCTACAGGATCTAGACAAGCTGCATGTGCTGCTGCAGGAAACTGTCTAGAGGAGCACCCAATCCGGGACAAGAAACCTCTTGCTTCCGTGTTTTCTCCAGTAGTTTCCACTGACAAATCTTAATATTTGCCACCCGGTAAAAGAGAAATATTTACAGTGTCTCCTCTATTATTACAGAGCATGCACTGAAAATTGGATTTGAAGCTGAGAGGCAGTAATTATTAACTGGCACAAAGGAGCTCATGACCCCCAAGGGTTAAATATCCCTAGTGTGGGCATAAAACTAAGTTTACTATTTTTCTTGATTATTTGAAAATCTTTGTTAAATTCAGGTGAGGAATATTTACTCCTGTTATATCTTTGTTCATTGTTTCTGCTTGATTATTACTTGTCTTTTTCACCACAAATTATACCAAGGTTGACACTTATTCTGATTCCTTATCATTTTTAATCAGATATATTAGGGTATATAGGCACTTGGGTGGCTCAGTCTGTTAAGCGTCCAACTCTTGGTTTAGGCTCAGATCATGATTTCACTGTTCTGTGAGTGGGAGCCCTGCATTCGGCTCCACACTGATGGTACAGGGCCTGCTTGATATTCTCTCTCCTCAGTCTCTGTGCCTCTCCCCCCTCTCAAACTAAATAAAATTTTAAAAAAAATTTTTTAATGTTTTATTTATTTCTAGGAGAAAGAGAGAGAGAGACAGCGTGAGCAGGGGAGGGTCAGAGAGAGAGGGAGTCACAGACTCTGAAACAGGCTCCAGGCTCTGAGCTGGCAGTCAACACAGAGCCCGACGCGGGGCTTGAACCCACGAACCACGAGATCATGACCTAAGCGAAAGTCGGACGCTTAACCGCCACCCAGGCGCCCCACTAAATAAAATTTTTTGAAAAGAGAGATTAGGGTATACTTTACATAAAATAAAAATTGTAATCAAATTTAAGTGTATAGTTTGATAGTTTTTGCTTCTTAATTGGTTTTAATAATTTACATACATATAATTCACTAATTACAAGTATATGATTTAATGATTTCGTTGAATGTATGCATTTGGGCAGCTAATAGCGCAATAAAGTTGTAGAATATTTTTATCCACCAAAAAAGGAGCTCATCTGTAGTCATTGCCTCTATCTCCAACTATAAGTGACCTGTATTTCACCACCATGGTTTTGCCTTTTCTAGAATTTTAAATAAATACAATCATAGAGTATGTACTTTTTAGTATTTACCAACTTTCATTTAACATAATGCACTGAGATTTGTTTATGTTGTTTTGTGCGGAGAGTAAACTTAGAAATTCCCTGAGCTTGCACTGATGGGTTTACAAGGCATAAATAATTGGAAAGCCACAGGATAGAAGCATACAAGATTAGGTAAAACAGATTAGGTATACAGGGCAAAGGCCCCCAGCATAGGACAAAGATACAGGAAGAGAAAAGCTTCAGGACTGAAGCATCAAAAATGAGGTAAGCGAGATTAGGTATTCAGGGCAGAAACGCCTCCCAATTTAGTACAATAGCAGAAAACTACTTTCACAGGAAGGAAGGACCAAAATAGGAAAACCAGTAAACAGTGCTATAGACAGCAGCAGGACACAGTTGCCCAGAGCAGAGCTAATTAGCAAAAGAAAGGTGCCTTGTTGACCTTGAGGTTCTGTCTTTCTTGTCCCCTAGGCCAGTTTAGGTAAATAGAGGTGGTGCCTCACATCCGCTGTAAACAACCTTTGCCAGGTGCCAGAATTTTGTTTTGTATTGAACCCCTAACACCAAATATTTTCAAAACTCTCTTTCCCCCACTCCCATTAATGTTCACAGTTTCATTGTCTCTTTGTGCACATCCATCACACTTGTAAGCCTTCTGATCCTAATAAAAACGAAGCAAGGACCCTTACTCGGGGCTCTTGTCTCCTCCTGACATTTCCTCTCTCGCATTTCAATCCTGCATCAGAGCCAAAAATTAAGTCCTCCATTAAGAGAAACCTCGGGCTGCACGTAGCCCCAGTCCCAGTCCCAGGAAAAGCCTCAGACTGTTCAAGGCTAAAGCCATCCTCAGACCGCCCTCAGTTCAGCTAATCAAAAAGAAAAAAAAATAAGAACATTCCTATGGTCTGAGTCAAGGCTGGAAACTGCAGATACAAACTAGCCAATTTCTCACTGCTTGTCTGAACCCCATGTGGGCCCTTTGAACTCACCTCACAATTGGTCATTTTCAAAGGATTCTCAAAGGTCATGATTGGGTCCCACCAAAAGTAATGAACACCTCACAGACACTGAATGGTCGAAGCTGTAATTGTAATTGGTGCTTATGTGATGATGCTACATGTACTGTAACACCCCCATCCCTTACTCCTTAAAAACCCTGTTCGCTATTGTTCTTGGCTTCACCTTGCTGCCATGACACCAGCAGGCTGGGTGAGCCCCTGCTCAAGCTTGTAATAAAGACCCTTTTGTACTTGCATCGGTGCCGGCTCCTTGGAGTGAGGGGCCTAGACAAACTAAACCAAAAACTCAACCAGCTTTTCTGCTTCCGTACAAGTGCTTGCACTACGGGAAACTAAAACCTAACTAGCTCCTTCCGCTTCTGTACCATTGCTTAAGGCTTGAGTTTCAGCCTCCCCGAACTATCAGGCAGCTGCACACTGCCCAAGGCCGGAGAAACTGGCCACCACATCACTCCAGCACACTGCCTTGGCAACACCCAATCAGGAAAGGCCAGCAACCACCCTCCGCCTTACTGAAGGAGGGGCCTGGAGAGAGAAGTTAACCTGTTAGTCGCCGAACAAGACCCTAGACTCGCTCTACGATTGGCTAAATTCAAAGGTATCCTAAATGTTGTAATTGGATCCCGCCAAAAACCTGATGGAGGGAACCAATCAAATGTGGTATATGTTCACATTTAAATATCAACCAATGACAAACCTGTAACCATAGAGATCCCCTGTCCCTCCCCACGACTTGTTTACTCCTGTCTATAAAAAGGCTGCAAAGACTTTGTTCGGGGCCTCTCAGCGTCACCGGCGACGAGTGCTCGGAGGTCCGGGTTCGAACCTGCAAATAAACGACCCTTGCCGATTGGCTTTGACTCTGGTCTCTGGTGGTCTGTTTTTGGGGTCTCTCGAACTCTGGGCGTTTCACGTCCACTCTCTTTCTGGACAAGAGAGAACTCCAGACCCAGAGTCTATGACAGTGTGTGTATCAGGAGTGTGTCCGTTTTAAATTTTGAGTAGTATTCCACTGTGCGGATATAACAAACCTTGTTTCTCTGTTTGTTGATGGACTTTTGTGTTGTTTCTAATTAGGGGTTGTTATGAACAAAGTTTCTGAAAATCTGATAGAAGCTTTATATTTAATTGCACTCAGATAATACCTAGAAATGGGTTTGCAGAGTCATATGGTAAATATATATTTCACATTATTAAAAACTGCCAAATGTGAAAAAAGGTTTTGCCAATTTACATTCTCAAGTCAATGTATGTGAGTTTCAGTTGTTCTAAACATAGTATTGCTAGTCATTATAATTTTACCCACCCTAATAGGTATGTGGTGATACCTCACTAGATTTTAATTTGCCTTCATCTGATGTCTAATGATGTTTAGTATCTTTTCATGGGTGTATTTGCCATTCTTTGGCAAAATAACTGTTTAAATATTTTACTCATTTTGTTATGGGTTATTTGTCTCACTGAGTTGTTAAACTTAAGTATATATTCTGAGTAAAAGTACTGTAATATATGTAACTTAGATAAATATTTTGCCTCTATGTATATTGCCTTCTAATTTTCTGTTATTTTTTTTTTAATTTTTAAGTGTTTATTTATTTACTTTTGAGAGAGAGAGAAGAGATACAGAATCTGAAGCAGGCTCCAAGGTCTGAGCTGTCAGCACAGAGCCTGATATGGGGCTTAAGCTCAAGAACAGTGGAATCATGACCCGAGCCAAAGTTGGATGCTTAACCAACTGAGCCACCCAGGTCCCTGCCTTCTAATTGTATTAACTGTGTCTTTTGAAGAGTATATATTTAAAAATTTAGTTGTTTTCCAATTTAACAATTTTCTATGTGCTTTTTGTATCCTAAGAAATATTTGCCTAACCCAAGATCTCAAAAATGTCTTCTAGAAACTTTTTTTTTTTTAAAAAAGCTTTAGCTCTTTCATTTAACTCTTCTCTACAAGTTGTGATGTACTCATTTCATTGTCATGAAGTTTAAAGTTTTAAAAAAATTTCTGTTGTGATTTATCACTTGTGGATTAAAGTGTATTCTTTAATTCTAAATATTATGGGATTTATTTTTCTATTATGGATTCTAGTTTAATATACTATGGTTAGCAAACATATTTGTATTATTTTTAAGCCTCTTAAACTGCTTGAGTTTTGTTTTATGGTTGGAATATAGTATAACTCAGTAGCTGTTATCTGTGCATTTAGAATAATATGTTGCATGGATTATTTTTAAACATGTGAATTAGGTCAAAGAGGTTGGTAGAGTTGTTCAGATATTCCATATCTTTACAGATTTTTTGACATTGGGCTATTTCCCCATCTGTGCCTTGACCTGGAAACTGTCCGCTAACAGCAAATTGGGGGCATTTGTAGATCTGAATTGCTTTATTCTCCTTTTTTCAGGAGAAACAGTCTTTTTTTCTTAAATAGTTTATTGTCAACTTGGTTTCCATATAACACTCAGGGCTCATCCCAACAAGTGCCCTCTTCCATGCCCATCACCCCCGTTCCCCTCCCCCAACCCATCAGCCCTCAGTTTGTTCTCAGCATTCAAGAGTCTCTCATGGTTTGCCTCCCTCCCTCTCCCCAATTATTTTTCCTCTTCTTCTCCCCCATGGTTTTCCGTTAAGTTCCTCCTAATCCATCTATATGTGCAAACCTATGATATCTGTCCTTCTCTGCCTGACATAATTTGCTCAGCATAACACCCTCAAGGTCCATCCATGTTGCTACACATGGCCAGATTTCATTCTTTCTTGTTGACATGTAGTATTCCATTGTATAGATAAATCACTTCTTCTTGACCCATTTGTCAGTTGATGGACACGTAGGCTCTTTCCACGTTTTGGCTATTGTTGAGAGTGCTGCTATGAACACTGGGGTACATGTGCCCCTATCCATCAGCACTCCTGTATCTATTGGGTAAATTCCTAGCAGTGCTTTTGCTGGGTCATAGGGGAGTTCTATTATTAATTTTTTAAAGAACTTCCACACTGTTTTCCAGAGGGGCTGCATTAGTTTACATTCCCACCAACAGTGTAGGAGGGTGCCTATTTCCCCACAACCTTGCCAGCATATATAGTCTCTTGGCTTGTTCATTTTAGCCAGTCTGACCGGCGTGAGGTAGTATCTCAGTGTGGTTTTGATTATTTTTCCCTGATGATGAGGGACGCTGAGCATCGTTTCATGTGCCTGTTGGCCATCTGGATGTCCTCTTTGGAGAAGTGTCTGTTCATGTTTCCTGCCCATTTCTCCACTGGATTATTTGTTTTTCAGGTGTGGAGTTTGGTGAGTTCCTTATAGATTTTGGATACTAACCCTTTATCTGATATGTCATTTGCAACTACCTTTTTCCATTCTGTCAGTTGAGTGCTAGTTTTATTGATTGTTTCCTTTGCCTGCGGAAGCTTTTTATCTTGATGAGATCCCAATACTTCATTTTTGCTCTTGATTCCCTTGCCTTTGGGGATGTGTCAAGTAAGAAACGGCTGCGGTTGAGGTCAAGGAGGTTGTTTCCTGCTTTCTCCTCTAAGGTGTTGATGGTTTCCTGTCTCACATTCAGGCCCTTTATCCATTTTGAGTTTATTTTTGTGTATGGTCTGAGAAAATGATCTAGTTTCATTCTTCTGCATGTAGTAGAGGCTAAAGTCTGGGATGGTGATGCCTCTCGTTTTGGTTTTATTTTTCAGTATTACTTTGGCTATTCGGGGTCTTTTATGGTTCCATACAAATTTTAGGATAGTTTCTTCTAGCTTTGAGAAGAATGCTGATGCAATTTTGATTGGGATTGCATTGAATGCATGAGATTGCTTTGGGTAGTAATGACATTTTAACAACATTTATTCTTCTGACCCATGAGCATGGAATGTTTTTCCATTTCTTTGTGTCTTCTTCAACTTCCTTCATAAGTTTTCTATTGTTTTCATCATACAGATCTCCTATATCTTGGTTACGTTTATTCCTAGGTATTTTATGGGGTTTTTTTGTGTGTGTATGCAATTGTGAATGGGATCAGTTTCTTGATTTCTCTTTCTGTTGCTTCATTCTTGGTGTATAAAACTACAACTGATTTTTGTACGTTGATTTTCTACCCTGCAACTTGGCTGAATTCTTGGATCAGTTCTAGTAGGCTTCTGGTGGATTCTCTCGGGTTTTCTATGTAGAGTATCTTGTCAGCTGTGAAAAGTGAAAGTCTGACTTCCTCTTTGCCAATTCTGATGCCTTTGATTTCCTTTTGGTGTCTGATGGCTGATGCTAGGACTTCCAGCACTATGTTAAACAACAGTGGTGAGAGTGGACATCCCTGTCGTGTTCCTGATCTCAGGGGGAAAGCTCAGTTTTTCCCCACTGAGGATAATGCTAGCTGAGGGCTTCTCATAGACAGCTTTTATGATTTTTGAGTAAGTTCCTTCTATCCCGACTTTCTCGGGATGCTGTATTTTGTCAAATGCTTTTTCTGCATCTATCGACAGGATCATATGGTTTTTATCTTTTCTTTTGTTAATGTGATGTATCACATTGATTGATTTGCGAATATTGAACCACCCCTGTAACCCAGGTCTCAGGAGAAACAGTCTCATGCTATCTATTTGCAAATATCTGAAAACATGCTTTATTTGTCCATTTCACATTATTTAACATGTGCTGGTAAATCTAGCCATCATTACTCCATTTTGACTCAAATTTGAAGAAACTCTGTCTTGTTTCTATCTTTTATTTTTCTTGTGAGACTTTCTCATATATTATTTTGATGTTTCAAGTTTTCCCCAAGTCAGCTTTTTTCCATCTGTATCACTGCAGTTTAATTTTTC
Organism: Hyaena hyaena; assembly: GCF_003009895.1. Taxonomy (NCBI): domain Eukaryota; kingdom Metazoa; phylum Chordata; class Mammalia; order Carnivora; family Hyaenidae; genus Hyaena; species Hyaena hyaena. The sequence continues at coordinate 1,233,598 of NW_024080876.1, forward strand.
CTTAATTGACCTTACTAATATCTCATTTGTATAATTCTTATGTCCCTATAAGAGTTTCTGATCTCCTTCCTACGACTTTATACTTTGCCCTTATTTTTCAAAAATGTTCTTTGTGTCTTCTCTTAAACCCTTCTGGGGACTCTGGTTTTTCTTCTGAATCTTCAGGATAATTTCCCCTCATCTTTTTTTCTTCATAATATTTTTAATTTAAAAAGTTAGATTTATTTTTTAGGGAAATTTTAGGTTTACAGAAAAATTGAATATAAAGTACAGAGAGTTCACATGTAACTCTCACACCTCCAGTTTTCCCTTTTATTAACATTTTGTATTCATAGGGTATGTTACCATTGAGTAGCTAATATTGATTCAATATTGTTAACCAAAATACATAATTTACATCAGTGCTTGCTGTGTGAATGAGGCAGAAGCATCTGGAACCTATGTAAAGAGATAAATCTATAAGACAGATAAATTACACCCTCTCTGAGTAGAAAAAAAATGTGATAATGATGAATTATTTGTATGTTAAAGGATGAAGGGAGGGAGTGAAATGATTGAGCCTAATAGCTGCAATTGCACTAGGAAGTGATAGATAAGGTACTCTGCTGGGAAACACATATCAAGTGGGAAAAGCACATTTTGAAGTAAAATGAAATAAATAATAAATGTCTATTTTCATGTTCTAAATACTTTTTGAATAAATTTTTTTCTCTCATTGCTCACTTCAATAAAATTGCAGTTCCGAAAACTCTACAGACATATACAACTGAGGCAGAAAATTGAAATAGTGCATTGTTGAGAACTACTGATGTCTTAACCCTCTAGGAGTGGTTCTAACTCTGAGTAATCCTGGATCTAATTCTCAGGTGCCTAGGGGAGTCTTCAAAGGTTAGGTGAGTGGCAAATTTCATTCACAGTAAGAGGGTGAAATGTTTGAAAAATGGTTTGACTCCTTGGAGGTCTCTGCAGGGTTCAATTTTGTTGGTTTGCTCTACAACAAACTGAAAAAAATAGTTTTTGACATATTCACTCTGAGTTTCTGGGGAAGACATGATCATTCTACATTTCATTTTTCTCAAATGTATGTGAGAGTCAACCTGTGAGTTCTACAATTGATGAAAATATAGCATACATTTTTATAATATTTTACAATTCAATTATAATACTACTTATAATCAGTAGAAACCTTTTTTAAAAGGAATACTAAATTAATCATGAGTTGCATGTCAGATATTTTTAAACTGGCATTCTTAATTTTATCACAAATGAGAATTTTGTAAATTAGTCCTTCAGTATAACTTTATTAACTTGGAAAGTAGTCAAGGTAATTTCATATTAACACTGGGGGGGAAATGTACTTAATTACATTTCTCAGAAATTTTTATTTCTTTCCTATTATATTGATTAAGAATATAAAATCATATCTCTTCAAAATAATTAGAATTATAATTACAAATTAAAGTAGTTACTCTTCTCAAATACTAAGATTATCAGTATTTCTTAATTTTATATGCTTTTCTTACAATTCTCTGCTCTGCTTATTTTAATTTAATTCAGAATTTCCATGCCCAATATGTGGTTTTATAATAATTTTAATTCCTCTTAGCATTTATCAGTATTATTTTTAAATCTCTTACATAGAAAGTTCCATCAAAGCATTTATTGGACATGGCGTCAAGGGAAAAATTCAGAGAAAACAACAAAAAGACATACGATAGCCAAAGTTTGGAGAGTTTAAGATATTTGTAACACAAAGATCGGTATCTGGAATCAATATGATAAAAAAGAGATTGGTTTTTGTAATCAATAATAAGCTTTAATGGCTTCATCAGATATGGAGGAGATGGAATGGGGATAAAAGTAAAAAAGGGACAAGAGTCAAAGGACCATTGTAAGATGTCAGATTCCCCAGTTCAGATTCATGAGCCAGTAATCAGTAACAGACCTAGATATACTGCTTTTTTCCCATTGAAATCAGCCAGTAATTCCTTTCCTCCAAGGCAATGTTCACAATCGGAAGACTTTTGGCAACGGCTAGACACATTCTAGGTTGTCACAGCTAGGAGTAGGGGAGTGTTACTAGCACCCAGTGGGCAAAAGCTGGAATGATACTAAACACCTTACGATGACCAGGACAGGCCACCATAACAAAGAGTTGTCTAGACCAAAATGTCAGTGGTGCCAAGATTAAGAAACACTGCTGTAAGGCAAAATGGGAATATTTCTTCTAATTTGTACCCCTCATGCTGTCTTTCAGAAATCCTCTCCCCACCCCCTTGAGTTTACCCTTGATGTTCATTTTAGCTTGATTTCATTTGTAAACAAATGGCGTTCATCAATATGACGATGGACTTTGAGGAGAGTGACAACTATATAATCACAACACACTCCCTTGTTATTGAAGGTAAATTTTAAAATCTTTACTGGAAAAATATATTTTCAAAATATAATATTTCCAACATTTGAAATGTGTGACATTTATCTCTGCCTCATGACATCTTTTGGTTTAATAATATATTTTCTCTGCATGATGATACTTTTCAATTCATTTTCTGATGTGAGGTGCATTTTTTCTCTTTAGAACTTGGTTCAGGATAGATAATTTGTTAAGTGCTAGTTGGCCACTTTGTCTCTGGAAGAAGCGTTTTGACCCTAAAATTTCTGGCCTCCATATTCTAAGACAAATGATAGTAACTCCTTCCTGGTCAAAAAGAGCTGTAAAATATGAATTAAACCACCAAAGTGTCATTAGTGCTAAGATGATTTATCAGGCTCTGTTGAGCTCATTCTTAAAGTAAGAGTAGAGAGAAGGATGTGTTTTGGGGATTGTTTATTTCCCAGCCATGACGCAGGTCTCTTATTAGAATAAAATCATGTCTTTAGATCCAGTGTATATATACATAGCACAAGTAACCACAAAGCCCGTGAAGTAGACCAGCTCATTTATGAGAGATACCTGATATTCCTCGGACTAGATTGGATTATTATACTAACTTGAACACTAGCTATTGGAATCATTTCTTACTTGAAGTAGGGATTAGCTTTATTATTGATTTAACCTATATTTGTAGTATTGGCTTGTAATCAAATTAAAGTTTATAGTTATACTACTACTGTCAATCTTAACCTTACTTTTAAATTAGATTTTTCTTTCTTCTTTTTTTGAAGAAATTACAGTCACAACTATGTATGTCAACTATCTACCATCTTGAAATTGAGTTAAAAGCTATGTAGCATAGTCAGCAAGTGACTAGAATTCTCTGCCTGACAAATCAACATTTCATTTTCTGCCCCACAGTTGAATAGTTGGGTAACCTTAGGAAAGTGTTCTTACCTCCCAGGTTTGGCACACAGTAGCAGCCGATGATATTTATAGCTGATCATGTTTTGTATGTTTTTCCCAGAACTAAAGTGTTTTTATAAAGAAACAAAAGTGGTTTAAATGATTTATATTTTCAGATTTTTTCGCTCTCACACTTTACTCATTCCTCTTTCTCTTTTCCTTGCTTCTCTTAGGTTATGATTTCAGGGTAGTGAGATCGAGCCCCACATTGGGCTCCATGCTGGGTGTGGAACCTGCATAAGATTCCTTCTCTCTCCCTCTGTGCCCCACCCCACTGCTCAAGCATGCTCTCTCTTTCTCTCTCTCTCTCCCAAAAAAAAAAAATAGCAAACATATTTTTAGTAGTAGTAATCTTCATTTTTTAAAGGCTTGTATGTGATTTTTAAAAACTATATCACAGAATCTTAGATTTTAAGACATCTTTGGTGTCAGTCAGTCTCTAGATTGGGGGCTAGAGTATGCCAAATTTTTCTTTAAAGAAACCTCTGTTTATATTTGATCAGAGAGATCTATTTTTCTTTCATTGAGAAGCCAAGAGAGACTGTATCCCTTGGGATACATTTAGAGGAAAAAGCAGAAACATCAGTTTAGAATTTCTGAGTTCAAATGAAATAATATACTACAGTGAGGAGCATATTCATTTCCACATTTGTCCAAACTTTTAAATGAATAATAACTTGCTTAGAGAAGGTTTTTTAATATTGCAATCATTTGCAAGAAAGAAGCTGTCCTTTACTTGCTCTCTTCCAATTTGATGTGTGTTTTCCCTTCAATTTAAAATAGATTTAAATAAGTTGACTAACTAGTAAAAGCAATGCTGACTGAGAAAAAGACTGCCTGCTCCATAGACTGAGTCATCATAATTTTGAATTTTAGTGGATAATGAAAATTAAGAGAAATCCGGAATGGTTTCAGGACAAATTAAAGCGTGTCTTAGTTGACAGTTTCTAATTTGCAACCTAAATGTTTCTTCATGATTTCTGTCTTCCCAAATGTAAATACGCTCGCCTATTTTTATATATAAAATGGTTATGATCATTTATATAATGAGCCATTTCCTTATTGTTACATTTAATCATTTGCACACACTCTTGCACAAATAGGAGCTTAAAACCAATGTTTTATTGTTCTACGTGCTTGTGTCTTGGAGCCTGTGGGGTAAAATAGATCTAGAAATATGTCATTTTACCTGCTGTCTTAGTGATCTTTATAATAATTTATAAATTAGTGTGCAAATGTTTGATGTTGGAAATGGGGACTAGAAACACAGAACAACCTTCCTGCAGAAGCAAGACATTTTATATATATCTCATAAGTTTGAGCTGGTGCCATGAAAGTCACACCTGGGGAATAGTGATGAGCTGATCTTTGCAAATGTAGTTGGGTTAAGGATTTTGATATGAGAAAAGCAAAATCCTAGATTTTCTGGGTAGGCCCTGAATCCAATGACAAGACCTTATGGGAGACACGTGGAGGAAAGACATAGAAAAGAAGCAACAATGGGACCACAGAGGCTACAAACTAAAGAATGCCTAGAGTTGCCAGAAGCTGGAAGAGGTAAGAACAGAATGTTCCCTCAAGTCTTTGGAAGGAACATGGCCCTGCTGCCATGTTGATTTTAGACTTCTGGCTTTCAGAACTGTAGCAAAATAAGTATCTGATTTTTTTGTTTTGTTTTATTTTGTTTTGTTTTAAATGTTCATTTATTTATTTTGAGAGAGAGAGAGAGAGAGAGAGAATTCCAAGCTGTGCTGTTAGCTCAGAGCCCCAGTCAGGGTTCGATCTCATGAACCGTGAGATCATAACTTGAGCTGAAATCAAGACTCAGACGCTTAACTGACTAGGCCATCCAGGTGCCCCAAGTGTCTGTTGTTTTAAGCCACTACATTTGTGGCAATTTGTTACAGCAGCACTAGGCAACTAAACAAAACTGAATAGCTTGTAGTATTCGTTGCACGAGCAGACTAGTAAATGCTTTAGATGACAGAGTATGCCATGAGGTAGTGAGCTCACTGACTTTGTGTTTGGACCTTCTATTGATGTAAATAGTCTGTTTACACCTTCCTTCTGCTTCGTGCAATGGATTGGTTTAACATTCACCCTGTCACAGAGAAGCATCTGTGGGGTTGCTCGAAAACATAGAGAAGCTTTTAAAATGAATTAGAAATGTGTCAGATAGAGTTACAGGTATGTGAGCAACCAAAGAATGCCTCTTCCTTTACAGCAGCCATATTTCTGAGGAGCCAGTTATGGGGGTTTTTGTACCCCTTTTTGTTTCCTTATAGTCTTGCCACATTAGAATACCTTTCTAGGGAATTAAACTTCCTTAGTCAGGTGCCAAGATGGATAGTGCGTACGAGTTTGTCCATTCTTTTCCTTGGTTCCTAACACCATATAGTGGCAAAGGATGAATGCAAACCTTGTTTTCTCCCTTGACCAACCGCAACATTTTTCTCATTAGTCTTCCTCTTGCTGGAAACACACACCCTCATTCCCTGTGCCTCCACTCACTTAAAGGAGAATTGGATCAGATTCACCTCCAATGTTGTGATTTTCTCTCTCATTTGCTACATGCCTACTTATATTCTTCTCATTCCAGAAAGAACCGTGCATGCATATAAGGTTTCACGTGTTTTTGAATTTAACATGTATAGACCCAGCAACTTGTGCTGACATTTTAATAACATCATAAAGTAATTTACATTATAAGTAAGAGAGCATGCCACTTTTGGAATATTTTCTTAGTTCTCCTGTCATCATAGAGATGTAGCAATTAATCAAACAAGAATTGTTTATGATGCTTAGGAGACTGAATGAGAAAATTGCTTTTGATTTTGAATGACTTGGCATCGTGCGACTTATGTTACCATCAATGGGCTTATCGCTGAGCTAAACTGATTACACTTCCTAATACACACTTCGCGTTTCCTGTCCTCCAGCCACACTGCAAATCGGTGGGCACCACCGTGTATACTGTATCTTTATTGATTCAAGTTGTGACTCTATGGCCTTTCAACAGATGCTTTGCCTGACGACTGAAACTAGTTTAGGCTCTGCCAACCGGCTGCTAATTTTTTTTCTTCTTTTGAAGTGGGGATTTTGAAGAAATGCATCTACCAAGGGAAAGAAAGCTGCTGTAACTTCGTGAGGCAAGTTGGCAAAATGGCAGTTGATTTATATTTTGTTTATCCACGTGGTAAAAATCACTGCCTTGTCTGTATTTTTCCTTTTCACGCAAATAAATACATCCAATGTTGGTTGACTGTACAATACATGTAAGGGAAAGAAAGCTGAATAGTTACTCATCCAGATTAAGTATTACCAGAAAGAACTTAGTGTTGCGGAATATGAGCTTTCATGTTGTAAAGATCTTGGTTTAAATCCTGGATGTGGCACTTAGTCGTTTTTTGTGTGTGTTCTCAATCCAGGTTATTTACATTTTGAAGCAGGGCTTTTTTCATCTGTAAAATGGGGGATAATCCTACTGATGTTATGCTATTAGACTATATAGAAGTTAAGTGGTCACTCGCCTATGAATACAGTGGTCTGTACATTTCCTGTAAGTGCTCAATTAGTCCTGGCTGCTAGTGTTTATTTGATAATCCAGACAGAAGGCTTTCATAAGTCATAACAAGACATTTTAGCTTTTGAATGTATATACATTACAAAACTGAAAGTAATAGTACCTTAAAGGACTTGCCTGACAGCTAAGATAATGGAGATTCAGAGTGATGGAATGACATGCTTAGCGTCACATACCTGATTAGAGGCAATGTGGAGACTAGAATCAAGTTTCCCAACTTCTTGGAAAATGTATTCTCCTATAAATTTTGTGGATTTATTCTGAATGTTCTATTTTTGTCCAGGTTTGCCAAATTTAGCAAATAAAAAGATAGTGTGCTCAGCTAAATTTGAATTTCATATAGACGTTAAATAATTTTTTAGTTTGTGTATGCTCCATGCAATATTTAGGACATACTTAAATATAAAAAAATGCAATGGTTGATAATTTTAAATACTATGTGATACTAAATAATACTGAAATATATAATACTAAATGATTTAAAATTATAATCTTTACAGCATATTTGTACTAAAAATGATATATCATCTGTCTGAAATTCAAATTGAACTGAGCATCGTGTAGTTCCTCTGGCAATCTGATTTTCATCACTGGTGTTTTATAAATGGTTTTACATTTTTGCTCATTTTGTCTATTCTTGGCAACCAACCCTAGTTCACTTTTCAGCCATCTAAATCGTTTACAAAGCAGATGTGTACAAGGCACAGCCATAAATTGATGTGGTAGATTTTCATGAACTCTACATGAAAGCCAGACTCCTACTTCTCTGCTTTGGTCTCGTTCTCACCACCAAAGAGTTGTTCCTTCTTCCTGATATGTTTTCGATGGTCAGAATCTAAGTGTTTGTAGTAGGCTGCACAAGGTTGTCTTGTAAGTATAGATATATTTGGACTTTATTATCTAAATGGTTGTGTATGGAACAATCCAGGTTAGGAAAAGACTACTGGTAAGCTTACAAGACATAAGTCCAAATGATCCGTCTTAGTTTGGACCTCACTGTTTTCCTGGAACTCACTTCAATGTACCATTCTTCCCATCAATCTCGACTATGTAAATCCTGGAGTGGGTACAGCTAATTGATCATGAACTAGAGCAGGTGGGAAGAGTTTGCCGCCAAGAAGCTTGCCCCTGTATCCTCCTAGGATGCTTGTGACTCTAGTGTGTCATCATCCTCCAGCTTTGAAAGCCGCCTGTAATCACAGACCACCGCGGGAGAAAACCCCTGGGAATGTATTGCCACATCGACTCATGTAGACCTGATAGTGTGGCTTGCATTGCTTCTAAAACTTATCAAATAGTGCCTGAACTTCTCTTTATTCTGAAGGCTTAATTCAAGGACACTTTGAACAAATTGCTTTCTTGTATTAAATGAGAACTGTTCCCCACTCAGGGAGAAGGAGCTGGGTAGGGAGCCATTAGTATGAAGGTTCACACAGCTGTGTTAATAGAGCTGTTTGTCTCGGATTTTCCACAGCGCTTTTCATTTGTTTCACATGGTCATGGAGCTTATAAAAAGTGAAGAGAAAAATGAAGGCGTTTGCACCCAGAATTGTTCTTTTTATTCAAGAAACGATTAGTTTATTCACACGTTATCATAACAGTCATTCCTCAGCCTTAGCATCTGAGCAAATGCATTGTAAGTTGTGAAATTGCATCTTATCAGATCTGTGAGCTCTTCGATAATCCTACCCTATCTCATGCAAAAATAGTAAATTCCACAAGGCAGCAGTCATCTAGCTGAATTTCAGAAATTCTGATTTCATATGATTATTTGGGGCAAATGCTTATGATTTAAGGTGTTATAGCATAAACATCATATTGAGAATCAATGTGGGTATAGAGAAAAGAAATGTAGATTCTACATTTAGATGCCTGGATTCTAGTTGTAGGATTCTAGCTGCACAACTAGCTACTTGTATTTACTTGATCAAGTCTCTTTACTTTGGCTTTAGTTTTCTACACTCAAAAACAGAGATTGTGGGCTAGTAATATTATTATGGTAGTCGCAGAGAATATAGGGGAATCATTCTTCGTTCTTTTCTTTCTTGCTTTCTAGCACAGGTTGCACAAAATCTGTTAGCAAATTATGTTGCATATTATATTTTTAAATGTTTGTTTTTGAGAGAGAGAGAGGTGGGGGAAAGGGCAGCAAAAGGGGGACAGAGGATCTGAAGCAGGCTCTGCATTGACAGTAGAGAACCTAATATGGGGCTGGAACCCACGGACTGTGATCTTAATACCTGAGCTGAAGTCAGACGTTTAACCTACTGAGCCACCCAGGCACACATTGCTTATTATTAAAATATATTCTAATTTTTTTTTTGCCACCTTCACTGCTGTCATTGTGATACAGGCACCCTCGCCTCATGCCTGAGTTCTTGCATTTGACTCTTGACTTGTGTCCCTTTTTGCATTCTTACATATACCACAACTTTGGGTGCTGAGTGAGGGGATGGGCGAAATGAGTAATGGGCATTAAGGAGGGCACTTGTTGAATTGAGCACCAGGTGTCAAATTTAAGTGATGAATCACCAAATTCTACTCCTGAAATCATTATTACACTATATGTTAACTAACTTGGATTTAAATAAATTAAAATAAATATGTAAACAAATAAAAAAGTAAAATAAAAGAAAATAAAATCCTAAGAACAAAGGTCACGTTGTTCCCCCTAATAAAAAATAAATAAATAGATAAATAAGTAAATAAGTACAACTTAAAACATAAAATAATTCTTTAAAAATATGAATTAGATTACGTCCCTTCTCTGCTCAAGAATCTCTAGTAGTTTCCCATCTCATTCAAAGTAAAAGTTGGGGCGCCTGGGTGGCTTAGTCGGTTGAGCGTCCGACTTTCGCTTAGGTCATGATCTCGCGGTTGGTGGGTTCGAGCCCCGCGTCGGGCTCTGTGCTGACTGCCAGCTCAGAGCCTGGAGCCTGTTTCAGTCTGTGACTCCCTCTCTCTCTGACCCTCCCCTGCTCACGCTGTCTCTCTCTCTCTCTCTCCTAGAAATAAATAAAAATATTAAAAACAAAACAAACAAACAAAAAAAAAACAAAGTAAAAGTCAAGGTTCTTACAATGGTGTAGCAACAAAACTTTTCTTGCGCTGGTCCTCTGTTGGTTTCTGGGCCTTCATGCCCTTCAACGCCCTCTCTTACATCTTCTTCAGCATCTCAGCTATTCTCCAACCTTGAGCCTTTCCACTTGCCTCTCCTTTGCCTGAGATGGTCTCCTTTATAGAATCCCCATGGCTGACTCTCTCCCCTTTTTGAAATCTCTGCTCAGTTCTCATCTTCCTCATGAGAACAACTCTAAATACCTTCCTAAACAGTGAAACTCTCCATCCCCTACATTCTTTATTCCCTTGTTTTCTCCGTGACATTCATCACCTTCCATCCCATAATATAATTATCTAGTTATTTTTTTTAAACTATCTCTCTCCCCACACTAGAGTTGTGTCTTCACAAGGCGGTGTTTTTTTCTGTATTGCTCTCTGATGATTCCCAAAGACTAGAAGAGTGTTTGACACATTGTAGGTGCAGAATAAATGCATACTGAGGGAAACAGTGAAAGAATAAGTGAACATGTAGATAATGAACAATGCACATGACGCTTTATGTATCATCATGTTTAAATCTCTCAGTAATGCTAGTGAGAAGATACTATTATTAGCTCTGTTTTGGAGTTAATAAGGAAACATGAAATTTAAGTTCACAAATTTACTTTAAGAATATAGCTGTCAGACTTCAAAGCCCATATTTATTGTCCCTCTTTTATACTATGTTCACCAAGATGACATATAATAAAGTACTTTGAAAAAGATAAAGCACTGTCCTAAATGTATATAGTAATATATAATAACAAGTAGAAGGATTCTTTTTCTTCTTCTTTTTTTTTTTTTTTTGTGCTCTAGGGAATAAAAAATAAAGCAAAATAATTTACTTTGTTTTTTAACTTTGGTCCCTATTCAAAATTGGATGTGTGTCTATATAAGTACATCATACACATTTACCCCTTATGTAATTTTCTACTATTCATGCTATGAAAACTTTTAAACTACTATTTCTGGATCTTTGGTGGTATTTCTCAACTTTAGATGCAAGAGGAGAGTAAACAAGGATAGTTTGTTTGGTTAAAGTTCTTACACTGAGTAATCTTTGTAATATAATCCACATAGTCTACACTGAACATGCATTTTTCATGGGAACTACGTACATTTTGTCCTTCATATATTACAGAAAGGCTCTAAGTTTGGAGTAGACATAGATTAGAGGAAGAATGATGTTTAAGGAGGCACTATATGTATTTCAATATTCTAAACTTAACTCAGTCATTTACTGCTTTCATGATTTTTGCTTAACTACATTTAAACTGTAAACAACTGTTTAATTAATATTTTTTTTAAATAGGCTCAGTATTTCTGGTTAAATTCATAAATACATAAACAACCAAATGGTCATTTTTTGCTAATATGTATTAAATTAATAAAAATTAAAATTTTATACAAAGTTTATCCATATACCAATGGAAATAACCAAGCATTCCACACATGAGGCATGTATTTTATATATGCTTGGCTCATTTTGGAAAACAATGACAGAACAGAATTGAATTTACCTTTGAGGAGACATTGGAAAGATCCACACAACTGAGGTGCCAATATTGTTGGTGCTTGTGTATACCACACAGCCCCAGGTAGAGGCAAAAAGGTAAATATTTGGAGTAAATGTCAAAATAGTTAAATAGTAAAAAGCAATATTCGGCGGAGGCAAAAGATTTCTTTTAAAATTTGAGCTTCTGATATACAAAAAGTATTTTAATCAGGGTTCAACAGAGAAGCAGAAAAATATATTCATTATGAACAATTGGCTTGCATGATTATGCGAACTGAGAAGTCCCATGCCCTACTGTCTGGAGACCCACAAAAGTTAATGGTGTAATTCAGTCCAAGTCTGAGGCCAAAGAGCCAAGAAAGAGGATGGTATAAATCCCAGTCCAAGAGCTAGAGAAGGTGAGATGAGTTATCTCATCTCAATACAAGCAGTGCGGTAAGAAAAGAAGGGGAATTTCTCCTTCTAGCTTTTGTTCAATACAGGCCCACACAGTTTGGCTGCTGCCCAATTGCACTGGAGAGTCCACTGATTCAAATGCCAATTACATCTGGAAACACTCTAATAGACACACCCAGAAATAATGCTTAATCTGGGCAACTTGCAGCTAGTTGACACATAAAATTAACCATAACAAGGAGGCGTCTGAAAATTTATAAAAATATTAATTTTTGATTGTGATTTTCATAGGAAAAAAGTTAACATTCAAAAATAATCATAGAACTGCCTTCAAAGAATGGCAGCCTTTGTACTAGAGTGATCTTCACCCTCTTCATTCAGTCACACTAGGAGCAACTCCCCTTTTGTACCTTATTAAAAATGAATCTACAGTCCGAGCTTGAAAAGTCTCCTCTTTCTTTCAGTTTTTTTCATACATATGTCATTATTAAATTTTCTCTTTGATATTTTGCTTTTGAATACCTCCTCTTCATGGACCATCAGTTTCTTTTTAAATTTCACTTTCCTGCCTTACTAACATAGACCTGCACATTAATGATATTCTCATTTCTTAATGCTTTCTTTTTCTAGTATAACAGACTTGCCAATCTGCCCTGAGTAAAATATGCCTTTGAACTCCATGCTTCCATTTCTGAGTTGCCAACATTGCTGGAGGAAAGCCTTACTGTTTGGTTTCAAAACAAATTGAAACGTCGTATTCAATTTTTTTTTACATGGACCAGCAATCATTTCACTCAATCAAAATCAAATTCTTTACAGTGACTGTCAATATTTTCTAGTCTCGCTAGAATTATAGATGACCTCATCCTTCCACGAAGAACCTACTAAAAATTTTGGCAGGATTTAAGTGTCTGGAGTAGATGTCATCAAGGGATAGTAATTAAGAGTAAATACTGGTTTGCTCTTTTTGGTATATAGGTGGAGAAGTTGTTCAGATGAATTCTTCCATTTAAAAAAACTGTGTATAAGACATTATAGGAGAAAAGCATCAAGAGCTCCTTAGAGTGACAAAGTGATAAGGTGAGCACTGACGTCTGCCTCTGTGTGACAGCAGGGGAAGAAAAGAAAAAGTACTAAATGTAACCACAAGACAGCTCTCTCGTGTATTCTCAGCTTAAATTATATGGTTCAAAAATTCTGAGGTCATGAATGCACTTAGAAGTGGTTGGAGAACGTTAATGAGTTTCTGTGGCAACCTCTGTGTGAGGTTGTGAATCAGTAGGGATATATGGGGACCTTCTGGCAATATTTTATGTCTTGAGTTGAGGGTGTTGTTTTCCTTAAAACAATCATTTAAAGTATACATGCATTTAAAAAAATATATGTATGGATGCTATACATCATTATGAAAAATGTGTTCTGGGTTATTTTCTTTGTCACTGAAAGATATAGGATAGATGTTTTCTTTTGGCGAGTTTTGAAAAGAAGTGGTGTTCATGAAAAGAGGTTTCAGTAAAGTTGAATAGGTGAATATAGTCAGAATGTCAATAACTGAGAATAATGATCTTGCTTTTATAGGAGAGGGGTGCCTGATCACGTAGTATAAATGTTTAAAGAGAGGCATATTAGCAACAAAGTAGTCAAGAGGTAGGGTAAACAATGAAGAATTGGCAATATAGTTTTTTGCATTTTTTTTAAGTGTAAGAGAAGAGAAGGAGTTTTATGAAGAATAACAATTGGGGATTGCATGACTTAAGGCAGTTTAAGGATTAGACAATAGAATCACTAAGGTTTGGTACCACTGTAGCTTTCATCAATCTTCCCTCCAAGCCTTCCATAATACAAGTAAAATCTAAACAAATAAACCATTTTCTGAGCCATTCTCACCACTACTTCCCAATATATTACCAATATATTGCCAAACTGATGACTATCTTATTTAGAAATCCTGAAGCTGCCCGAGGGGTTGAGAGATATTCCAAGGAACTTATTATCAAGGGTCAGAGAGGGGAAAGGATAAAGATGAGCAGTAGGTACCAAGATGGTGATTCATTTCGCAACTGGGTTCATCTTTCTTTGAACTCCTTAATGCACTTTTCTGCCAGGTGAAGTTTGCTTTCGTATAGCATAACAAAATTTTATAGTATAAAATTTTATAGTATAGAAATTTTATAGTATAAAAATATACAAGTATGCTGTCATATAGCTTAACAAATTTATACTATAAAATTTTATAGTATAACAAAATTACAAAGAGATGCTTATTCATGGACAATATTGTTAACTATATTTTTACACAAATGAGCATCTGTACAATATGTACTAATTGAAATTTAACTAGGAAAATTTAGTTAAGTGAAAATAGGAAGAGCTGAAATGGGAATCAAGAAAAAAAATGAGCCTGTAGTCCTGACCTTGGTATGAATTAGCTATGGCTTTAGACTTATATTTTCTGGAATTAGTATCTTCTGTGAGATCTGGAAGCTGATCTGGATCCATGGGTTTCAAACAGAGCTTTTAAATCTGGAAAGTTTTGCTTGTGTTTGTTTTATGTTTTGAAACTTCAGAGAGGCTGTCCCACTGGTGGTTTTGTGAAAACGGTGATGTAAAGTGTATCTGACAGTATTATAGGTCCTTAATACCCGCTTCAAATAGAACAGATCTATTTTCCTTTCCTGGTAAGATTTCAACTGAGCAAAAATCTCAGGATGTAAGAAAGCAATAGACTAGCTGATCTCAAGGATCTCTTTCTGAAATTCTAAGAAACATTTTCAAGGTTTTTTTTTAATTTTTAATTTAATTTTATTTATTTATTTAGAGAAAGTGTACATGTGTGCACGTGCAAAAGCCAGATAGGGGCAGAGAGAAAGGGAGACAGAGAATTCCAAGCAATCTCCATGCTGTCAGCACAAAGAGGCTCCTGGGGCTCGATCTTACAAACCAGGAGATCATGACCTGAGCCAAAATCAAGAGTCCATGCTTAACTGACTGATACATCCAGGCACCCTAGAACATTTTAAATTTTCAAAGTGGAAGAATATCAGTGAATCTCAAAAAATATTCTTCTCATTCCGGAAAGATGAATGAATACTCAAATAATTAAATACTCAAATAAATTAAATAAATAAATACTCAAATAATTAAGTATTCATTTAAAATGTCTAAGTGTGCTTTTATTTTTTGTTATGAAAAGCTGTAAGTTCAATCGCATGTATACTTATGTTTATTATTTCTTCTGTACTTGGAATAAATATGACAGATGGTTTTTGAGTATGAACTCTATATAAAATACCTCTATAGACTTTCATTAATATCGTTTTGGAATCCTGAGAAACATTCTGACAGTTTTCTCAAGCAAAATATGCAGTAAACCTCTTTTTATAGTGAAGTGAGCTCTAGAGAAATTACTTAACAAATTATACTTCATAGTTTATTCAATAATGTCATTTTAAGGAAAGTCATTTATGTTTGTGTTCTCTTCTCTTATTTGATTTCCCAAATTTATAGCAGTGATTATTTTTATACTTTGAAATATATGAAAGAACTTAATTTCCTGAGAAAAATAGAGCTTCAGGAGGTATCTTCTAAGTAGGAAGGAATGAAATGAGAGTCAGGAGGTAGAAAATGAGCTTGACACTAACCACAAAATAAAAATGAAGGATTGTTTTTGTAGGGTTTATACATCTTAATTGGCGGGGGGACCCTTATATATAAGCCAAAGCCAAAGCATAGGTAGTTCTGAAAACCTGTTAAAATGTATTCATATTTTTCAAATTTCCTAAAGATTTTCCTGTGTACCTATCTACCTACACACACA
Organism: Hyaena hyaena; assembly: GCF_003009895.1. Classification (NCBI taxonomy): domain Eukaryota; kingdom Metazoa; phylum Chordata; class Mammalia; order Carnivora; family Hyaenidae; genus Hyaena; species Hyaena hyaena. Next base: position 1,249,352 of record NW_024080876.1, read on the forward strand.
CGCACACACACACATTATATACAAAGACCTCTGTACACCGATGCGCATCAATAGGCACTCTCACATACATTATTCTATGCAAAGGCACACAGAGAGCTATCTCTTCACAGGATGAAAGGAAAGGGAAGGACCATATTATGCTCTGACCGGAAACCAGCAATGATGACTGTAGCTTGAGACATGATTCAGAGGTACAGTATGCAGGTACTTGTTTGGAAGGAACAGCCCAAACTATGAGGAACATCAAAAGCTGGAAAAGAGGGAGCTGAGTTGTCCTTTTTGAAAATGAGTGCCTTTTGACCTGATAGCATCTCAGTCTTGCTGAGCCCCACTCCGAAGTTGAGTTGCTTGAAGCCAGGATAATGTGTTCTGGGCAGGGTAAGTGGGGCTTCAGTATAGACCTGGATATGACTCACTCTAGTCTCTGGGATTGTGCATAAAGAGCTCAGCAATTTCTTTGTTTGGGGTCCTACTGCTCCTGGAACAGATACTTTATAGTTCTTTAATGGTACTTGAAGTGACCTTTTTGTGTTTACTGTATTTATCATGACTTTTGACCATTTCTTATTGAAAATGCTTTCATTATTGTTACTGTTGGACATTTTCGTTTGTAGATTCCTCATCAGATGTGGCAGAAAGTTTAGACAAAATCCAATTATTTAGTCTTAAGTTTCTGATTTCCCACAATGTCTTAAAATGTGTTTATTGCAAACAAATATCTAAACCCAGGGCGCTTGTTAGGATCATTTTAGCGAAGTAAATTTTCCACATGTCTATGTATGGATTGGAATATATATATATATATAGGGTAACTGGCAGTACTATCCAAAGAGAGGGAGTTGTTTTTTTCCCCACTAAATACATTAGGAAACAATATGTTCATGCTATACATGCAAAGGGATGAAAGGAGACAATAAAATTTATTATAAAAATGGCAAAGTTATTAACTAATTTTCTTTTAAAAATCAATCATGGGCATTAGAGAAAAGCAAGAACATTAATATACTGATGGATGCACTGAATGTGATTGAGAAAACTGGAACTGATTTTAATTTTATACATTTCCATCAAATGTCTGTAGTATCTGTCAGCTTGTCCGCAAAGACATTTATCTACTCAATGGATGTGCAGAGAACTGTGGTCTAGTCTGCATTTCTGAACAACTAATGAAACCAAACTTCAATGAAATAAATCTTGATGGGTTTTTTTTTCTTACTTTCTAGCTTTTTTTTGTTGTTTTTTGGATTATCCAAGACTTCCATGGCAGGTTCTAGTAAAGAAAAATTTTAAATCATCATCAAGAATATCTGATATTGACACTCTAGTACTTGTTATTCTTATTTTAAATTTTAAGACTTGTCTCTAAATTTTTCGTGGTAATGTGATGGACAGATAGAGATAATTATGAATAACAGGTTTTTGTATTTAACCCTGGTTAATTAGCTGAGGAAGCTTTATGGAATTCTGCCTTTAGATTTTGCTTCATTCCTGTAGAGAAATAAATGCCTTATGGGAAAATATAAAGCAATAATTGAATGACATCTGGACTACTTTTTAAAAATATTTCTTCCCTCCCTCCCTTTCACCTTCCTTCTCTTTATTTCTTCTGTATAAACCATATAGATCTTTCATCATTGCATGCACTTCATGTAGAGCTTTTATTGCTTTTCAACTTTTAAACATTCAGAAGTTTGCACAAGCAATAGAACAACATTCAGAAACATATTTTAAAGCATGCTTGCTATTCTGGTGCATCCATTAGTGAAACCAATCAACTGAATTATAAAACACTATTTGAGAAACAGCCTGACATGATATAAAGAGTACAGGGTTTGGAAACAACTCATTGATAGGTTTATCCTGATCTTCCCATTAGAAGTTGAGTGATATTGGGCAATTCACTTTCTCTCTCTGAGCTTCAGCTTCTTTACTAGAAAACTGGGATTAGAAATAATACATCTTCAGTACTTGGGTATATGAGGCAGATTAGCAGAAAGAGAGAGATGATATGCTCATAAAGTTGGCCAAAGGTAGTTTAATGATGGGGCTATTTCCGGAACTTTGGGCCAGGCAATCAATAAGGGTTGGTGAAGCACCAAGAATATAGCAGCAGCATTAAGCCTGAAAAGGTCAGGGGCAGAAGGCCACTCGACAGGATCTGTGGGCTTTGGTAGAGTAATAGATTCTGCTAGACCACGGTGAGGTAGAGAAGAAGGAAGGGAACAGCTAGTCTGCCCTATATTCTCTCTAATATTATCCCGTGCCTCCTATTGGCCAAAGGCAACAGGCAGCTAGCAGACAAAAGCACCCGAATGACATAGTTCATGGTGTCCTGGAGCTCAAAATACACCAGAGAAAGGCAGACGGTGTCCCTCAGGGTGATGCACATTGAGAATAGGCATCACACTCAAGGGCATGTGTTACCTATCCACTCTGTGACAGGAAGAACAAAATATTTACTAACTCCTGTACATTTGCTGTGGTGTAAAACAGTCTTCAAATCTTTAATAAATCTCATACATGTACAATGGGCTTTTATGGCCTTTTTCTTCCTCAGTGAAAATCAAGATAAGGGACATAATTTTGTATTTGAGTTAATGCCAGGGCAGAGATAAAAAAAAAAATCGGCAAGACTCAGAACAGAAAATAACATATCAGCAGAGTCAAGAAGTCAGAGCCAGAGAAGAACTTGAAGACACAATGCCCATAGGGATTTAAAGTTTTGGAAAAGTATTGTTTGGATTTTATGCAGAAAGGAAGGAAGGAAGGAAGGAAGGAAGGAAGGAAGGAAGGAAGGAAGGAAGACAGAAAGAAAGGGAAAAAAGTTTGTTGAGACAACCTCATCTAGGTTATTAGAAGCAAGTAGAATATAACAGGTATCTGGATTAAAAACTAATGATACCTATCATAAGTGTATATTTGAGTTTTCACAAAACTATCCTACAGTTTTGTGAAACAATGAAAAAGTAAATGCTATGTTAGCATCTGTAGTGACCCACAGTCCCTGCCATCTGTCATTGCCTTGCAGAATTAGAACAAATAGAGAACGGGGTTGATTAAAGTCCTAGCTTGTTGCAAATGGGACAAGGGTATCAAAGTCTAGCTTGCAAAGCAATAGCAGAATTCCAGGTCAGAGAGAAGGAAAGGGCAAATTGGACCAACAGCAAAATAGAGTGACCTGAGATGATGAATCAAGTCTGATATCCAAACTTAACAGGGTAGTAGAAGCAGGAAGGAGAATGAGAAGCATATATCCTAGGGTAAGTTGCACGTAGGTGGCCAGCATTCTGCTACAGGCAAGGCACTATCAAGAACTGTGAAGTATCTGAGATTTCACCTCACTTAGAAACTAAGAAGGTAGAAAGCAAGAGCTTTCTGGATGTTGGCAAAGACACAAGACTTCTGGGTCAGATACAAATGGTTTTATTACTCACAATCCAGCCAGCAGCATGAGTATCTACATATTTGTGTCTGTTTTCTTTGGCCTCAAGTTTCATGGGGTGATGTGAATGGGCTCAGCAAATGTCTGCATTGTGGTGGTGTTGAACTCGAGGAACAAAAATCTCTTATTATGGGCAGAAGCATGCTCAGCCTTTGCTCCAGAGGGAGATATTCTATCTTCCAAGACTGTTCACAGACAAACATCCATGAAAAAACTATTCACAACAAAGGACAGTTAGTGCCTCACTAACAAGACATAAAGAAATGAAAGAGATCTGCATCACAACAATTCCCATGGTCTGTAGTCAAGCACAGATTTGTGAGACCAGCAGTGAGTGGCATGGTATTTGGACATCAGTGTGTGTAAGTCATCATCCCTATCATAAATCTGGCCTATCTAGACATTATTATCAACACAGGATATGGGAGACAATTTTCTACAATTTTCTATTGGTCTTACAACATTTAAAATTATGTTTTGTAGATAAAAAATGAAAAAATAGACTAAAAAAATCCTAGCAGTTGGGAATGAATGATTGGTTTATTACCAGCTGAATACTTCTGTCTATAAGGAAGGAAGGAACACCCAGGAGGCATTCTAGGGAAAATTACGATGTCTGTAACTATAAGAATTTGGGCCCAAATCCCAGTACAGTGACAGCTGTTTTGGATTCAGATGGTACCTCCTTTACTTCAGCCCTGCTTTCCTAAGGCCACTGCTCCGTTCTAAATTAGTGCCAACCCAAGTCCTGTTTTATCACACCAGAATAAGGCACTCAGAGGTTGAAGGAATGCAAAGGTAATCACAGAATGAACTCTAAATGAACAGAACCCTGAGAAGATGATGACTGATGTTCACAACAGCCTTTATTTCACGAAGTACCGGCTGTCAGGCTGTTCATTGGGATTTGACATCCTCTTCAGTATTTACACTGATTTCAAAAATTACATGAATTTTCAACTCTTAAAAATCAGGAGAATTCACCTAAATAATCAAATTATTGATTTAAAAAAATAGTGCACTTGGCCCACATGTTTACATGGCAACACTTGGGGTTGCTCACTCAGATAAATCTGATGATTATCTTTCACTTGGTGACAGAAGCCATCACTCTATATTGTCCTTTAAATGTTAAGGCTTACGGTCAGATAGCACTTCTCATACTTAGGGTTTTTTCTTATAACTACGTTACAGAGTAGAAATTTCTTCTCTAATTTAGCTTACCAATCTAGTCCCTCTAAGCATCTGGGTTTACCAACTCTGTTTTAACCTGTTTTCTCTTGATTCTGAAAGTCAGTCGTGGTCTTACAGTCAATAGTAGCTTTTACCCTAACCTATGTACTTAGGATTGGGTGAAACCTTGACTTCATGTGAGAGACTAAAATGAACCCCTACAGGCTTGCACCTTCCAGTGATAGAACTTAGGATCTGCTAAGTGTCCATCAAAGGACGAATGGATCAAGAAGATGTGGTTTATCTATACCATGGAATACTACATGGCAATGAGAAAAAATGAAATCTGGCCATGTGTAGCAACATGGATGGACCTTGAGGGTGTTATGCTGAGCAAAATAAGTCAGGCAGAGAAGGACAAATATCATATGTCTGCACGTATAGGAGGATTAGGAGGAACTTAACTGAGGACCATGGGGGAGAAGAAGGGGGGAAAAGGTGGGGGAAAGGGAGAGAGGCAAACCATGAGAGACTCTTGAATGCTGAGAAACAAACTGAGGACTGATGGATGTGGGGGGTAGGGGGGAGATGGGCATGGAGGAGGGCACTTGTGGGGATGAGCACTGGGTGTTATATGGAAACCAACTTGACAATAAACTATTTGTAAAAAAAAAAAAAAAAAAAAAGAACTTAGGCTCTGCATTGGTTATAGACGGGGAATGCTTGGATCTGTGGTTCTGTTGAAAAAGCAAACATTTATAATAACAGTATTCTTGGATTTTCATCATTTTGCATGAGATAAGTACTTTTCTCACAAAGAAGAAATACTTTCTCTGGCTCAAATTCACTGTTTAACTATTGAATGAAAATCTTAAGAATCCTTCTGACATTATTGATGCTTTTTTGTCTTATCTTTCCATGTTTTTCCACACTTTTGATGTAATAACAGCTATGGTTCTATTAGTAACATTCTGCTGTGTCCATAGAGTGAGTGGGAAGCTTGGGATGGAGCCTAGACTAGCTTCACTAGCTGTCCACCCACGTCACATCTGTCCTTGGCCCTGAGCCTGTGAGCCAATTTGAAGCACATTATACCAATGCTGTTACCCTTAGTTCATGAAATGCTTGTCCACATCAACATGCCTTGTTAAAACCTCCCACTGACGTGTTGGTGCTATCCAGCTGATTATAAGTCTTTGCAACAGAATTTAAATTTAAACTAGAACAATAATACAATAATTACAAAATGAAGCCAACAGTATTTACATCACAGTAGTTGCCTGTGAAGATGAGACAAAGGAAGCTGTATTTTTATGACTACATTATGCCAGTATGGTGAAGCTTAAAATAATCTGTAGATATAATGACATGTCAAGATAATAAGGGGCATGTGGCCGTGTTGTAAATTAAAACTTTAATTTCAAAATCAAATAATATATATTTTTTACATCCAAGTTTAACAAACAATAAATTTTAAGGGCTAAAAGCTTACGTGGGGTGGATGGGGGTGGTGGTGGTGAGGGGAGTCAGAATTAACACTCAAGACCAGAAGGTGGCAGCAGTGAGCTAGGATTAATGAGCTCATTGACACCTCTCTTCTAGAAAGGATAGTGTCCCCCACTACCCCCTAAAAACGGGAGGGAGTAGTAGCTCAGCCAGGAGGGAGTGATTGGGCCAGAGCAAAAAGTCTAGGCCTTTAACCATGGTTTGGAAACCATCAAAGCCCTGAAAATCGGGGACTTTTGTGTCCTAAACTAAAAGTATGAAGACACATGAAGAGGTGGTTAAGTTTAGATTGCAGGTCCCGGGGCCAGAAGTCAGATGGAAGATGACACACTGAATCCTATGTTACTATGGCATATGATTGGTAGCTGACTTTTTAAGTCCCATATTAAGGCTCTAGGCTTTTAAATGCTTGGAGACCTCTCTATGTTGTATCTTTGGAAGATGGGGCTATGATTGATATTTAATAAACAATTTAAAGTAATCTTTCCTTAAACTTCATGGATCAAAAGATGTTAAATATAAAAATGTCCAAGGTAAAAATTTGTTTAAAAATTTTTTTAATGTTTATTTATTTTTGAGAGAGACAGAGTGGTGTGCATAGGGGCCAGAGAGAGACCAAGACACAGAATCTGAAGTAGGCTCCAGACTCTGAGCTGTCAGCACAGAGCTTGACGTGGGGCTTGAACCAACTAGCTGTGAGATCATGACCTGAGCTAAAGTCGGATGCTCAATTGACTGAGCCACCCAGGCACCCCAAAATTTGTTAACATCTTATTGATTCATACAGAAAGAATGCTTTCAGAAACAATATGCAGCACTGAGGGGAAGAAAAACAAAGAACTACTGGTGATATTTTTCAAAAGAGTACAAGCATAGGAAAACTAAGTTTATATAATGGCAAAGAAAACAATCCATTTACTATGTCCCAACATGACAAATACTATATTGTCCTAAAAAGCAACTGAATATATCTCCTGTAACTTAAAAAGTGTTTCTGAAGTTGAAAATTAAAATAGAAGTAATTTGTATATAACGGAGCCTGTATTAAAAACATGAAAAAATATTAATTGTATAATAAAAATAATTTAAGAAACATCCTGAAAATACAAGTTGTCTAAAGAAAATATTTGAACAAGAATGCAAACATTTGAATGTTGCAGAGATTTACATTAGAAAATAAATTTTGGGAGGCTCAGTGGGTTAAGCTTCTCACTCTTGATTTTAGCCCACGTCATGATCACATGGGTTCATGAGAGCGAGCCTAGTGTTAGGCTCTATGCTGAGATTCTCCTCGTCTCTTTCTGCTTCTCTCCTTTCACACATGTGCACATACTTGGTCTCAAAAAATAAATAAACATTAATAAAAGAAAATAAATTGTTAAGTAATTCATTTATTTTTTTATGTTTCTCTTATATTATTTAGTGCAATTCTTTGTCCAGGTAGTATATATACTTGACCATTTAGCTGTGTTAAAATAAAACACAAACAGACACCAAATTTGAAAATTCCCTGAGCAAACAATAGTATAATTTAGTTTATTCTGTGAGACTGATGTTAAATTGACCCAGGTCACTTCTTGCTTATGTCTCTGAAAATCGTGAGCAAAAACTTAAATTGTTCTCCAAAATTAGTATGAGGTAACCACTAACCAACTCCCTTTCATTAAAAAAAATTCTAATATTGTAACCAATCATTATGAATAATAAACAGTCACTTCCTCCATACTGTACGAGCTGCTTTATAACAATATACCTCGGAGCCTCATTCCATGTTTTGGCGTGAGTGCTCCTCGGCTACAAACTTTTTGATGTGCTCACAATAAGTATTTACTAGTTACTACCTCGATGATTTATTGGTTTTATTTCTTTTTTTTTTTTAACTTTTGACACCCATTATTATTATTATTATTATTATTATTATTACAAATTTGACAATTATTGGCGCTATCACAGCGTTTCCCTGGATTATCTACCCTTAGTGAGGAAGTAAAGGGATTGGGTTCAGTGAACTTTAAAGGGATTAGGTTCAGTGAACTTTAATTAGGTGAAGTTACATAGTAAGAATCTATGGGGCACTTTGAAATGCGTTAATGTGATTTAATCTTTTTTTCTGAAGTAGATATTACTGTTCTTTGGTTTTACAAACGAAGATACAGAGATTCTCTGAAGTTAAGCAATTTACCTCAATCACATAGTAAGTGGCAGATTTAGAATTAGAACATATTTTTTGCTTTCAAAGCCCATGCTTATTTTAGCCCATTTTAATTAGGAGGAGCAAAATGCCTACCTATGTGTATTTCACTTTTGCAGCCTAGTACAAATCACTAACAGATCTTTTTTTTTTTTCTAGTTTTATTCTTTTGTATTTTATTTTATTTTTATTTTTATTTTTTTTTTACAAATAGTTTATTGTCAAATTAGTTTCTACATAACACTCAGGGCTCATCCCCAAAGTGCCCTCCTCCATGCCCATCCCCCCTCCCCCCCACATCCATCAGTCCTCAGTTTTTGTCAGCATTCAACAGTCTCTCATGGTTTGCCTCTCTCCCTTTCCCCCACCATTTCCGCCCTTCTTCTTCCCCTTGTTCCTCCGTCAAGTTCCTCCTAATCCTTCTATACGTGCAAACATATGATATTTGTCCTTCTCTGCCTGACTTATTTCGCTCAGCATAACACCCTCAAGGTCCATCCATGTTGCTACACATGGCCAGATTTCATTCTTTCTCATTGCCATGTAGTATTCCATGGTATAGATAAACCACATCTTCTTGATCCATTCATCTGTTGATGGACACTTAGGCTCTTTCCATGTTTTAGCTATTGTGGAGAGGGCTGCTATGAACATTGGGGTACATGTGCTCCTATGCCTCAGCATTTCTGTATCCCTTGGGTAAATTCCTAGCAGTGCTATTGCTGGGTCCTAGGGGAGTTCTATTGTTAGTTTCCTGAGGAACCTCCACACTGTTTTCCAGAGGGGCTGTACCCGTTTACATTCCCACCAACAGTGTAGGAGGGTGCCCATTTCTCCACATCCTCGCCAGCATCTCGAGTTCTCTGATTGGCTCATTTTAGCCACTCTGACTGGCGTGAGGTGGTATCTCAGTGTGGTTTTGATTTGTATTTCCCTGATGAGGAGGGATGCTGAGCATCGTTTCATGTGTCTGTTGGCCATCTGGATGTCCTCTTTGGAGAAGTGTCTGTTCATGTCTTCTGCCCATTTCTTCACTGGGTTGTTTGTTTTTCGGGTGTGGAGTTTGGTGAGTTCCTTATAGATTCTGGATATTAACCCTTTATCTGATATGTCATTTGCAACTATCTTTTCCCATTCTGTTGGTTGCCTATTAATTTTCTGGGTTGTTTCCTTGGCTGTGCAGAAGCTTTTAATCTTGATGAGGTCCCAACAGTTTATTTTTGCTCTTGATTCCCTTGCTTTTGGGGATGGGTCAAGTAAGAAGTTGCTGCGGTGGAGGTCAAGGAGGTTGTTTCCTGCTTTCTCCTCTAGGGTGTTGATAGTTTCCTGTCTCACATTCAGGTCCTTTATCCATTTTGAGTTTATTTTTGTGCATGGTGTGAGAAAATGATCTAGTTTCATTCTTCTGCATGTTGCTGTCCAGTTCTCCCAACACCATCTGTTAAAAAGGCTGTCTTTTTTCCATTGGATATTCTTTCCTGCTTTGTCAAAGATCAGTTGGCTGTATACTTTTGGGTCCACTTCTGAGTTCTCAATTCTGTTCCATTGGTCTATGAAATCACTAACAGATCTTGACACATTTTTTTCACGAATCCAGACTTGTTCCAAGGATTCTGCTCCACACAATGATTTAGGCCAAAACTTACAAGCCACTAGATATGTCATTCCAGTTAAAATTTGTGGTCAGTTCTGCATGACTACATTTTGTCTCCTTTTCTTTAGTACATGATACATATTAGGTCTTATTGCTGAACCTATAATCAAGCAGCAGGTGAAGAAACAACAGAATGGTATTTATCTCCTAGAATTATCATGGAAAAAGGTTGAGAATAAAGATGTGCCTGAAAGAAAAAAGCAAGTTCTACCTTACAAACTCTACTTATGCATAAACATATTTAAAAAATTATCTCATCAATGGCACAAAAATTCTTGTCATGGACAAAATTGTCTTTATTTAAGAAAATCTGTTTATAACTTGCCCAGGATGGAGGGTGAGACCTTGATTGTGTGGATTTGCAGAAGATAAATAAACCAAAAAGAGAATTAAACTGCCCAGCTTTGGAAAAAGAGAGACCTCCATCAGGAGAAGGAGATAGAAGATAACATTTTTGAGAAATTATTCATTCTTGCTGCTCTTTCACACCCAGTAAAAACCTGCTGTAATTTTTGTGTGAGAGTTCTGTGCCCTGTACTTCTGGATTCCATTGACAGCAGAGCCTGAAATATGGCCTTGGGAACAGGTAATTTATTTAAGAGTGATTCCAGGAGGCAGAAGCAAAGAGTGAGACAAGGAAGGGAAAAGGCTGATAAGGGTGTATTATAAGCTGGGTACCACTGTGAGTGGCTGGGATTTACTTGCCCTAGGAAACTACAGGACATACTTCATAATTTTTCCACCAAAGACCAGGAAGCTGGGGCAATTGTCTGCCAGGTCATTTTCCCCTTAGGGTGAGGGCTGTCCCTGCACTTCTGGTTATGCCAGTTATGTCTAGATCTCTGGGTGGTTGTCCTGACCATTGAGAAAGCCCTTGGGCTATAAAGCAGACTCCTTGTGACCCCGAGGTAGGACATTCTGGCAATGTTCATGGAACAAACCCAGGACAACTGGGCTAAGATCTGATGGACTGAGAGGGAATAAAGAGCAGGCACCCCAAGCATCTGCTTTATGTTATAGTCTCACATTCCTTTCTTTTTTTTTTTTGTTTTTTTTGTTTTTTTTTAACATGTATTTATTTTTGAGAGACAGAGAGACAGAGTGTGAGCAAGGGAGGGCAGAAAGAGAGGGAGACACAGAATCCAAAGCTGTCAGCCCAGTGCCTGACGCTGGGCTCGAACTCATGAACCACGAGATTATGACCTGAGCCGAAGTCTGCCGCTTAACCAACTGAGCCACCCAGGCGCCCCTCACATTCCATTCTTACACTAATATGCAGGGGATTTTATTCATTGAAAACATAAGTCTTCAATAGGAGATCCACCCCAAAAAAGCATTGGTTGTCTGTGATTATTTGCAATTTTCAATTAGTATCTTTCTATGATAATTTGCATTTTTGTGCTATTTAAGCATGTAACAGGAAGTCATATGTCTTTGAAGAAAAAGGTGAGCTAATAAATTTAATGAGCTCATCTCTTCACTTTAAGGGTAAATTATTTTGAAGGGCACCTGGGTGGCTCAGTCAGCTGAGCATCCAACTCTTGATTTCAGCTCAGAGTATGTATGATCTCACTGTTCCTGAGTTTGAGTCCCACATCTGGCTCTGTGCTGACAGCACAGACCCTGCTCAGGATCGTCCCTCTCCCTCTCTCTCTCTCTGCCTCTCCCCTGCTCTCTCTCTCTCTCTCTCTCTCTTCCTTTCTCTCTCAAAATAAATAAATAAACTTAAAAAAAAAAAAAGAAGAAATCATCTTGACATTTTACATTTAAAGAATTATCAAAGATAAGGACCATGAGTAGAATTTGTTGAATGTGGAAAATATTCTGATATTATGGAACTATTCAGAGGGAAATATTCTGAGTTAGCAAGAAGACTGAAGTTTTATCTATAACATTTTTAACTTTTAAAAACATTGACAGGCAGATCTTGGTGATCTTGTTTTAATAATAAGAGTTTGAATTAGCACAGCTAGTGATATGCAAAGTCACTTCAAAAGATTTGAAAATTGTTTATTTTACGTGGCTAACTAAAGTCTCTTATATTGAAATATTAATATGTATAAATTCTTTATGATACTTAATATTTTAAGAAGGGATACACACGCAAATTACTGGATTTGAATAGCAAGATTTGTTCTACTTTACTTTCTGACTTGGTGAAGAGACCCAGCAATAGTGGAAGTCATATATTGTGTGAACTAACTGGATTTTTCCTAGAACCCTGTATTGCTTTTTGACAATTCATTTTATAACATCACCACCATATATTTATTTCCAACCTGAATTATAAGGGCTTTTCTTGCTGCAAAAGTATTATGGAAATTTTTCCAATTCAGTTCTATACTCTAATGTTAGCTTCTCATTTTAAATCATTAGTAACTCTATATCTTTGCTTTTAAAACATCAATATTACTTCAATAATGTTAAAGTATAAATAAATTTATAATAATAATCCTCACCTTGGTATCATGGAGATGTCTATTTCTATTTCCAAAATGTTATGTTTTCTAGGTTCAACTAATCATGATAATATATTTTGGGGCTACACAAAGTTGTAATTCTTTGGTTAATCAAATGCAGGTCTCTGTGTGTGTAACATATTTCATAGTGTTTATAGTTTTCATTACTTTAAAATCCTAGGTCAATTTAAAATGTAATTTGTAAAGAATTTAAAGGGTTAATAAAAAAAAGCAAAATATTTTAATTTCTAAAAGTCAGCATAGGGGTGCCTGGTTGACTCAATCGGTTGGGCATCCAGCTGCAGCTCAGGCCATGATCTCACAGTTTGTGAGTTTGAGACCCACAGCAGACTCTGTGCTGACAGCTCAGCCTGGAGCCTGCTTCAGATTCTGTGTCTTCCTCTCTCTCTGTCCCTCTTCTCCTTGCACTCTTCTCTCTATCTCTCAAAAATAAATAATAAACATTAAAAAAATTTTTAAGTCAGCATAGAAGTCCACAAAAATAATTACACGTTAAAATTAAAGACAAGAAATGATAATAAGGTTAAAGACAAGAGCAGATGAAGGAAAAATCTAAGGGAATTACTAGAAAAGCACATAGAAAAAAAAATGATCCAGCAGTAAAAGAGCTAATATTATATTTGAGCCCACAAGAGCATACATTTTATTTTGTCAATAAAAATAAATAATGAAAGTGAAAGCAACTATATTTTTATTCAATTATATTTGATTTATTCAATAACCAGTAATTTATATATATATACACAAAATGAAGCACTATTTTCTAACATTGCATTGCTTTAAAACAGCAGATGAATATTTTCCCAATTTGGAGGGCATGTATGGGATAGGCTGACTAAAATACAGACTATGTGATTCCTATGAGTTTCAATTTGGGGAAGTCTGGTTAACATCATATAATATATAAAGATATCAAGATGATATGTGGAGATGAGAGTTATCAAACTAGACTACATAGAATAATACTAATAGGTAAGAGAGGGCTTCAATATTCATCCCTCAGAGCAGCTAAATCTGTGATGATTGTCATCAAATTTAGCATATTTATTTGGGATGGACTGACACAATGTAGCATGTATAAAGTTTACTTTAAATGACCTTCAAATAACTTGAAAATAAGTATCAATAACACTCCCATGAAACTGTTGATTAATAGAAACATGGCCTATGTACTAGATGCACCAGAAAGGGAATACAGAGTAATTTTGAATATGATCCCTTAAGAGTTTACAAATGCAGATGCTTTAAATTGGGTTTGCTGATTGACAGCTGAGCTAATTCTCATAGGTGGCAACTCAGTTGAGCATGTCTTCAGCTTTGGTAGTCACAGGTCTATGCTTATTGAATAATGGTTAGTACATATATGTTTGGGGTAAATCAACCCTTTTATTTTAGGTATGAGTTGATGGGAAAAAAGATGATGTGGAGCTTACAGAGAAAGACAGTGAGAGGTCCAGGAGTTGCTAATATGTATGGCTGTCATATTTGCAGGTCATCATGGGAGAAACATATAATGGAGGGTTGTGAAGGTTGATGTCAGTGCCAGCCATGATTTATTTCAGAAGGGGAAATTCAATTTGCAATGCCTCAGAAGTGTAAGAGGATTATGCATAGAAATTATGACTCTCTTGTAAAACAGAAAAATGCAAGTAGATAAGAAAGAAAAATAAAAATGAATATTAAAAGAGCATGATAGAGTATTTAAATATCATATAGGATATATTTACCTAAAATTGTGAGTGCTGAAATGGTCAAATGGGTTAAGAAAATGATTCTTTTATTGTGTAGAAAAATGTAGTTACATAAGAAGGCATTTATTAAAAATATGTGCATATGTAATTTATTTTGTTTTAAATGTTTATTTTGAGAGAGAGAGAGAGAGAGAAAACAGGAAACGGGAAGAGTGAGAGAGAGAGAAAGAAATAGAGAGAGAGAATGAATCTCAAACCGACTCCACACTGTCAGTGCAGAGCCTGACACAGGGCTGGATCCCATGAACCATAAGATCATGACTGGACCTGACATCGAATTGGTTGCTTAAACAACAGAGCCACCCAGGTGCCCCTGTGGTTTCATTTTAAACAGAGCCGATGGAAAGAAGTTTGTTTTCCCCTCCAAATACTTTTTAAAGTATATTTATTTTTATTTTTGAGAGAGAGACAGAGAGAAGGAGTGGGGGAGGGGCAGAGAATCCCAAACAGGCTTTACACTGTCAGCGTGGAGCCCAATGACGGGCTTGAACTCACAAACCACGAGATCATGACCTGAGCCGAAACCAAGAGTCAGAGGCCTAACTGACTGAGCCACCCAGGTGCCCCAAATAAAGATAGTTCTGTGGATTTTTTAAAATGTTTATTTATTTTTGAGAAAGAGAGACAAAGCGTGCGCAGGAGAGGGGTAGAGAAAGAGACACACACACAGAATCTGAAGCAGGCTCCAGGCTCTGAGCTATTGGCATAGAGCCTAAGGCGGGGCTCGAGCTTGTGAACCATAAGATCATGACCTGAGCTGAAGTCAAAGGCTTAGACACTCAACTGACTGAGCCACTCAGGCGCCCCCCGCCCCCTTCAAATATTTTTAAAGATGATGTTGGCCCACAGCATAGGGTGTGCACAGGGCTGGGTAAATTACTACCTAAAGATTGTAAATGTGGACAATCAAGGCAATGATGAAAGATAGGTAAACATTAGGAGGGGTGGATAAAATATGTATTTTAGATTTTGTTTGACTTTAAGAGGCTTTGGGGGATTTAAGAGGATATACATAATAAGTGAAGACACTTTTTTTTAAGTTTATTTATTTTTTGAGAGAGAGAGAGGAGAGAGTGTGTAAGCAGGGAGAGGGCAGAGAGAGAGAGGGAGAGCCAGGATCAAAAGTGGGCTCTGTGCTGATACCAGAGAGCCCAATGCTGGGCTTGAACTTAAGAACTGAACCATGAAATCATGACCTGAGCCAAAGTGGAAGCTTAACCGACTGAGGCACCCAGGTCCCCAGCAGACACTTGTAGTGAAGATCTTGTCTTTATACTTCGAAAATGTTTGTTCAGATATAAAACTTTGTGCCAGTTTAGGAATATATTAACTTATATCTTTTATATGAAATTCTTAGTAAAGTTTTTCTTACATTGTCAGGGTCATTAAGAGCATGCTCACAAAATGCCAACATTGATAACAACAATAAGTATCATTTACTTAGTGCTTATTTTGTCTAGATCCTATTTTGATTTTTTCCTTTTCCTTTATATCATTTGGCTCATAGGGAAAACATACAAAACATTTACTGAGGCTTAAAAATGTTAAAGGATTGCTTTTAAAATGTTCAACTAGTAAATTCTGGTTCAAGAGTACAAATTTGGGAGCCTGGCTGGCTCAATTGGTGTAGTATGTGAGTTGATCTCATGAGGCTTGTGAATTCAAGGCCTACATTGGGCTTAGAGATTACTTTAAAAAAAAAGTAGAATCCTATATTGGACACACTCTCATGCTCTGATTTCTATATTACACTGCTTTGAGTTTGGACATATGGGAACCTCTCTTAACGTCCCTCAATATAATTAAAAATAAAATTATAAAAATTTTATATATGTAGTTATTATTGATTAATGCTCGTGGATATTGTGGATTTGGTTCAAAACAACCTCAATAAAGTGAGTATCACAATAAATGGATTTTTTATTCTCATAGTGCCTATAAAAGTTATCTTCACACTAACCTATAGTCCATTAAGTCTGCAATTGCATTATGCCTAAAAAATGTACATACCTTAATTAAAAAATGCTTTATTGTTAAAAAAAAAAATGCTAACCATCATCTGAGCTTTCAGCGAGCCATCATCTTTTTGTTGGTGGAGGGCCTTGCCTTGATGTTGACTAATTGGGATGGTAGTTGCTGAAGGCTGGGGTGGCTGTGGCCATTTTTTTCTTGTTTGACTATAGTTGACACATGTTACATTAGATTCAGGTGTACAACTTGGTGATTTGACAGGTTGACATGTTTTGCTATGTTCCCAACAGTGTAGCTACCATCTGTCTCATTACGTCACTATTACAGTATCATTGACTGTGTTCCTTATATTCTGCTTTTTATTCTCATGACTTATTCATTCCATAACTGGAAGCCTGTATCTCTCACTCCCCTTCACCTCTTTTGTTCACTCCAAAATCCCTCCTCTCTGGTATCCATCAGTTTGTTTTCTGTATTAATAGGGCAGTTTCTTAGAATAAGACAACAATGTTGTGTGCTACACCAAGTGACTATTCATTTCACCAACAGTTTCTCTGTAGCATGGCAATGCTGTTTGGTTTCATTTTACCCACAGTAGAGCTTCTTTCAACATTGGAGTCCGCCTTCTTAACCCCCACCACTGATTTATCAAGTTTATGGAATATTCCAAATCTACTCTTGTCGCTTCAACAATCTTCACAGTGTCTTCATCAGGAGTAGGTTGCATCTCAAGAAACAACTTTCTTTGCTCAGCCATGAGAATCAAATCCTCATTCTTTTCAGTTTGATCATGTGATTCCAGGAATTCAGTCACATTTTCAGGCTCCGCTTCTAATTCTAGTTCTCTTGCTATTTCCATCACATTTCCAGTTACTTCCTCTACTAAAGTCTTGAATCCCTCAAGGTCATCCATGAGGGCTGAATCAACTTCTTGCAAACTCCAGTTAATGTTGATATTTTGACCTCTTCCTATGAATCAAGAATGTTCTTAATGGCATTTAGAATGGTGAATTTTTTCCTGAAGATTTTCAATTGACTTTGCCCGGATCCATTAAAAGAATCACCATGCATGGCAGCAATAGCATTACAAAATATATTTCTTAAACAAGAAGATTTGAAAGTCAAAATCGCTCTTTGATCCATGGACTACAGAATGGATGCTGTGTGAGCAGGCATGAAAATAACGTTAATCTCATTGTGAATATCCATTAGAGCTCTTGAGTGACCAGGTTCACTGTCAATGAGCAGTCATATTTTGAAAGGAATCTTTTTTTCTGCACCATAGTCTCTAAATAGTTTAAAATATTCAGTAAACCATGTTGTAAACAGATGTGCTTTATTGTTCCATTTTTCATATAATTCTGTAAAGCCCTAGGATATTTGGACTGGTCAATAAGCATTGGCTTCAACTTAAAATCATTAGCTGCATTAACTCCTAACAAGAGAGTCATGCTATCTTTTAAAGCTTTGAAGCTAGGCATTCACTTCGCTCTAGCTAGGTTAAATCCTAGATGACATCTTCCAATAGAAAGTTGTTTTGTGTACATTGAAAATCTATTGTTTAAGGAAGCCCCCTTCATTAGTTATCTGAACTAGATCTTCTGGATAACTTACTGCCACTTCTATATCAGCACCTGCTGCTTCACCTTTCACCTTCTGTTATTAAGATGGCTTCTTTCCTTAAATCCCACAAGCCAACCTCTGTCAGCTTTCAGCTTCACTTAGCAGCTTTGTCACCTCTCTCTGCCTTCATAGAATGGAAGAGAATTAGAGCCTTACTCTGAGTTAGGTTTTAGCCTAAAGTAATATTGTGGATAGTTGTTCTGTCCAGACCATAAAAACTCTCTCCATATCAGCAATGAGGGCATTTCACTTTACTACCATTCATGTGCTCACTGGAGTAGCACTTAAAATTTTCTTCAAGAACTTTTCCTTTGCATTCACATCTGGGCTAACTGCTGCAAGAGACCTGGCTTTTAGCTTATCTCAGCTTTCTTTCTTTTTGTTTTTCATTTTTTAAAGTTTATTTATTTATTTTTGAAAGAAAGAGTGAGCAATCAGGGGAGGGGAAGAGAGAGAGAGAGGAGTATCCCAAGCAGGTTCTACATTGCCAGCACAGAAGCTGATCTGGGGCTCAAACTCAAGAACTGTGAGATCATAACCTGAGCCAATGTCAAGAGTGAAACACTTAACTAACTGAGCCACTCAGGTGCCCCCATCTTAATTTTCAACATGCCTTCCTCTCTAAGCTTTGTATTTGCACAAATTTGTAACATTTCTAGGCTTTGTATTAAAGTGAGAGATGTGACTTTTCCTTCAACTTGAGCACTCAGAGGCCATTGTAGAATTCTTAATTGGCCTAATTTCAATATTCCTGTGTTTCAGGGAATAGGAAGACCAAAGGGGAGGGAGAGGGATGGGGGATGATGTTCAGTAGAAGAGTCAGAACTCACACATTTGTAGACTATGTTTGCCATGTTAAATGGGCATGGTTGGTGACACACCAAAACAATTACAAGAGCAATATCAAAGATCACTGATCACAAATCAAAATAATAAATGAAAAAGTTTGAAAGGCTGCAAGAATTACCAAAAGGTAACACTGAGACACAAAGTGAGAAAATGCTATTGGGAAAATGGTGCTGATAGACTTGCTCAGTTCAGGGTTGCCAAAAACCTTTAATTTGTAACAAATATAATATTTGTGAAGCACAATAAAATGAGATTTGCCTATATAGTGTCAGCTTCTCACAGTTTTTTACTTCATATAGTTCTGCGAGGTATAAAAAATGTCCGCAAAAGGGCAAAGAATCCAGCAAGTGTATTGTGGAAGCCTGTCAGCAACTTGAACATGAAAGAGTTCAGAAAGCATCAAGGTTAAAGTGTGAATGTGGTTCAACCAAATATATTTATCTGTTCACTAGAAAGGTGAGAGAGGAGGATCATGCCAAGAGTATAATAGGGGCGCCTGGGTGGCTTAGTCGGTTAAGCGTCCGACTTTCGCTTAGGTCATGATCTCACGGTTCGTGGGTTCGAGCCCCACGTCGGGCTCTGTGCTGACTGTCAGCTCAGAGCCTGGGGCCTGTTTCAGTCTGTGACTCCCTCTCTCTGACCCTCCCCTGTTCACGCTGTCTCTCTCTCTCTCTCTCCTAGAAATAAATAAGACATTTAAAAAAAAAAGAGTATAATATTATATTGCGCTGGGATCACTTTTGTACAATTTCCATAATTACTCCTCAGTTAGAAGGATTATATATCTTCCATAATATTTCTTAAGTCTTGTGATAAAATAAAACACTTGTAAAACACAAAACCTTTCAACCTTTGAAAGTGGCCTTTGAAGTACCACTTTCTATATTCTAAAAATTCTCAGCTTTCATATGTTTTTTAAATATATAATTTGAATATTTACCATTTTGACATAAGACATCTGTGGAAATTTGTGAGGGACAAGTTGATTTGTCTTTTATTGGTAGACTTAGCTTTACATCTTTTTATATTAATTACACATTTCTATAGGGGAAAGACTGAATCAAAGACATTCTTTTTTTAAATTTATTTTTAATTTTTTTAATTTTTATTTTTTTTAAGTTTATTTATTTATATATTTATTATACAAATAGTTTATTGTCAAGTTGGTTTCCATATAACACCCAGTGCTCATCCCCACAAGTGCCCTCCTCCATGCCCATCACCCCCCTTCCCCCCCATACCCATCAGTTCTCAGTTTGTTCTCATCATTCAAGAGTCCCTCATGGTTTGCCTCTCTCCCTTTCCCCCACCATTTCCCCCCTTCTTCTCCCCCATGGTAATCAGTTAAGTTCCTCCTAATCCTCCTATACGTGCAAACATATGATATTTGTCCTTCTCTGCCTGACTTATTTCGCTCAGCATAACACCCTCAAGGTCCATCCATGTTGCTACACATGGCCAGATTTCATTGTTTCTCATTGCCATGGAGTATTCCATGGTATAGATAAACCACATCTTCTTGATCCATTCATCTGTTGATGGACACTTAGGCTCTTTCCATGTTTTGGCTATTGTGGAGAGTGCTGCTATGAACATTGAGGTACACGTGCTCCTATGCATCAGCACTCCTATATCCCTTGGGTAAATTCCTAGCAGTGCTATTGCTGGGTCCTAGGGGAGTTCTATTGTTAATTTTTTGAGGAACCTCCACACTGTTTTCCAGAGGGGCTGCATTAGTTTACATTCCCACCAACAGTGTAGGAGGGTGCCCGTTTCTCCACATCCTCGTCATGAATCAAAGAATTTCTGTTTAGAGTTCGATTTCCAGGTAGCTAAGGTATATTTGAATATAGCCTAACAATTTTGGCAAAAACTTGCTTCAATTCTTCCATGTTTTGTGTATATGAATGAATCACTAACTTGTCTATTATTATTGCTTTCAGGTAAGAATTCAAACAGTTAGTTTTTGTGGTTTTACTTAATTACTTGACATTAAACATAGGTAGAAACCTTCTTATTTGATGTAATCAGGGTGAGAGGTTGCAACTGAGTAATTGAAAACACCTGTTTAAACCAGAGAATCATTTAAATATTTATAAAATTTCAATATTTTAATTTAAATAAATGACCGCATATGTATTTACCAACATTTTGACTTCTGCCTGAGGTTTTTTATTTGAATATGAGTCTGTCGACTAGATATTGACTAATCTTTCCTGCACTACCCACACCTCAAGTGCATCTCATTTGGTTTATGTTAATGTAGGCACTATACTTAAAGAAGCCCATAAGACAATCTAAGTAAAGAATTTTTTTAGATATTTTCCCCTCCTCTAGTCTTTTAAAATCATCTTCCTCACATAATTCAATAGTATTTTATTTTGTTTTTAAATATTTCTTTATTTTTGAGAGAAAGAGAGAGAGAGAGGAAGAGAGAGAGAGGCAGGGACAGAGGATCGGAAGCAGGGTCCACCTGACAGCAGAGAGCCCAGTGTGAGGATCGAACCCACAAGCTGTGAGATGTGAGATCACTACCTGAGCTAAAGTTGGACACTCAACCAACTGAGCCACCCAGGCATCCCAATTCAATAGTATTTTAAAACCAAATTACTTAGAATTTTTTTTTAATGTTTATTTATTTTTGAAAGAAAGAGAGAGAGAAAGAGACAGGGGTGTGGGGAGGGGCATAGAGAGAGATTCACAGAATCCAAAGCTGTCAGCACAGAACCTGACTTGGGGCTCTAACCCACAAACAATGAGATCATGACCTGAGCCAAAGTTGGACACAACTGACTGAGCCACCCACGTGCCCCAAAACCAAATTACTTTTTATTATTTTTTAAAAAGAATTTCACTTGGTTTTCATAGAAACAACTCACTTTTTGTACACATTTGACTTGTTTATGTAATATTTATTTGGATTGCCTAATAAACTAATACATAAAATAATTAATTAAGAAAATTAGTACAAAAGATGTGTGAAGGAGACAAGTGAGAATTGCAGGCCCACCATTTGACAGGTAGTTGAGCCTAAGAGAACTGAGGAGAGCCTGTCAGCCACACCCTTTAAAACGGGAAATTTTCTCAAGGGAATGGGGAGAATCTCGTATCTATTGATCTGGACAGTTACCTAGAAGATAGTAGGTTAGGGAGTTTTGGGTGCAGAGGTCCATGGTATTAGATGAGATCCTGTGTGTGGAGATGATTCAGAAATGCCTACACTTCAAATGCCGGGGCGCCTGGGTGGCTCAGTCAGTTGAGGGTCCGACTTCAGCTCAGGTCATGATCTCGCGGTTCGTGGGTTCGAGCCCCGCGTCGGGCTCTGTGCTGACTGCCGGCTCAGAGCCTGGAGCCTGTTTCAGTCTGTGTCTCCCTCTCTCTCTGCCCCTCCCCTGCTCACGCTGTCTCTCTCTCGCTCTCTCAGAAATAAATAAAAAACATTAAAAAAATAAATAAATGCCTGGATTATTGCAGTAGTCTTTAAAGCTGGCCTCCCCATTTCTCTTTTGGGGCGGCGTCAGTCTTGTCCACTCAGCAGCCTGTTAAAGTGAAAGTCAGATTATACCTCTCTGCTCACTCAACCCCTCTAGTGGTTTCTGTTTCACTCAGCAAGAAAGCTAAAGTCCTTACACTAACCAGTGACATTTGACATGACTTGTTTCTTTCCGCCACTCTAGCATCACCTCCCCTTGCTCAGTCTGCTCTGGTTGCACTGACCTACTTGTCCTTATGTGTGCAGACAAGCTTCTCCCTCAAGACCTTTGTTCTGGCTGTCCTCTGCTAGAAATGCTCTTCCTCAGGCATCCACGATGCTCACAGAACTCATATCTTCATTTCTTTCAGGGTTTTAGTAAAAATGCTAGCTTGTCACTGAACATTCTCTTGGATACTCTACCTAAAATTCTACCCTCTTGCCATTACCAGATTACTCCTTGCTCTTCCAATTCAATTTTACTTTTCAGTATTTAATGCTATCTAACAAACTACAAACTTTATCGAATTTTTTGCCCCTTGTCTGTCTTTTGGTCCATTATAGAGATGCAAATTGCTATTCAGTTTTTTCAATTATGATGGCTTTCTGATAAAAATTAAAAACCAATGAATTGTTATCATTTTACTTAATTACATGGCCTTATACCTATTTGTGTATTTTGTTAACTGCGTTTTCCTAACATCTAGAATAATGCCCGGGACATAGAACATATGCAGTAATATTTGAAGAGTGAACAAACAAATGAATTTAATGTTAATTTATTAATCATGCCCATAAGTTGTAAAAAGCACATGTATTAAATTGTTAATGGAAAACAAACATAATGGGCATTCATGTTCTTTAGATAGATTCTGGATGCCAGAATAAAAGATATTAGTTATTAGAAATACTTCTATTACTATATTTCCACTAGGCATTTCCCTCTATTAATGTCTGTCTTCTCAAATAGTGTCTTTCTTTTATCCTGACCAAAAGGAAAAATTGTACCCTCTATGTTGTGAGAAAAGAATGGCCTTGGAGCAGGCAAAGCCACCAGTTTTGCAATTAATATGTTGAGTGTGGCTCAGGAAGCCTCTTGCCTACTTTGAGACTCTCAGTCATCCTGTGAAATGAACAAACAAGGTGAATTAAAGGATCCCAGTTTTGACAATTTCTGATTCTTTACTGAAACAAGGGGAGTGACTTACAGCAAGATGGCAGCATGGTGGTTCAGCAGGTAAGTAATGCTCTATGACTTACTTTTTAAAAGATCAGCCTGGCTGCTCTGAAAAGAATAGACTTCAGGAAACTAGAGTGGAAGAAGATAAATGGTTAAGAGGCTACTGCAGTTGTCCAAGTGAATGGTGACGGTAACTGGGATTCAGCAGGATGAGATGGAGCTTAGCCACATGGTCAGCCTTAAGCAATAGGCTGACATAGAACTGACAAAACTTGCCAGTAAACTAGATGCGAGGCCTGGGAAAGAAATATTTATGGTCTGAGAGCAATTGCCATTTACTGAGAGGATAACAGTAATAATGATAATGTTCATAATCACATAACTAGACCAATGGAGCATAAAGTATGAATGCTAAAAACATGCTGCAGTTTCAGTTGCTAGTATGATGACATTCAAGGTAAGGTCAGAACACGTATTATGGAAGAGAGGTCATCTAAGCTGGATTTGAGGATGCAAAAGATACATATAATGAAGTTGCAAGTAAACGGGGAGGAATAGGAAGGATGGTGTTCCAAGTAGAAATCAGAGCACTAGTAAAATTTTGGAGTCAGGAGCTCATGTTCCTGTATTAGTGTGTTCAAGCTGCCATAACAAAATATCACAGACTGAGTGGCTTAAACAACAGAAGTTTATTTCTCACAACTCTGGAGGCAGTTCTCCTTACTTGGAGGTGACCATCTTCTCTTTATGTACTCATGTGACCTCTTTGAGCATGCATGGGAAGAGAGAGAGGTGTCTGGTGTCTCTTCCTCTCTCTTTTTTAAATGTTTTATTTATTTTTGAGAGAGAGCATTATGTGCCAGCAGGGGAAGGGCAGAGAGAGGGGGACAGAGGATCTGAAGCACGCTGTGTGCTGACAGCAGAAAGGTAGATTCAGGGCTTGGACTCATGAACTCTGAGATCATGATATGAGCTGAAGTCTGACAGTTAACCAACTGGGCCACCCAAGCACCCCTCTTCCTCTTTTATAAGGAAACCAGTTCTATTAGATTAGGGCCCATCCTTATGATCTCACTTAACCTTAATCACCCTGTTAAAGGCCCTATCTCCAACCCAGTCACATAGGCTTAGGGCTTTAACATATGGATTTTGATTGGGGCACACAATACAGTCCACAGCAGTCCCCATCACAATTCCTGGGATATATTTTCTATAGATTCAAGCTTACTTGATGTTTCTCATTCACTATGTTTGACAGGATGGAGCTCAGGGCCTCAGGGCTACCACGCTACACAAATCCAGTGAATACCTTTCTCACTGCATTACCACGACAGCGATACCCCTAGAGCTGTGGAGTTCACAGATTGCATGAGTCTTTGCCGTAGCCTTGCGGGTGAGGGGTAGGACACCACCACAGTAACTGCAGTACTTCTGACAATAACTAGGATGCTTTAACAGGTGTGCAAGTATTTCATTGACACATTCAGCTCAACTTAACTAAGGGAAACGAATCCATGTGACCTAGGGCTGCTTTATACATAAGATAATATTAGGTGTAGCTCCCACCACAGAGATTTCACACTGGAGCATAAAAAATCCCACAGTATCCATTTGTGGTCTCAGCTCTGTAAGTTAGGAGCTAAAATCTGAAGGTTCTGATGTTTTCGACTATTTTTCCCAAGGTAGTCCTGCTGAAATACCGCATCTAGTCTGTCAACCCCTTTGCATAGCATTTACGCAATCAGCCTTAGGGTTTTTTTTTTTCCCCCTCCAGTTGTAATAAACACATACATTTTGTTGTGTGTAACAAGTCTTCTATTTTTGTCCCACGTGGCTAGATGCTTTTTACATAAAGCCATGCTAAATTACACCAGGGTGAACATTCTGCTCTTACACTCAGGTTATTCAGCATTTCTTCTCTCAAATAAGCAAGAATTAAAAATCAGAACATAACAAGACAAAACATAAAAAGCCCATCTAGCCTGTCAGAAAAACCCAGGAACAAGCCTTTGGAACAAGCATCCTGGCGTTGGCTCCAGGCTGGTCATATAAACCAATACAACTCACTGACAACATTAAGCAAAGCTAAGATACAGCTAGCTGAAAAAGAGGAAAAGCAGTGGCTTTCTTCAAAGGTCCAAAGCAATCTATACAGTCCACAGCACAATCCGTAGCATGTACAAACTAAATAACAACAATGATCAACATGGTTAAAGCAACAGCAAAGAATGACTTGCTATTGTTACAAAAATTCTACTCAAGTTCCTTCCTTCATAGGTTAAAACCTATTTTATAAACTTAACCTCTTTTAAAATCTCTCCTCTTTCCTTCCTTCCTTCCTTCCTTCCTTCCTTCCTTCCTTCCTTTCTTTCTTTTCTTCCTTTTCCTTTTAAAAACAATATTCCATATTAATTTTATTGCTCACCTTTTGTATTATATTTAAGATTTACTTTTTATAATTTTTACTCATTTTTAAAACTGTAAAATACGGTATAGAAATAATATAATGTATGAATACACATATATAGTTGAGACACCAATAATGAAAAATGACTTGCCCAACACTGTGATAGAGCATAGAAGGCCTTTGCATACCTCTACCTGTACACATCTCCTTCCATCTCTGAAGAAAGACCTTGCATACCCTGAATCATATGCTGATCATTCCTCATATTTTTACATCTATGTATTTCTTTTATTGTATTGTATTGTATTTTATTTTAAATTTGTTTTAAGTATATAACTTTTTTAAATGTTTATTTTTTAAGAGAGAGAGAAGAATCTGGGAAGGGGCAGAGAGAGAGAGAGAGGAAGAGAGAAATCCCAAGCAGACTCCACATTATCAGAGCAGAGCCTGACAGGGAGCTTGAACTCACAAACTGTGAGATCATGACCTGAGCCGAAACCAAGAATTGGATATTTAACTGACTGAGCCATCCAAGTTCCCCTATGTATTTATTTTAAATAATATGGTTTACTTTGCATAGTTTATGTTTGAATACCATCTATACACTGTACTTATTTGTTCAACATATTGTTTAGTCAGGAAAATTTATTTAAAAGGAATTGTACTATGTATACTTCTAAGCCTGTCTTCTTTGACTCAATATTATATTCTTAATTTATTTATTGTTTAATTTACATTCAAGTTAGTTAGCATATGGTGCCACAATGATTTCAGGAGTAGATTCCTTAATGTCCCTTACCCACTTAGCCCATCCTTCCTCCCACAACTCTTTCAACAACACTCTGTTTGGCTCAATATTATATTCTTGAGATTCATCCATGTAGTTCTCAATAATTTTCACTAACATATGCCATTGTATTATTCTACTACATTCTTTTTCAGATCTTCTTTGCAAGGGGGAACTGTAGGTAAGACTGGACCAGACTTTGAGCATGAAACTGGTCTGATCTTGGTATATTTCCATTTGACCTGAGCTGTTGGTATACCACAGGGTATGTGAAGATCAAATAGCATATAGTTTAGGAGATATTGTAAAACCATTTAATTCTATTCCTGTTGGTGGATCCATAGAGCCCAAAGTCTTATACCACAGGATAAGATTTCCCCAGATGATAAGGAATGGGTCCACGCCCTAGTGGTGCAAAAGCAGTGTCTCCTGCCCTGAAACATAATGCCAGAGTAGTGGTCATCATAGGGAGAGAACAACCTTGCTCAGTGAGGAAGAGCTCTCACTGTCAGCAAGAGCTATGCTATTCTCCATGACAGGAAGAAAAATGGCAGAATTAGTGCTGGCTTCTGAGTTTCCTTTCTCAGAACTCAGAAAAATTCTTAGACATGACTGGTAGTAATGCTAAAGGAAGTTATGAGGTTGCACTTAGGATACCTACACACTTCTGTTTGTTATCCACTAACCTATTTTCAAGCTACAAATAAACAAACAAAAACAGAGAAACAGCACCAAGTATTCTGAACTTAATGTTTCCACCTGTATCAGGCCTCAAGATGGCTGATATTTTGAGAAAGCCTGCGATGTTGATGTACTTAAGGGAGGAAGGGCCCAATTGAGAGTACAAGTACTCATCCCAAAGTTTCTTCCACAGACATCTAGATGAAAAAGAAAAGGTCTTGGAGCTTTCAGTCACACAAACCAGGCCTTGAGCAAATCAATTCTACTTGATATCATTGAACAGCTTATATTAAACTTCAAGCAAGATAAATCTTTTATCAGGAAAGTCCATTGAAATCCTACTTCTGCTCATACCATAGCTTTCTGAATCACATCCTAAATTCAATTTCATATTCACATTAGTGTTAACCCAAAATACGACTGTTAACCGATAGTATTAAAAGAAATTGCTACATCTGGCAACAATCCCCAAATTTTTATTTATACCTTCCAACACATTTAGAAAACATAATAAATAACACAATGGTAATTCTGAAGCACAATAAGTAAATTCAATTATAAACAGGTTCCAAGGCTTCTAAATAGCTTGCAGAGATGAAATGCCTACACTATCTTGTACCTGTGATGGTATACACCTTTAACACAGAGAATAAAAAGAAATATCTATTGGATTTTTTAAAAATTCTAAATAATAATCAACTTACTAATAAAAATTTACCTGCAACAAAACTGAATTCAAAAAGTGATTGAATCCTTGAAATGACAAGCATATAATACTTCCAGTTAACTTTCTCAAATTTGCATGTACATTTACTAATTAAATGACAATGGTCGCTATAATCCTTCACCCTTTTTGTCAAAAGGACAATTTATTCAAAATTATGCAAAAGTTACTTCCTTAGTTGCCTAGGGAACTGCAAGAGCCAATTGCAATTTCTAACTAAAATTAAAAGAAAACCCTTGCCCTGTTTTATTTAGTGGTGTGCGTTGGAGGGATTAAAGTCACTCTGATTAGGGTGCCTTAACAGGTTTTTTAAATTATCAAAGAAAAGACGACAATATATATGAGCTATCTAGAACTCTATATGAATCAAATTCTGTTCAGAGATGAAATTAACTTTTTATCATTTCACCAACACAGGTAAGGTTTTAAGCATAAATCAGCTCCCAAGACGATTCTTTGTTTGCAGAATTTTTCTTCCAGCATTTCATATTAAAGACGTAGCATTCCTCTTCTTCTTTGCCAGAAACTCAACAATACAGTGCCTTTCCCTGAGTCGTAAAAATTTATGGCAAGATACGTGCATGTAACCTGGACATCTGACGAAAGACAGGCATTGAAAAGAATTCGCCTGATAAGCTCATCTACACAGTCTTCGCTGGCATCTTTTTTCTGGCTGCCCTGCTTGGCCCACAGACACTGTGAATGGCTGTAGTGCGTGCGTGGCACTGCAATCCCCATTTCCCACTCCCTGACTTCAACCCCATCCATAATGCTTTGCGTGGTGACCTCACGTTTTGGATGCTGCAGTATGTCTTGCAGGTTCATTTCCTGCCTTGGTTCCCACTCAGCATTTTTCATGGAATTGGAACTTTTAATGAGATAAAAAGATAAAAATCATTAGAGTTGCGGGAGAAGCATTCTAGTTGCTTTAAAAATCAGCACTCTTGCATTGGAAGGATTCTAAACCGTGTGCTTTTAAAGATAAAGTAAACTGTGTGGGAGGGAGGGTGAGGAAGAGCAGGAAGAAATATATTTTTCAATCTATTTTGGGAGGATGTTTTCACAAATCCTTGCCTGTATATAGCACGATGGGCTATTGCCTACAATTTGGGTCAAATTTCACCATTCTTGTATTCCAAGATCTTAGTAATATTTGCTTCTCAATCCACACTTGTGGCATGAATTTTTTAAAGATCGTTTTTAGTGTTTCCATGGTCTTTTGTGTTCTTTTTTAATTTTATTTATTTTGAAAGGGAGGGAGAGAGTGCAAGGGGGGAAGGGACAGAAAGAGAGGAGAGTGAGAGAATCTCAAGCAGGCTCTGCACTGTCAGCTCAGAGCCTAATGCGAGGCTCAGTGTCATGGAAGCGTGAAATCATAACCTGAAGAGAAGTCAAGTGTCCAGTCAGATGCTCAACTGACTGAGCCACCCAGGCATCCCTCCATGATCTTTTGACAGGAAGACTGAATACTGAATGAAACATCTCAGGAGCTACTAACCAGCATCACAAGCTTGGGCTTTTCCCCCTTTGCTCCATCCATTATATGATGATGCCTATCCTAGACCACTGAATGATATGAAGCTGCATGGAGAGATAAGCCAGTCAACAGCCACTACAAGACCCAGATACTTGAGTGAGGGGGCCAGCCCTGTCATCGGACCCAGGTAAGATCAGCAGATCTTTTCCGTTGATCTAGAGAATCATGACCAAATAAAAATGTTGTTTTAAGCCCCTTGTGTTTTGTAGTTGTTCTTTATGCAGCAATTTATAACTTAGTATAGCACTAAATGCTAGCTGAAAGTATCCTTTGTCCTCACAGATAAACACCTGGAAGGCAGAGACATTGCATTGCTTACCACTGAAACACCAGTTCCTAGATCATAGCCTGGCATGTAGTATATATCCTATCAATAGCTGATAAATGAACAAATGTAAGTCTAATATTGGTTTCACCATGAAACTGCTAAAAAGGAAGCAGTTCTTGGGGTTGAAAGGTTTAAATTTCAACCTGCTTTGATATCCACTAGACAGACATATGGCCTGGGGAAAAACGAATGATTTTCTAAGTTTTTGTGTTATAGTCTATGAAATGAGAGGCATTAATGCCTATCTCAAAGGCTGATTGTATTAAGTGAGATAATACCTGGAAGCATCCAATGTATTATTTGTCACATCATTGTTTTAATAAATAACAATAGTGAAGATGATAAAGCATAAACAGAGAAAAAAGTGGTGATATAATTTAATAATTCATAACAATCTGTAAATGAAGGATAAGCTGTATTTGAAAAGACACCACATTATAGAATGTAAAAAATATAGGACTGTCCCTCAGGAATACGGATGACATTACCATCTCAATTTTAAGGCATCACTGAATGGCTTTCCCAATAATAGCACTGTGATTATTGTATCTTCTGCTAACTTCCAAAAAAAGTTGTGTGCATTTGGGAGAAATGACTGACCATGGAACATAGCAAACCTACCTCACCCACAAGAAGGCAGTCCCACGAGCTTGGAATTATTAGCACAATTCTCTACCCAACAGTGACAATGAACTATGGACAGTATAGAAAAAAATGTATTTTGAAAATACGTGGTTTAAGAATGTGATTATCTGTTAATACCTATCTGAAAGTACCCAATAGTATTTTGTAGACTTAGTGATTAAGTGGCATAAGACATACAAAGCACTTAAAGGTTGGCACATAGGGAGCATTCTCATTATTTTCAGTGACTTTTCTAATATTGAAATATTACAGAATGAGACTAACAGACCTCAAACAAAATTAAGGGAAAATCCCATTGGCAATAGCTAGAGTTAATTAGATACTGAGTATTTAATGGCGCTAATTTTCAGGAAAGTTATTTTGATGGCTTTGAGTAGTTCTAAACAGTATTTGTATTCACTTTCCAGTCACTTTTCTTTTCAGAAAGTAAAGAAAAGCCTTTTGATTTCCTGTTGTTCTGACATTTTCATGTCCAAAATACCTGCTGTGTCATGTCCTGTAGAACACATTTAGCTTTCACATATGTTGTGAAGCATTAGTTATAAATGCAATTTTAACATACTGTGCATAGAGGAATTTTTTTTTTTTGTTCAGGATTTCATTTAAGAAGTCAATCGTCAAATCCTTTTTCAATAGCTAGTTAAATATATCCAATAGGTGAGGGAAAATCTAACACTCTTCATACATACTTAAACAGGGAAATTATGAAGAAATGTTTCCGTTGTTCTTTTTCACTTTTAGCTTTTCATTGCACTGAAAACACTTGTTTTGGATAAAAGCTCTGTTTCAATGTGACAACTTACAACAGTTCCTTAGAAACAGTGTGTTTCATTATTTATTAAAATAAATTGCCAGAACTTCTGGTGAATTAGTATTAAATATGCATTTTAAACAAGCTGTACATGTACATTTGTTTCCTTCAGCTCTCTGGTGTTTCAGGAGTTTCCTAAGAAAACATCTGTGTGTCAAAAGCTGTCTGTCAAGAGGCCTGTCCTCTGTGATTGCCACTTTTTTCTTTTTTTACTCTCTTCAATTTAACTAGTAAGTTAATTCAAAAATGACATTGACTTTTAGTTGTTTAAAATCTTCTGCAAATTTTACCCATAATAAACATACTAAAAGTTTTGGGGGTATGAACAATTCTTATTACTCGCCAATACTTCCACCTGCTAATTTATTCATCAAGAACTATAAGCATATGTTAAGTGCTAGGTGTTAACTATGCAGTGTTGGGCAAAGCAGTTTCCACTGTCATAGAACATAGACTCTGGTCTAGTATAGAAAACACATAAGCAACAACAACAAGAGAAACAAATATGTCACTTTCCAGGATATATTACACTCTTTGTTTTAAAAAT
The DNA here is from genome assembly GCF_003009895.1 of Hyaena hyaena. Lineage (NCBI taxonomy): Eukaryota > Metazoa > Chordata > Mammalia > Carnivora > Hyaenidae > Hyaena > Hyaena hyaena. The sequence goes on from NW_024080876.1 coordinate 1,281,111, forward strand.
ATCTTTATTTTGGGGCGCCTGGGTGGCTCAGTCAGTTAAGCATCCAACTTCGGCTCAGGTCATGACCTCACAGTTTGTGGGTTTGAGCCCTGTGTTGGGCTCTGTGCTGACAGCTAGCTCAGAGCCTGGAGCCTGTTTCAGATTCTGTATCTTCCTCTCTCTCTGACCCTCCCTTGTTCATGCTCTCTCTCTCTCTCTCTCTCTCTCTCAGAAATAAGTAAAATATTAAAAAAATGTAAAAAAAATCTTTATTTTGAAAAATCACACACACACGCATAAAATAAAACAATGAGCACAGTCTGATAAAGTGGAATAAAACAAACATCTGTGTATATACTATGAAGGGTACCATGTCTTCCTAATAACTGCTTTTAATTATCATCTTCTCTTTCCTCAAAAGTTACCACTACCCTAACATTTATTTATTTTTATTTAGGTTTTTATTTTAACTCCTTAGTTAATCTGAAGCATTATATTAGTCTCAGATATACAGTATAGTAATTCAACAATTACACACAGTGCCTGGTGCTCATCAGGACAAATGCCCTCCTGAAACCCCTTCATGTATATCACCCACCTCCCCCACCCCCCACTGTGGTAACCACCAGATTGTTCTCTTTCATTAAGAGTCTTATTTGCTTTGTCTCTGTCTCTGTCTCAATTTTTTCCCCTCTGCTGGTTTGTTCTGTTTCTTAATTTATACATTTGTCTTTCTCTGACTGGCTTATTTTGCTTAACATTATACCCACTAGCTCCATCTATGTCATGCAAATGGCCAGATTTCAGTCTTTTTTATGGCTGAGTAATATTCCACTGTGGTGTGTGTGGTGTGTGTGTGTGTTTGTATACATACGCACCCCACTTCTTTATCCATTCATCAGTCGATGGACACTTGGGCTGCTTCCATGTCTTGGCTACTATAAGTAATGCTCTGATAAACATAGTGGCACATGTATCTCTTTGAATTAAGGCTCTTGTATTCTTTGGGTAAATACCCAGTAGTGCAATTATTTGATCATAGGGTAGTTCTATTTTTAACTTTTTGAGGAAACCCCACACTTTTCTATACAGGGGCTGCCCCAGTTTTTAGTCCCGTCAACAGTGTACAAATGTTCCTTTTCCTCCGCTTTCTTGCCAACAACTGTTGTTTGTTGTATTGTTGATTTTAGCCATTCTGACAGGTGTGAGGTGAAATCTCATTGTAGTTTGGATTTGCATTTCCCTGATGATAAGTGATGAGTATCTTTTCATGTGTCTGTTGGCCATCTGCATGTCTTTTATGGAGAAATGTCTGTTTATGCCTTCTGCCTATTTTTAATTGGATTATTTGTTCTGGGGGCGTTGAGTTTCATAAGTTATTTATAGATTTTGGATAAGATCTTTATCAGATTTTATCTGATATGTCATTTGCAAATATCTTCTCCCATTCTGTAAGTTGCCTTTTAGTTTTGTTGATTGTTTCCTTCCCTGTGCAGAGGCTTTTTATTTTGATGCAGTACCAATGATTTATTTTTGCTTTTGTTTCCCTTGGCTCAAGAGACATAGCTAGTAAGAAGTTGCTATAGCCATGGTCAAAGAGGGTATTTCTTATGTTCTGTTCTAGGATTTTTATGGGTTCAAGTCTCACATTTAGGTCTTTAGTCCATGTTTAATTTATTTTTGTATACGGTGTAAGAAAGCTGCCCAGTTTCATTCTTCTGCATGTCGCTGTCCAGTTTTCCCAGCACCATTTGTTGAAGAGACTATCCTTTTCCCATTGGATATTCTTACCTGCTTGGTCAAAGGTTAATTGACCATATAGTTGTAGGTTTATTTCTGGTTTTTCCATTCTGTTTGTTTTATTTATTTTTGAGACAGAGAGAGACAGAACACGAGTGGGGGAAGGGCAGAGAGAGAGACACACACACAGGATCTGAAACAGGCTCCAGGCTATAAGCTGTCAGCACAGAGCCTGATGCAGGGCTCTAACCTACGAACCATGAGATCATGACCTGAGCCGAAGTCAAACTCTTAACCAGCTGAGCTATCCAGGCGCCCCTGGGTTTTCTATTCTGTTCTATTAATCTATGTGTTTATTTATGTGCAGTACTCTACTGTTTTGATCACTACAGCTTTGCAATATAATTTGAGGTCTGGAACTGTAACTTCAACTTTGCTTTTCTTTTTCAAGATTGCTTTGGTTATTTGGGGTCTTTTCTGGTTCCATACAAATTTTAGGAAATTTGTTCTAGCTCTGTGAAAAATGCTGTTGGCATTTTGATAAGGATTGCCTTAAATGTATAGATTGCTTTGGGTAATAGAGACATTTTAACACTATTAAGCTTCTAATCCATGAACATGGAATGCTTTTCCTTTTCTTTGTGTTGTCTTGAATTTCTTTCACCAGTGTTTTATAATTTTCAGAGTATGGGTCTTTCACCTCTTTGGTTAGGTTTATTCCTTGGCATCTTATTATTTTGGGTGCTATTGTAAATGGGACTATTTTTATAACTTCTCATTCTGCTATTTCATTATTAGCGTATAGAAATGTAACAGGTTTCTATGCCTTGATTTTTTTTATCCTGTCACTTTACTGCATTTATCAGTTCTAATTATTTTTTGGTGGAGTCTTTTGAGTTTTCTTTCTTTTCTAAAACTTTTTTTAATGTTTTATTTATTCCTGAGAGAGAGAGAGAGAGAGAGAGAGAGCATGAGCAAGAGAGGGAGACACAGAATCTGAAACAGGCTCCAGGCTCTGAGCTGTCAGCACAGAGACCAACGTGGGGCTCAAAGCCATGAACTGTGAGATCATGACCTGAGCCGAAGTCAGACACTTAACCCACTGAGCCACCCAGGTGTCCCTCTTTCAAGTTTTCTGTGTAGAGTATCATGTCATCTGCAAATAGTGAGCATTTTACTTCTTTCTTGCTTATTTGGATTCCTTTTATTTCTTTTTGTTGTCTGATTGCTGTGGTTAGAACTTTCAATACTATGTTGAATTCAGGTGGTGAAAGTGGACATTCTTGTCTTGTTCCAGAATGTAGGGGAAAAGGTCTCAGTTTTTCCCCATTGAAGGTGTTAGCTGTGGGGTTTTTCATACATGGCTTTTATATGTTGATGTATGTTGCCTCTAAACCTATTTTGTTAAGAGTTTTTGTCATGAATGGATGTTGTACTTTGTCAAATGCTTTTTCTGTGTCTTTGATTCTGTGTCATGACTGAAATGATCATTTGGTTCTTATCCCTTATCTTATTGATGTGATGTATCACATTGATTGATTTGCAAATGTTGACCTACCCTTGCAACTCTGGAATAAATCCCATTTGATGGTGGTAAATGATTTTTTAAATGTATTACTGAATTTAGTTTTCTAGTATTTTATTGAGAATTTTGCATCTATGTTCATCAGGGATTTTGGCCTGTAGTTCTCTTTTTCAGGGATGCCTTTCTCTGGTTTTGGTATCAGGGTAATGCTGGCATCACAGAATGATTTATGATGTTTTGCTTCATGTTCTGTATTTTGGAATAATTTTAGAAGAAACTAAATGTTTGGTAGGATTCACTCGTGAAGCCATCTGGTCTTGGACTTTTGTTTATTGGGAGTTTTTCAACTGCTGACTCAATTTTTTTGCTGGTTATCAGACTTCAAATTTTCTATTTTCTCCGTTTCAGTTTTGATAGTTTATATGTTTCTAGAAATGTACCCATTTACTCTAAGTTATACTGTTTGTTGACATATAGTTTTTCATAATATTCTCTTATAGTTGTTTGTATTTCTGTTGGTGTTGGTTATTTCTCTTCTCTCATTTGTGATTTTAGTTGAGTTTTTTTTTTTTCTTGACAGGTCTCCCTAGAGGTTTATCAATATTACTGATTTTTTCTAAGAACCAGCTTTTGATCTGTTCTATTGGTTATTTTTAGTTTCCGTACCATTTATTTCTGCTCTAATCTTTATTATTTCTTGCCTTCTGCCCATTTTAGGTTTTCTTTGTTGTTCTTTTTGTAGCTCTTTTAAGTGCAAGTTTTGGTTGTGTGTTTTTTTTTTTTTTTAAGATTTTTCTTTCTTCTTTAGGAAATAATTGCTATTATTTCCTTTTTATGATCACTTAGTGCAACCCAGCAGTTTTGCACTATTGTGTTTTCATTTTCATGTACTTTTTAATTTCTTCTTTGATTTCCTAGTTGACACATCCATTGTTCAGTAGTGTGTTATTTAACCTCCATGTATTTGTGGTCTTTCCAAATATTTTCTTGTAGTTGACTCTAGTTTCATAGTGTTATGGTCAGAAAATATGCATGGCATCATTTTAATCTTCTTGAATTTGTTGAGGTTTTGTGTGCTAATACGTGATCTATTCTGGAGAATGTTTCATGGGTACTTGAAAAGAATATGTTCTGCTGTTTTAGGATGGAATGTTTTGCATATATCAGATGGATTTACCAGATGTGCCCTAACATTTATTTTTAATAATTTCCTCACCTTTCTTTGTCCTTTTGCTAATTAGGTTTACCTACCTAAAATTTATAATTTTGTTGTGCCACTTTTTTTTTAAAATATACATAGTGGAAAAACACAGTATCTTTTTATGTAGCTTTATTTATTTAACATTGTGTTTCTAAGGTTCATCCATGTGGTTGTATATGTCTGTGAATCCTTCATTTTCATTGTTCCATGGTTTTCTTTATGTAAATGTGCCACAATGCATTTGTCCACTCTGCAATGGCCATTTTTGAGATTATTGACAGCATCTGGCTATTATGAAAAATCCTGACACAAACATTCTAATTTCTACCTTGTACCTTCCAGGTTTTCCTAAATTGGACTCTGAGGTACACCACTTGGTGCAGTGTCTGGTTTATCTATGAATTGACACGACTTTGCACAAAACTTAAGAAATGTAGTAGCCCCATGAAAAAACTGTTGAGTAAGGGCCAAAAAAGTTATTGAATAAATTGATGGAATATTTGTGGTGGGAGACTCTAATTTTGCAGAAAATTGAAACTTAAAACAAGCCAAGGGTAATATTCCCCACAAATAGGGAAGGAAAATAAATTTTTATGCCATGCTTTCAAAGGTCAATCTACTCTGTGCCACTCTACAAACATACCCTCCCTATTCCAAACCCTAGGCACACAATTAACTTCTTACTCATATGTTAAGAGAAAAGACAAGAAAGATCACTAGCATTTGAAAATGAGAGCATATTAGAGATGTGAGCTCTTTACAAGGAGAATGCTTACCATAAGACCACACCGATGAACAGCTTCTACCATCTGTTTTCAAGTTTACATCTCATTGGTCTTTATATTAGCCTATTTATTAACCTCCTCATTACACATCCAATAATTTATTTTTAAATTACCTATAATATAGGTAATTAAAAATATTTTTCTATCTGTCAAGTAAATATTCACAGACATTCTAATTATTTTTAATTATTCATGTTTCAGAGTTAACCTAAGGCTGACAAAAATCTTTTGGAAAGAAGGCAGTACTTATCCCTTTTACCCTAAAGTTCCCAAAGGGTTTGGGATGTTTTGAAAGCATAAAACACACAATGGAATGTCAACATGAAAATAGAAAGATAAGAAAGTTAACTTAGAAGGAAACTGAGAAGATCCAGTTACAGGTTTTGAATAATTTATTACCTCCAGGTAATTCCTAAGGTACAGGGGAATATTTTGCATTATCTGGAACAAATTACATACTAGAAAATGCAGAGTTGCCAAGGAAAAATGTCAAAGTTGGCAAAAACAATCCTGTTCTTACAGTCCACTTCAGTACAGTTTCAGAGTACTAATGAGGAAGGAGGGGGAAAATGACGCTCTCTGCAAGCGTAACACTCAAGAAAGAAGACTACGGCTTAAACTCCACACTGTTATAAAATACAATAATACTAAATAATTATAATTTCTAAAACTCTGGAATCACAATATTCTGAAATGAAATGAATTTCATTTCAACTGGGAGATCCTCAATCCCAATTCCAAAAGATATTTTAGTACCATTAATGTGCTCATAGGAACAAATATAAGGGCATGAGTGAAGGAAGGTCCTGAGCATGACAAAACAGTGAAGCCAAATGCCAAAATAACATATTTTAAAATTTCTATTTTAATTCTCTTTTTTCTTATAAGAAAAAATGCACGTGTTGACTCTTAAACTCTCATAAATCTTAGTCTATAAAAATTAAAATATTACTTAATCCATATTGACTTCCTTCTTGTGTGTGTGAGAAGACTTAAAATGTAAACTCTCAGCAAATAGCAGGTATACAATATAGTATTATTAACTATAGTCAAAATGTGTAAAGGTGAGAATCCTTTACAATGTACACATCTATCAAATCATCTCATTGTACACTTTAAGTATATTACAGTTTTTCTGTCAATCATACCTTGGTAAAGCTGAAAAAAATGTAGCTCTACCTAAAGCCTCTTAAAGCAAAAGGACCACCATTAATCATTTGATGCGACATTTTGGGGAAAGTACTAGACCTTCCCTCCTGAGCATACCATCCTCATCTGTTACATGAGGGCAGGAGTCATCCTGACTCAACGTCCCTGTAGATGGGTCTGGTGTAATCAATGAACTAGTAGAAAAGATGAATGATTCTGTTCATAGGGAAAAGTTTATTTGTGCTTTTTATTAGGAAAACGTGTATAACACACACACCCATCATCCTCATTAAAAAAAAAATAGATCAGCTATTGCATGAAATGAAATGGGCCTTGATTTTTTTTTATTCATCCAGATTTAATAACAAACATTGAAGCTTGACCTTTTTTAAAAATTCGAATACCATTGATTACTGCAAGCGTTCTAAGAATGGCAGAAATTAAAAATCAAATGTGTACATATATCAGAAACTTGAGCTGAAAAACCAAAAATTGCTCTAAGTGCATTAGTGAGGATAAACAACCATCAGCAGTGATTGTGAGAGAAAGAAAAACAAAGACTGTTCCAAGACAGTCTAAAGACAAACCCAAGGACTTCACAGGAAGTTTCCTGACTGAGCAGTTGGTGAATCTGAGTTTCATCAGTAATTTGGACTTGTACTAGTCACTTCGTCGCTTTTCATTGTATTTCCTTTTCTCTTACATGAAGAGATAATGCATCATTGAGGACTGCAAATTACTGTCATAATACATATCAGTTCTATACATTAATTTTCTAAAGCGATTCAAAGCACTGTTTTTAGGTTTTTAGGACCAGAATTGTGTCCAGCAGAAAAAACGCTAGGGTTATTTTTTGATGCCTGCCTTGGCTATGGCCAAGAGATGATGTATGATTGCCACGCATTTTTCTGACTAGGTAACTTCCTGGGTTCTTTTTCTGTGCGTTCTAAGTTTCACTTTAGCTCTTTTGTAATTTGTTCTCTCTTGGTGTTTCTTTTTTACCCAGTGACTTTCATTGCTCTATTAAATTTTTTTTTGGAAGTGAGATTAGCAGTGGGAAGCCTGGATCCTCCTTCATGAAAACTTAACATTGTCACTAAGTATTGGCTGGGCACAGTGCCCCTGTAGTGGTGCCACTAATCTCTTGTACTAAGTTAGTCACCAAGACAGCAAGAGGCTTAGCTCTTACTAAAGTTCCTAAGAACTTTATTTAATGACCATCTGTGGGTCCTTTCTATGAAATATACAGAAATCCTAGAAATGGAAAACAATATGGTTTAATCATTTTTAGTGTGATGAAAATAATGGAAGTTTATGAGCCACTTATAGTAGAATGGAATAAAAGCACTGACAAAAACAAGCTACAAACAAGTGTGATAAACAAGGCCATGAGATAAAGTGATGGTCAGTGTTAACTAATGTCCAACTAATAATGTCCAGCACCCACTCACACTTGTGTTAGACCGCAAGATGGCATTCTTGTTGGGGAGTAGGCATCATTTGTATCAAAGAGAGAAATGCTCCAACCAAACACAACAACTCTAGCACTGTTTCTGGTCATGACACAAACTGGTTTTAAGTGCTTTTTTTTTTTTTTAAATCAAAAGATTGTTCAAAAAGAACTTACAGTGTTTATCTTTTATTTTTCTAGGTGACACTTCTGTTACGTCTCTTCCTTTTCACTTACTCCCAGGATAAGAGAGTACTCATTTACTCCCTCTAAATTCAACCTTCCACTTCTGAATTTTCACCCATAATCTTAATTGTGCTTGTCTCCTTTACCATATTTTGAAATAATTAATATTTATAATAGCTGTAAATACAGGTGGACTTTAACTTCCACATCCCTTGTAGCTTAATTAAGAAGTAGCTACTCTCTCTCCCTCTCCCCAACACCACTTTCTCTTTCTCACCAACGGGGTTGAATCTCAGTTCCACTATTTACTTGGTTTATGACTTTAGACAATTTACTTACTGCTCTGGGCTTACATGTCTTCATCTGTTAAATGAGTATGACAGTAAGCTTTATAAGGTTGTTATGAGAATTAAGTATGTTAATATTTCTAAAGAACTGAGAATAGTTTGTGAGATACAGTGTTATATAAACGTTCACTAAATAGAAGTCAAATAACAGCCTAACTACCTCTGTGTGGAGGACGGGTTGGTATTTGTCTCAGTAAAACCAAGTCTCATATTAACTGAGAAAGCCATTTCTACTCCTTTTTGTCTCTACCTTAGAGAGTAGCACCTAGTGTTGATTCACTGATACTTTGGTATCTGCACTAAAGTCTTTTACTTTCAAGTCCTGCCATCATTCTGGACTGTGAAATCCATAGATGACCAATTCATCACAATGGCTTCTTAGTTCTTCTCAAGTACAGTAATCTTAGAGTCTAGTGGCCATTCCCCAAAAATGACTGCTGTGTAAGGGTGTGCAGCTTGTGAACTGCACATAAACACCAACAAGTGGGTGATCAAGGCCTGAAATCCACATAGGCTGAAGTGATGAAGAAATTCTGCTCTGTTAGCAGGGCTTTGGCCCCATGACTCTACCACCCAGTACCTTTCTATTACTCGAATCTAGTAGTCTTTTCAGCCCAATAGCCTTGAATTCCCACTGTCCTAATGCAACATACTATGCCTCCAGATTATTCACTTATTAAAGCTATTATCTCCATTATCTGAGCTCATGGAGAATGCAAACTTATCAACCCTTCTTATTTCTCCCTACCTATCAGAACTTTCTTTGCTAGATTCCATGAATTAATGCCTGTACCTTAATTTCCTAAGCTCTCTTATCAGAAATATCTCAACTGTGGATGAATTAATTTGTCCACTTTATCCATGTATATACCCAAAAAGCTAAGCAACACTGGAGAATCTTATACATTAGGGCACACTAGGAACTATAAATTGATTGTCTTTAATCTCAGGATTGCACTTAATGTTGTGTCATAGTCAACTAATATCTGTAATTAATTGTCACCTCAATTAATTTTACTCTTCTGTATGTACTACAAAAAGTTCCTTCCAATATTTTCAAACCGCAAGTCTGAGAAATATCTTCACCTCTTACTTTTCAGTGAGAAAGAAAAATTTTAGAGACAAATTACCTAGGTTTTCACAACCAATTATAAATAGTTCTTATTCATCTTTGCTCTATTCTTCTATCACAAGGATGCAGTTATATTTCTTTCCAGCTAAAGTCTAGAAGTACTTCTTCTTACCACATGGGTATAAAAGAACAGTCTCAGTTTCTATCCCCAAAACTTAGATTATTGAGGATTTTTCCATGACCCGCTCTCATTGTTCATATCTTCAATCTCTCTATTATTACTAGAATATTCCTTTCTATCTGTAAACTTTTTGCCTATGCCACTTTCATTCCAACTACTTGCCTTTCACAGGGGATTTCTTAAAAGAGTTTATGTAATTGCCATACTCTCTGCTGGGTTGCCTCCCAGTAATTACTCAAACACAGCCATTGGATTTTTGCTTAAATGGCCTTGAGGTAAAAATTTACCTTCATGCTATTAAGCCTCGTGGGCATTGTTGAGAGCCATTCTGAGCCCACTAGTCGAGAAAACTCTTGGTAAGGTTAAAGCAAGTTTGCACGGTCTCCTGCCAATCAGATGACGACTGATATCTACCCCCCACTCAATTATTTCTGCTTGAGCACTGACCCCTAAGGTACCTTGTTGATCAATATCGGGAGTGACTTGTCCCCTTATTCCGGCCCTGGTATGATGATTGCTCCTTGTGAAGGAACTTATGGTGGGAACTTCTTTTGATTATAGGAACAGACATCGTGTCTCCAGAAGGTAATGTTTCCCTCCATACTTTCCCTTGAGCTATAAACAGGCTAATGACCCTTACTCAAAAAAGATTGACTTTTACATATACAATTCTGTATCTACCATTGCGTTAGTTCAGGATGTTCATAAAGCTCAACATGTAAATCAACTAACCAAAAATGTCTCTCATGCCCTAGCTACTCAAGAAATCATAAAACTAGACACAAAGGTAAATGTCCTCGAAGAGGCTATTCTATGTATTGGAAATGAACTAAACTCTTTAAAGGTATGGTTGGGTCTCCGGTGCCGTAAAGAATATAACTGGAAAATCAAGTCTTTCCCGGAGACAAAGAGCCGAACTTAGAGAGAAGGAACAGATAAGGGCAGAAGATAAGTTACTACATACACATTTGCTAACTGATGGTGTATAGCAGTTCCTTCCCTAAGGCCTACATTGCACACACACCTTCCCTTACCCTGACAGCTGTGATGAGGATGGATGAGAGTATCTACAAACCTATGACTTAATCTTAGCGTTATTAAAATGTGAACACCTTGTTATTTTCTTAGTTACTCAACCTCACTATAATTGGGGCAGTTCTGCAAGAAGACTTCTGTAAAACCTGTTTCTGTACATTTTCCAAAAACATCTTATCACAAAGAGCTATCCATTGTAAAAATTCCATTTCCTGATGCCATGTTAACATTTGACCTATAAATAAAAACACCAAAACCGACAGGACGGAGATGCCTGCCTGGTGATCAGAAAGAATCTCGGGGCTCTCTCACTCTCTCTCTCGCCGACAGCGTCCATCCTTCAGGGACCCCTGTACCTGCCGGGCATATTTTCAATTCCTCCTGGCTTAATGCTTTCTGGATTCTCCTTTTAATCTTCATTTTTATTTCCTAAGTGGTTATTAAATGTTGAAGCTTCTCATAACTCTGTCCTGATTGTCTTTTCATTCAATACTATCTCTCTAGGATATGATGATGGTGATAGTGATGATGATAATTTAACATTTATTGAACATTTAGTTTTTGCCAGTCACTATTCTATGCACTTAACATATATATTTTAAATAATGAAGCACTCTTAATACTTCCATAAAGTATCCATTATTATTTTTCCCATTTCTAAAATGATAATACTAAGACAGAGAAGTTAATAAAATTACTCAAGATACTTCAGCTGATGTATGTTAGGATCAAGACTCAAATCTAGTCAGGACTAGTCAATTTGAAGCCAGAATTCATTGTCTTAATCACTCTCTTAAACATGTAGTATAGAGACTTAGATATCAGCCATTTGCCTGACTTTGGCTATATCTAAATATCTTTTCTTTTCTTTCTTTTCTTTTTGTTTCTTTTCATTTCTTTTCTTTTTGAGAACATAACCATATCAAATAAAGGAGGGACAGAGAAGGAAAGAGAATCCCAAGCAGGCTCCATGCTCAGCACAAATATCAATGTAGGGCTTGATCTTATGTCTGTGAGATCATGGCTTGAGTTGAAGTCAAGAGTCAGATGCTTATCAGACTGAGCCACCCAGGGACCCCTGAATATGAATGATTCTTATGTCTGCATCTTTGACCTAGACACGTATATTAAGCTGTTTTGCATATCACATAAGTATCTCAAGGAAACATCCAAACCTTACTTCACTGTCTCCAACCACACCCACACAATAGGTTTATTCCCTACTCTTTCTACCCTATATAAGACACCACCATTTACCTAAAATCTCAAATTAAAATCTTAAAAATTATTTCCATCTTCTCTCTGTCCTTCACTTTCTACCAGCCAATAAATTAGCAAGACCTGACAACTTTATGTTCTGTGTATTTACTAAGAAATCCCATCTATTCCTACTGCTACATCCCCAAGCCAGTTTGCTCCATGTCTTATTTGAACTATCATAGCAGCCTCCTAATTGAGATGTCAAAGTCTCTAACCTTAGTTTCTTCTGACTTTTTTTTCAGACAAGCCAGAGTGATGCTTTTAAAGTGGAAGTATAGTCATGATATTGACTCTTAACATCCTTGAATAAATCCTATTCCTATCAGAGTAATACCAAAATCCTTATTATGGCCCCAAAGGCTCATCTCACAAGCTTCACCTAGAGTTACATTCTTGCTCAACTTTCTCTTCCAGCCATACTCCTTTGACATGTAAGTTTTTCACAGTGGCTGTTTCCTCAGCCTGAAGTTTTCCTTCTCTCTCTATCCAGTTAATATTATTTGTCTCTATGTTTAACCTTAATCTTTCTTCTCTGGATATTTTTCTTTTGATTCTCAGACTTTGTTGGGCTTTTCTTGATATCTTCATGCAACACATTTCCTAACGATTAACTTAGTTATGCACACTTTAAATGTGCATTTTTCATTAAATAGATGGTAAATTCTATGATAACCATGGTTTGTTAATGACTATGTCTCTAGCACTTCTAGCACAGTGTATGACAGAAAGTGAGCAACTGCCAAATAATAACTGTTTCGCTAAGTGGGTAGTGACTTCTTTATAGGGAAGTTGCTTTAGATATTAATACAGCTGCTAACACGAAATGTCGAGGCTACCTGAATTTAATGACAGCTGATAACCTACATTGTCTTACACTTTTAAATTCGCATCAAATGTTATACATTCTTGATGAGTTGGTTTCCATATAAAACCCAGTGCTCATCCCAACAAGTGCCCTCTTCCATGCCCATCACCCCCCTTCCCCTCTCCTCCTCAGCCCTCAGTTTGTTCTCAGCATTCAAGAGTCTCTCATGGTTTGCCTCCCTCCCTCTCCCCAACTATTTCCCCCCTTCTTCTCCCCAATGGTTCTCCGTTAAGTTCCTCCTAATCCACTTATATGTGCAAACATATGGTTTTTGTCTTTCTCTGCCTGACTTATTTCACTGGCATAACAAACTCAAGTTCCATCCATGTTGCTACACATGGCCAGATTTCATTCTTTCTCATTGCCATGTAGTATTCCATGGTATAGATAAACCACATCTTCTTGATCCATTCATCCGTTGATGGGCACTTAGGCTCTTTCCATGTTTTGGCTATTGTTGAGAGTGCTGCTATGAACATTGGGGTACATGTGCTCCTATGCATCAGCAATACTGTATCCCTTAGGTAAATTCCTAACAGTGCTATTGCTGGGTCATAGGGGAGTTCTATTGTTAATTTTTTGAGGAACCTCCACACTGTTTTCCAGAGGGGCTGTACCAGTTTACATTCCCACCAACAGTGTAGGAGGGTGCCTATTTCTCCACATCCTTGCCAGCATCTATAGTCCTCTGATTTGCTCATCTTAGCCAGTCTGACTGGTGTGAGGTGCTATCTCAGTGTGGTTTTGATTTGTATTCCCTGATGATGAGGGACGCTGAACATTGTTTGTGTCTGTTGGCCATCTGGATGTCCTCTTTGGAGAAGGGTCTGTTCATGTTTCCTGCCTGTTTCTTCACTGGAGTATTTGTTTTTCAGGTGTGGAGTTTGGTGAGTTCCTTATAGATTTTGGATACTAGCCCTTTATCTGATATGTCATTTGCAACTATCTTTTCCCATTCTGTCAGTTGCCTGTTAGTTTTATTGATTGTTTCCTTTGCCGTGCAGAAGCTTTTTATCTTGATGAGGTCCCCATAGTTCATTTTTGCTCGATTCCCTTGCCTTTGGGGATGTGTCAAGTAAGAAATGGCTGCGGTTGAGGTCAAGGAGGTTGTTTCCTACTTTCTCCTCTAGGGTTTTGATGGTTTCCTGTCTTACATTCAGATCCTTTATCGATTTTGAGTTTATTTTGGTGTATGGTGTGAGAAAATGACCTAGTTTCATTCTTCTGCATGTTGCTGCCCAGTTCTCCCAGCACCATCTGTTAAAGAGGCTGTCTTATTTTCCATCGGATACTCTTTCCTGCTTTGCCAAAGATTAGTTGGCTGTACACTTTTGGGTCCAGCTCTGAGTTCTCAATTCTATTCCATTGGTCTATGTGTCTGTGTTTGTGCCAATACCATACTGTCTTGATGATGACAGCTTTGTAGTAGAGGCTAAAGTCTGGGATGGTGATGCCTCCGTTTTGGTTTTCTTCTTTAGTATTACTTTGGCTATTCGGAGTCTTTTGTGGTTCCATACAAATTTTAGGATAGTTTGTTGTAGTTTTGAGAAGAATGCTGGTGCAATTTTGATTGGGACTGCATTGAATGTGTGGATTGCTTTGGGTAGTAATGACATTTTAACAACATTTATTCTTCTGACCCATGAGCATGGAATGTTTTTCCATTTCTTTGTGTTTTCTTCAATTTCCTTTATAAGTTTTCTATAGTTTTCATCAACAGATCTCTTATATCTTTGGTTAGGTTTATTCCTAGGTATTTTCTGTTTTTTTTTGTGTGTGTGTGCAATTGTGAATGGGATCAGTTTCTTGATTTCTCTTTCTGTTGCTTCATTGTTGGTGTATAAAACTACAACTGATTTTTGTACATTGATTTTCTACCCTGCAACTTGGCTGAATTCAGTTCTAGTAGGCTTCTGGTGGAGTCTGTCAGGTTTTCTATATAGAGTATCATGTCGTCTGTGAAAAGTGAAAGCATGACTTCTTCTTTGCCAATTCTGATGCCTTTTATTTCTTTTTGTTTTCTGATGGCTGATGCTAGGACTTCCAGCACTATGGTAAACAACACTGGTGAGGGTTCACATCCCTGTCATGTTCCTGATGTCAAGAAGAAAGCTCAATTTTTCCCCATTTAGGATGATGTTAGCTGAGGGCTTCTCATAGACGGCTTCTATGATGTTTGAGTAAGTTCCTTCTATCCCAACCTTCTCAAGGGTCTTTATTAAGAAGGGATGCTGTATTTTGTCAAATGCTTTTTCTACATCTATCGACAGGATCATATGGTTTTTTTCTTTTCTTTTGTTAATGTGGTATATCACACTGATTGATTTGTGAATATTGAACCGGCCCTATAACCCAGGAATGAATCCCACTTGATCATGGTGGATAATTCTTATATGTGTTGTTGGATTTGATTTGCAAGTATCTTGTTGAGGATTTTTGCATCTGTATTCATCAAAGATATTGGCCTGTAGTTCTCGTATACACTCTTGATTTGATGTACACACACAATATGTGCACACACACACATAGGTGAGGAATGGGAAAAGCAGGAAAACTAATTATTTTAGTTTTTCATGATTGGGGAAAAAGTGGTACTTCTTATATATATTAGAAATAAGGATTCTGCATTTCTAATGGTTATGCCTCTCTTCTACAGAGCAATGAGCAGGGTGAGTAGTGCTTTCATGGTTCTTTTCACTTTTTTTATTTTTCATTTTTCAATTTGAGTTCTGATTAATTCTAGTCTCTCATTTTGTTCCACACTTGAAACCATTTCCAGGCTCTAATGTACTACATGGCTTAATCCATTCTTCAGGCGATAAAACTTCAAAAAAATGTATATAAATGGACAAAAGTAATGCTTACTTACATGTTAGTTCGAAATAGCAGCTATTTGTATGTAGCAAAAGAAGGCAAATTTGTCTTGTTGAGATATATTCAGTCGAAGTATTGTCTAGAAGTTTTAATGAATATTTTAGATATAATAAAAACTGGGTATGTATATATTGTTAAATTGCCAAATTCAAATAAATTTGAAGATGTAATTGGCTTTATTAAATTATTCATCAATGGGGGCGCCTGGGTGGCTTAGTCGGTTAAGCGTCCGACTTTCGCTTAGGTCATGATCTCGCGGTTCGTGGGTTCGAGCCCCGCGTCGGGCTCTGTGCTGACTGCCAGCTCAGAGCCTGGAGCCTGTTTCAGTCTGTGACTCCCTCTCTCTCTGACCCTCCTCTGCTCACGCTGTCTCTCTCTCTCTCTCCTAGAAATAAATAAAACATTAAAAAAAATAAAAAAAAATTACTCATCAATGGAGCAGCACACCATTAGCTAGTATAGAGAGGCACTGCCAAGAGTTGTATAAAATGAAAAATTTTTATAGAATGGTGGGGGCAGGAAAATTATCAGCAAAAGAAAAGGATTGTTTCAAGTGAGGAAACTTTCTAGGGGGAAAAACAAGGTGTCTTTTCATGCCGATTACCTCATCTTTTCTTGGGGTTGGGGTTAGAGAAGACCCAGGTGGCCAACTCACTGCTTTGATTGACAAATTCCTGACTGACTGGCTAAGACTACAGTTTTAAGGGAAGTTAAAACCGCAATTTGAAAATTTTTTTTAATGTTTTATTTATTTCTAGGAGAGAAAGAGAGACAGAGTGAGCAGGGGAGGGCCAGAGAGAGAGGGAGTCACAGACTGAAACAGGCTCCAGGCTCTGAGCTGGCAGTCAGCACAGAGCCCGACGCGGGGCTTGATCCCACAAACCGCGTGATCATGACCTAAGCGAAAGTCGGACGCTTAACCGACTAAGCCACCCAGGTGCCCCTAAAACCGCAATTTGATTATGTATTAACCACCACTTGGGGAACTCTGATACCATTTTGAACCTGCTGCTTTTTTTTTTTTTACAGTATAAAAATTGGCATGGTATGCTCCACATAATGTTACCAAATGGAAAAGAGTTCATTTACCTGCATGAAACAGAAAGCCAAACACTGAGTAGCACCAGTCATTTGCAGAGGGAATGATATATTGCAAGAGGCCCAAGCAAGGAGACAAGAGATGGGCTCATATTTATCTCTCTTGACTGAGGTTAAAGCAAGCTTTTATAATCATAGGGATGGGATTGTATACACATTGAAGAAAAAGGCAGGGAAATTTATGGCTCTTTTTGAAGACAGAGAGGGCATGTGTATTGAGCAAACATGCATGTAACACATTACATGTTCATTTTGAGATGGAGACTTAACATTAAAATGAGGCAAAACTTGGCTCCTGACATCAGGAGATCACCTGTGGGACAAGGAGAGGGACTATGCACAAACTCTGAGTTGGTATTAATTGGATAGGGTCTTAGGCTCCTTATCTTGGATAAGGAATGAAGGGCTTGTTGATAGGCTGGAATCATATCAGTGACCATCTGTGTCAGTATAAGCCTCTGTGGAGACAGCCAGTGGATTTTTAGTGGGATGTGAAAAGAAACAATAGCTGAGGAGAAAGAAACATATCTCTAAAAAACAAGCTTTAAATTTCCTGTTGGCCTCAACCTCCCTTACTCCTTCAGGGCATGGTTTCAACAACAGAATACTTTTCCATTAAGATGTAACCCACTAAGTCATTATAATGGAATCATGAGGAAATGCCAGTACGAGGACACATTTGTTTTATAATTCTAACCTTTAAAGAAGAACACTGCAACTCAAAGTTGATTTTGGACATGTTGACTATCAGAAGAACACTTCAAGTCTGTGGAATAACTGGCATAGATATTTTGTATATTCTTGAAAGCACTCTATATACTCAACTGGGGGGAGAGATGGGGGAAATGGCTAATACAATTTGGACTGAAATCAGTAAACAGACTCTTACGCCTGGAAGAAGTCCCTGAGGTCTTCATAGCCAAGCTCTTCACAATGCAAGTGAGGATGCTGAAATTGAGAGGTTTCCTTGATCAAGATGTGTTTCTGGCAAGCAGCAGATTTGATTAGAAACCCTGTCTATTGACTTATAAACTGCTTCTTTTCTTCTATTAAACATTTAACTGGGCTAGATTTTAGCAAGGAAAGAAAACACATTAAAGCCATATTTACATGTACAGAATGCTGAACAATATATTGTATTCATGTAACAAAATACATTGATCACTTT
This sequence comes from Hyaena hyaena, assembly GCF_003009895.1. Lineage (NCBI taxonomy): Eukaryota > Metazoa > Chordata > Mammalia > Carnivora > Hyaenidae > Hyaena > Hyaena hyaena. Next base: position 1,299,026 of record NW_024080876.1, read on the forward strand.
CTAATTAAAAGCTTTTTTAAAACTGAGGTGTTTCATACAGTACAATGGGAATAGTTATTAAGGTCGTTGCGACACTAAACAACTAAAAAATGGGAAATGTAATAGTGAGAAAAATACTGTAAAGTAAAAAAATACAGAAGGATATTGTGATGGTATATTTGGGGAAAACTAATAAGACTTGGATATTTAAATAGGAAATAGAAAGGAAACTCATTATTTACAATCCATTTTTAGAATGATTCTTTGAGGAGGTGAGATGCCAGAAGATATTTGAGTCAAAGGATAGAGAATTCTTGGCAAATGGGAAATGCATTATAAATAGTGCCAAATATCTTCTGTTTGCCCTTCCAGGTCAAACTTTCAAAACTTTCCCAAACTGTCCCATGCCCTGAAAGATGGACTTATTTTGATTACATCAGTGAGATCCCAGGATTTCTGGCTCTGGCTTCTAATTGAGCTAATGAGCCAGAGGTCCAAAGGAGAGAGGAGCGGGAGCTCAGGCTGTTCATTTTTCTCGTTGCCTTTGGCTGGTTGCATCCTTCAGCAGAAGGCTTCTCTAGGGCTGTGTCAAGCATAACTTTTTCTCTTTCTGAGTTCAAACAAACCCCTCCTGTTGTTCCCTAGTGCCTACAGTGTTGACATCCCTGACGTTAGCATTTCTGCACAATCCTTTTGTTGTCTCTCTACTCTAGCCTTTGTAATTACGTTCTTTGTAAATATCTCCCCTTTGATAATCTCAATTTTTATTATTCCGTTTGTTTCCTGTCGGGCCCCTGATTGAACAGCAACTTCTCCTAGAAGTATCCCCGAGACAAAGGTCTTTAAAATGGGATTCTGGAATTTCATTTGTCCTATATTTAAGGAGTTCATGATAACTCCCTTTGCAGGTGAAAATGAGACAAAAGTAATTCAGAGTGTTTGAAACAAATCACAATCATTCAAGTTATCATCAGAGGGACATGAAATAAAGTGTGTGCAGAGATCAAGGTCTCGGGACAACCAGTGACTATGGCACTTGATTATACGGAGTGCAGAAAACAGCTAACAAAACAGACCAGAGATTGCTTTCCTTAATAGGGCCTGCTTGCAAGATTGGCTCTTGCAGGCATCTGGGAACTTGGACTTGGAGAGTGTTCTGTTTCCAGAGCTGCTAATAGTAGCTCACTGTGCCCAAACTACTTGTGCAATGTGGTTTTCTCCCCCCTCCATTTTTATTGAGGTATAATTTACAAACAAAAATTGTATATATTTCAGGTGGACAATTTGATGTTTTGATATACCAAATAACGTGTTTTACGGTGAACACTGGCTTTCCTTTAGGAGTTTAGAATTTTGGTACATGCCAGACAATGAGTGCCTACTTGATTGGCTGTCAGTAAAATTCCTAGGAACTGAGTCTTTAAAGAGCTCTTCAGACAGATGTTTTGTCACAACCAGTTGCTGGAGAAATTAAGCAGGTCCTATGAGTCTGACTCCACTGGTGAAGGACTCTTGGAAGCTCGTGCTAAGTGTCCTTGCCAATCCACACAATGTACCTTTCCCTTTGCTGATTTTGCCCTGTATCCTTTGGTTATAATGAGGCAGAGCATTAATATGACTATATGAGAGTCTTGCAATCCTTCTGGTAAATCACTGACCAAGGAGGTGGTTTGGGGGCTCCTCAATACATACAGTAACAAAAAAGCTTGTAGTAAATGTCGAATCACCTGGTTACTTCTTCATACCTTAGAGAAAATTTATAGAAAAAGAAAGACACGTTGGAAACTATGACTATAAAGTTAAGAACACACATGGAGAGCCAAAGGTCTCCAAAGCAAATCTGAAATCTTTTATTTCTAATAGTCACAGGATACATACAGCTGAGAATCAAGCTCAGAATCGCGAGGGTCTCAAAGTAGCAGCATGAGTTATACAGTCTATACTGACAAATTTCTTACACTACAGTAATGACACTGATAGAAAAATGGTGGGACCCTAAGACATGGGCTGGAGACCTTTGGGTAAACAATGTTGAAGCTGAGTCAATATCCAAATTTCCTTTACGTGTTCATGCTATAGGTGGCAAGCTATTCCTCTCTCTGCAAGGTATTCATCCATCACTGCATTAAACTTTTCCTGGGTCACTGGCTTCCCAAGCTGAGACCAATTCTCACAGGGCCTACTTTCATTCCTTTTTCTACAGGGCTATACTTGAATTTGATCCTGACATGCTCTACAGTGAACAAGGAGTATAACACAGTGTCCAGGAGGAGGTAACATATATATTACAAGACCTCCCCAATCTTTGTTTGCAGGATCCCAAGAAGCATGTGTGCCTGAAGGCTGTATGATATGAAGGGGCAAGAAATGGAAGTCTTGGATAGCTCAGACTTATTGACAACAGTGAACCAAATTGGGATTCAGAATTTAATATACTGACATTAGTACTTGGAAGTGATAATAAAAATATGCCAGAATAGTAGACTCAGGTCAACAATGGCCTATATGCAGTCATTATGCTAGCATACCATATAGAAGGAAACTGAAAACTCAGGGAATTGAGGATATTGGAATAAATATAATATGGGAATGTTAGTCCTTAGATCAATCATACTATTATTTTCATGATCCCAGATAGCTGGGGTGGATATTTTTAGTAACTGATCAAATATTAAAATTATCTGATTGAAAAATAAAGGCTATTATAGTACAAATGAAAGCACCTAGACCTTCACCACCAGAGAGGGTGTATCAAAAGTAATAAAACACTCACGGGCACCTGGGTGGCTTAGTGGGTTAAGTGTCCAACTTTGGCTCAGGTCAGATCTCACGGTTCGTGGGTTCGAGCGCCGCATCAGGCTCTGTGCTGACAGCTCAGAGCCTGGAGCCTGTTTCAGATTCTGTGTCTCCCACTCCCTCTGCCCCTCCCCCACTAATGCTCTGTCTCTCTCTGTCTCAAAAATAAATAAACATTAAAAAAAAGCAAAAACAAAAACCCTGAATGCATCATGGAGATTTTCATTAGGTTGTCATGAAATAAAACAAGTAATGATGCAATTTACAGCCACGGTTCCAGATGTGTTATTTTAGTGGCACAATTCAACACAATCCCTTGTTCCTGGTATTTGACTATTTACTTGTTGGGTGTGCTCTTCTCTATCATAAGTCAGCAATGTTAGAAATAATCTGTAGATACATAACACTGACAATATTCATATTTCATATTCCTACCTTGCCCTCTTGCTTGTTCTTCAGCTCTCTTTTATGATATTGTTTAGAGGAACCTTGATCAACTTGATATTTCAAAAAACTTCACACAGGTCCACTACACTGATAGCTTAATGCTACCAGGATCTAGTGATCAGGAAGTAGCAAGCACCTTTTCTGCCTTAGTAAGACCTATGTACCATAAGATGGAAAATAAACTCTGGAAAATTTCAGAAACCTGATCTGTCAATAAAGTTTGTGGGAGATCTGTAACCTGGTGTTCGTCGGACCATCTCTTCTAAAGGCAGAGATGAGAAGATGCTCTTTAATGTCCCATCATGAAGGAAAGTGGTACAGTGATTGGGGAGACTTTGGGTTTCAGGAGCAATATATAAAACATTTGGACATGCAATTCCAATCTTTTTATGAGATGATCTGTAAAACCACAGTTTTGAGTGGATGCCAAAGCAAGAAAGAAAACTGCCGTACAAGCTGCCCCGATCTGCAGGCTTTATTACCAAGCAGAATGGAAGACAAGAATGGATGCTAAGGAATAGAGGTCATGACCTCTGCCAGATAGCTTTCCTTCCACATCTGCTCTTTGCCGTTCTCTCCCAGTGCTCTTTCCAGGAGCCAGGCCTGTGATGATTATATCAACAAGCTCCTGTGCAGTCTGGCTTTTGTTTGAATGAAACAAAAGGAAAACACTGGCTGGGATCATAGGGAGGGAGGGAGATGAGGTGAGGATGTTTATTTCTCAGCTTCCTTTCCTGAGAGTTTGCCTTGGCCTGGCCTGGTGGTGTTCTCTACTGAAGGTCAAGGCTCCACCCACCTCTCTTCCCTTCTTTTCCCTTTTTCTTACTGTGTAGGATGATGGCAGCTCTGCTACTCTCAGCCTCTGTTTCCTTCTCTATTTTTTGTGTTTCCTTCACATCTACTTATGTTTCGGTAATTAGTTTGTAAATATACACTGTCCAAAAGATCCCAATTTTAGTGTACAATTTCTTTCCTGTTAGGACCCCAGCTGAATGAAAGCAAAACCTGTAGCCTACCCCCTACCCAAAGACCAAAAAACAAGTGTGCTGTTCATCCCATTGAGGAACTGAAGAGCTTGAAACTGGTGGAGACAGGCTTTTGAATAGAAAACAATGAAGCAATTGAGATGATTTGCATATATCTACATGGAAGAATAAAAGTAGATGGTGAATAGTTTTGCTCTTATTGAAAGTGCAATGAATCCTCTATAAAAGTATCTGAAAAAGATGCAAGGTAAATTTGGCTTAAGAAGAATGTGCTTTTGGGACACCTGGATGACTTAGTTGGTTAAGTGTCTGACTTCAGCCCAGGTCATGATCCTGAGGTTTGTGAGTTTGAGCCCCACGTTGAGCTCAGCCCCTGGAGCCTGCTTCGAATTCTGTGTCTCCTTCTCTCTGCTCCTTGCCCACCCATACTCTGTCTTTCTTTCTCTCTATCTCTCTCAAAAATAAATTTAAAAAAACATTTAAAGAGGGAAGAAAAATGTACTGCTGTTAAATCATCTTTACAATCATCATGATTATAGACAGCAGCAGTAGCTGCTGTAAATATTAACACCACAGTAACATATAATAACAATAATAACACCATTCTTGTACTACAAATGTATAAATAGCAGCCACAGTATTTATGTATGTCAGGAAGTGATGCCCAATTTGGGACAAAACCACAATTCTAAGGTTAGTGAGGGAAAACTGATTCAGGAGATATAAAGAAACAATAAAGGGGATTTGACAGAAAATTAACTTATATGATGTAGAATTCTCAGATGGCAGGAATGATTGTGGAAAGCTAATAAAAAGAGTATTCATTCAGGCACAAATATTTAGTGACTTATTTTATAAATTCTGAGCTGCACAAGTGAGCAGAGGCTCATTTTTTACCTACTTTTATTCATGACAGTATGAACAGCTTATGAATAAGATTGTTATTGTTCTTGTATTTATTCTTGGTTATTTAATAAAGTCAAATGCCAATTTTGACAATCATCTGCAGGCCCCTTTTCCAAGCTTTATTTGGTCACTAGGAAGTATTTTGCATTAATGTGGCATACCTATTAAAAACAGAAGAAGATGAAGAAAAGATGCTGCTATTTATCAAGGTAAGACAGTTAAGCATGAAAAGATTAAAATAGATATGTGGCAGGAAAGAGAGGAATAGTTTAATTAGATCAGTTGGGGTGAGGTCTTAAGGAAGGAGATCTCCATGAAAAAGCATAAGCTATTGTGTATGTATATAAGTGAAATATTTAAAGTTTGATTTTTGTTTCTGGAGTATGGGTAATCACATTTCTATAAGAATACTAATTTAATAACTAATGAACTCACACAAACATAATAATTATTTCTAATATGTATTAACTAATTACAGAAGAGTTTTCTTGGGGGGAAAGTAGGGGTATAAATATTAAACCAAGTTTTGAAAAATAGGAAAAAATGATAACATCAATATTAATATAGCATAAACCTAATATTAATGGTAAGAAGGTTTAGGAGTCAAACACATTTTTTTGTAAACTGCGTAAATCTTTTAAATCAATGTCATCATCATTATTTCTCAATAAGGATCTGCACGAAAACACACTTTCCTCAAGGAAGTCTATTCTTATGAAGTCTTCCTAACATCAAAGTGGAGCATGTCTACAGATAGTTTTCTTTCCCAATTACTAAATGCTGGTGCCAATCTAGTCATTAGTAGTGTACAGGAATAGGATAAAAAAAAGGGGGGGGGGAAGAATTGCAAAAGTAGAACCCGAAGGCAGATAAGTGAGCTTCCTTCTTCTAAGAAGATATAACAGAAGGTGAAAACTTTAAAAATAGTACCTGTGTTCTTGAAAATTCATTCATTTCTTCTTCTTCTTCTTCTTCTTTTTTTTATTTCTAGGAGAGAGAGAGAGAGAGAGTGTGTGTGAGCAAGGAAGGGTCAGAGAGAGAGGGAGTGACAGACTCTGAAACAGGCTCCAGGCTCTGAGCTGGCAGTCAGCACAGAGCCCGACGCGGGGCTCAAACCCACGAACCGCGAGATCATGACCTAAGCAAAAGTCTGATGCTTAACTGACTAAGCCACCCAGGTGCCCCATTCATTCATTTCGTCTATCATGACTTGTCCAGCGGCCATAGAAAACCAGATCCCCACCCTGCCTAGGTCAGCCACTAACCATGGGATCAAACAGTGAGTTGTACCAAAGCTCCAAAGTCAAGAAGAGAGTGACAATAGTGAACTTAAGCCCTATACTTCCAGAAAACAGCAGAGATTAAGAAATCTCCCTACTCTTCATGTTCTCCTGGAAAGATTTATGCAAATAAACATACTTCTCCCATGTGACCTAGATGAGTCTTGGGGATGGCCCTCTTGTTTATACAGGACAATGCTGGACACATGCTACAAATTCTCTTGCTGGTACCTACTGACCAATGTTGACAAAATGCCCATTAACTTGACTTTACCAAGTTTTAGACAGGTTTTTCTCTTCCCTGGGGCCCAAACTTTGACCCACCCTTGTGTTTAGGTGAGCACTGGGAGCTTAAGCAGATATTGAATGTGAAACAACCCTCCTCACTTCCTAAGATCCTTCCAGAGAATTGACTGACAGCAAAGAAAAACATTGTCTGCTCAACTAGCCAGTTACCCCACATGCTCATCGCATTCCCCCACACCTGGCCTTTTCTATCCTAGTCTGCCTTCTCCTTTAAAAAAATATCCTTTTCTGCCTGATCTTGGAAGCACTTACTTATAGGTCTTAGGATTGGAGCACCTGACTGGCTCAGTGAGTAGTGTGTGTGACTCTTGATCTCAGGGTCATGAGTTCAAACCCATGCTGGTTGTAAAGATTGCTTGAATAAATAAATAAGTAAACTTAAAAGAAAAAAAGAAACATGGCTGGAAGAAATACTGGTAATTAGGTATATATGACTGAATATAGGGATATGTGGGTATAAGACAAGTTTACTTTTTAATATCCATATTAGATTGTGAGCATATTTCTATGCAGAGTTTAAGAAACAAATCTAGAGGAAATAGTGGGATTAATATACTGGGAAGAGAAATGATTTATGGAGACAGTTCACGAGTGCACCTGCAGAGTGATTGGCCCTTAAGGGATAAAAAATCAGAGGGAAAGAGACTATGATGAAGTCCAATTAGAATGATTTTTAGAGAAAGATGTGGGACTTATTCTCTGATAGACTATATTCTTGCAGAAATCAGAAAATTGGTGATATGCTGAGAGATGGAGATCATACATAGTTATACTGGTGAAGATTTTCCAAGTACTGGGCAGAGGTGGAGAACACACTAAGATTTTGTAGATACTGGCTGGGCACTGAATTTTTGCTAAAACTGAAGATTGTGAATTATTTGTCACACTTTTATGTTACAGCATTCACCTTCGAAAAAAATATTTTTTTACTTCATGGGCAACTAATTTTTCTACCACTTTCAATGGCAGTGGATATTTAATTTGAATATAAATTCTTAGTTCATCTCACTTTATTTTAAAAACTGGAAGTGAAATCTATTTGAAATGTTAAACTTATTTAAATGCATGAAAATTTACATCCATATTTATGTAAATTATAAAACTCTGTGTCTCTAGATTTGATAGAAATGTTAGCTGAATGAGACTGTGCTTTCATTTTGATGGTTGTTCTGGAACAGGAATGTAGCTATGCATTTTGATATATTTTAAAGTCCAAATTGACACGTACTAAAAATTTTTCTAGTCAATAAAACTCTATGATCTTTTTACTTTTTTTCTGAGCCAAAGTTATAAGAATGTTAGCCCCTCTCTCTGAAGTTATCATCATAAAACTCTTCAAAGTCCTTTTTTTTTTTACCCCTGTACTGTCTGACTAGAAATCAAGTTGAAAGAAATTACATGCAATTGCCTTTACTACACTATAGAGATATTATTTGGTTGTTTTTCTCTGAGAGTATCGAGTAACCATTAACATTGTGCTATCCAGTCAAGTTTTATTTCAAATGGCCTGTCATAATCCTAAGGTAAACAAGCTTCTTTTGAAATGAAAATGTTTAATTTTTGTAAGGATTATTTAACTCAAATTACTGTAGGGAATTATTATATTTTAAATGTTTATTTTATTTTGAGAAGGGGGAGGGGTAGAGAGAGAGGGAGAGAGAGAATCCCAAGCAGGCTCTGCTCTGTCAGCACAGAGCCTGATACAGGGTTTCATCTCACAAATCATGAGATCATGACCTGAGCCAAAATCAAGAATCAGACACTTAACCAACTGAGCCACCCAGGAACCTTGAGAATTCTTAGTTTTTAAAAGCAATCTTCAGGAGAGTACCTGAGTGGCTCAGTCAGTTGAGTGTCTGACTTTGGTTAAGGCTCAGGTCATGATCCCACGGCTTGTGGTTTGGAGCCCCGTGTCGGGCTCTGTGCTGACAGGTCAGAGCCTGGAGCCTGCTTTGGATTCTGTGTCTTCCTCTCTCTCTCTCTCTGCCTCTCCCCCACTCATGCTCTATCTCTCTCTGTCTCTCAAAAATAAATAAACTTTAAGAAAAATAAATAAAAGCAATCTTCAGGGGTATTAAAATATAACATGCTATTTATTAATTGTCAGGTTCATAGAGTTTATATTACTTAACACAATTTCAAAGTCAAAGTAATTAACTTTAGGAATTATACAGCTCATAGATATGGATATACTGCTGGCATATTAAAAGGATTTGTATTAAAATTTCTAAAATATGAAGTGTTGATTTCTTTACTTCGATGTATTTAAATTGTCTTGTGATTAAATCTTATGTGCATGCTAAATCTAAAGAACAAGTTAAAGTCTTATTTGTTTTGTCTTTAGTTTCACTTAGCAATAGATGAAGTGCAAATAATAAACAGATAAATTATGGAGAGATATTTCCAATATAAACTGTTTTGGGGATTATCTTCCAAATAATGGCTTTGCTTTTATTAAAATTTGTTAACTGGACCACATAAGGTGTTTTGTACACTGCTGTTGGTGCTTGTGAAATAATAAACATGAGTATGTTTTACTTATGTCTTAGAGTGTCTTGTGCCAGATGTTGGTATATTGGGTGGGAAAAAGCATGCCAATACCTTTTGCTAAACTGCCATGATGCGTATTAAGAGGTTGTGGATTAAATATATCTATATAGTCCTTTGTGGGGAAACATGAAGGACAAAGAAGTTCCAAGGTCAGTGCTGCCTAGCAATGACTGACACAGGAACTGAACTTTGGCCATTTGCTAAGTAGCCATCACTGAAGCACTGAACCAGCCATTTGCTGCTATTGTGGAGTGGGGAGTGGGGCATGGGGGAGGTAGGTTTGAAACCCACTACTGTTTTATATTATTTTGTCTAATCACTATAATCCTAATAATCATGTTACTTTATAAGATCCTGTGGGTCCATTTTCAGTAATTTGAATATCTCACCAGTTGGTTAACAAGGATCACCAGTTGGTTAACAGGGATGAGATAAGCCCTTTCCACTGTTTATTGTTTCATTTCTTCGGGAGTTCGAAAAGGACTTTAGATATGATGTGCCAAGGAAACTAAAGATTTGGCACCTATAAGCCAGCTCAAAAATAGGGGCCACAAAGGAAGCCCGAAGTCTCTTCAGTCAATAGTTTTAGTACATAAGAATTCTCACATACCATGGTGCTTGGTTATAGACAGTTAGCACATAGAAAGTCTTCCAATTGTTGTATGTGATTTGCACACACCATGCCAGGAATTTGTCACTACATGAAACCAAAATGTGTGCCTTGCAATGAAAGAGTCCCGCACCTTCCAGTTTACCTACCTAAATGTGAAAATCATTTCAAAATAGAAATTTTATTATATTTTATGTTTTAAATATTAATTTACTTATTTTGAGAGAGAGAGAAAGAGTGTGTGTGTATGCATGTGTGAGAGAGGTGGCACAAGTCGGGGAGAGGCAGAGAGAGAGAAGGAATCCCAAGCAGGCTCTATGCTGTCAGCACAGAGCCTGACCCGAGGCTCAATCCCACGACCTTGAGATCATGACCTGAACTGAAATCAAGAGTCAGATACTCAAGTGATGGAGCCACCCAGGCACCCCTCAAAATAGCAATTTTAAATCAGAATGGTTGCTGATGACAAATAAGACAATGTTTACTATGGTAAATTTTAGTAATGTATGGGTCAACGTATGTAAGAATAGGCCTTTGTTAACTTATATATTACTAAGTGTATGTAAATTCACTGATAATTTTATCTTAATATAGCCTCTAAAATTTTTTTATGTTTTCTGCCTGAGATAAGTCAGTCTTTGGCTTCAACTTTAGAGAGCTCTATGATTCATTTTGAATGGTGACATCCTAAACAGTCCCCAGAGGTGGCACTCTGGTTATGTCAGAAATAGCACAAGTAAACACAAAATCTATGACACCATTACATTTTCTCAATGACATATATGATATGTCCACTCTATACATACTTTATTATTTAAATTATTAATTGTTTAATGCTTTCACAAATAAGAGGCTTAGATGCTTGGTTGAAAATATCATTCTTGACCTTTGGGAACAATTTCAAATAATATGACCAATTTCATCCTCCCAGCTCTTTCAGAGAAGCACAGTTGACCTTATAAATGACCATCACAGTAAACTTTCACACAGGAGAGCCTGCAAACAGAATACAGGCATCCTGTGCTTTCTGGAGGTTCGCGTTATGCCACTTCACTCTGATGAAAGAACAACATTAGTATCTGTTTTCACTAAGTGAAGGAAATCCAAAGAGGATTTTCATTTTTACAAAAAGGGACAAAAAGTGAAAATAGTGTTCAGCATTCGTAGTTATAGAGGCAGCATGCACCCCAAGTGGCAGGAGAGAGAAAGAGAAGGAAGGGGGGGAGGGAGAGAGAACATAGCTATATCACACAAGAAGATGAAATAATTCTTTCTATTGACATATTGACATTGTACTGTGGAGATTTCATCCTAAATGCTTGTACTTTATAAAATGGATTAGGTTTACACTAACTTTCAACTCACTTTCAGCATGTTCCCATAAATAATGTCAGTTGTTCAAGCATTTAGTCAGAAAAAACTAGACAAAAGATTTTGACAGGAAATATGATATGACTCACTGGACAGTCAGAGAAGATGAGTAAGACAGCCGGTTCATTATGGTGCCATTTTAGATAACTCAAGGAGCAGTATATTTTTAAAATGGTGACAATGCTGACAGATCCCAAATTAAAAGTCTGCAAACCTAATAAATACAATGACATGTGATGTTTTCATGAGATACATAGCTATTTTTTAAAGTAGTGTTAGAGGATGATGTCTTGTCACACTATAGTTGCATAAAAAGATTTATCCCTAAATCTAATGAATACTTTTATTGAAAGTTAACTCCTGTTTTTTTCTTTTTCTCTGATGAGTTTAGCATACTAAATCAAAGGACATCTAGATAATAGGAAGCCATAATATCAAATTGTATTAACTTATTTATTCTCTAAACAAACCTTTATCGACTAAGTATTTGGTCTCTGGCACTCTACTTCGAGTGAGAATTATAACAAATAATGAGTAAGGGGCCTCATCTCAAGTAAATAGGCAACTCCGATGTAACATATCAGGTAATATGGTAGAAGGTATATACAGTCTTGTGGAAGAAGAAGTGAATGGCACCTAACACACTTCCTTGAGTAATTAGCATTTACGGGGACAGATGAAGGATAAGTTAGAGGGAGCCAGGTAAAGAGGAGGATGTGTCTATACATGTGCTTCCCTAAGCACTATGGCTGAGTAAGGTTCTGAATAAGTTTTTCGTTGTAGGACAGATGGACTGTGGTTAGGAAATACTCTTTATATCAGAGGCTTAGAAATACGGGGAAAATAATTACACTGCTCAGATGATGCATAAAAAGGTAAATAAAAGAAGAGAATGAAGGTCAATTAAAAGCCAAATGTAAAAGCCAAAGGCCTCCTTGGTAGCTTATATAGGGGCATTCATCCCCTGCAGCAGAAGAGTAGAGAAAGCTCCAAAGAAGGTTAAGCTCTCAAGCAAGGTAGATCTGCTAAGTGAAGGTCAGTACCCTGTTTGTGAAAGAATGGGATGCTGATAAATGTGCTGATGAGTTGAAATTCTTTAATCTATATTCTCTAAACTCTGTGAGCATGCAGAAGTAGCTCATTCCTTTGCACTAAGGGCTGGAGCTCTGGCCCTGCTTGAAGATGATACAGGTGTCTCTCACCTGCAAAATAACATGCATGCCATCCAGATCTGACACACGCGGGCAACATGTGGGTTAGGTCACAATGTAATCCAGCTGGAGATGTGCTGCATCTGCTGAAGGAAGAAAGGGACTGTAGCCCAAAGGAAAGGCAAGATGTAGGGAACACGTACTGGTGGGTGCGATGAGGGTTTATGTATAGGACTGAGTTCTGAGGGCACTGGATGAAGAGAGATTCAACTTAATTCTTTAAAAATTTTTTTTTAAATGTTTTATTTATCTTTGAGAGAGAGATAGAGACAGCATGAGCAGGGGAGGGTCAGAGAGAGAAGGAGACACAGAATCCGAAGACAGGCTCCAGGCTCTGAGCTGTCAGCACAGAGCACATGGGGCTCGAACCCACGAACTGTGAGATCATGACCTGAGCTGAAGTTGGACGCTTACCTGACTGAGCCACCCCAGCTCCCCTAGATTCAACTTAATTTTGAATAATGGCATATGTAGGATTTAATACCCCAGGAAGGACCCTGAAAAACTATGCAAACACCCTGTCAAGATATTCTATAGAAGCGTGGAAAAATCTACACTACATTAAGTAAGATAATAATATCAGTTTTGGAGTGACACTAAAGAATTTGGGATTAAAGGCAAACTGAGGCGGGTGTGTTGGCATGAATGTATCATGAATGCAGAAATTATGTAAGAGGGGGAAATCCCAAAAGGCTATGTTTCACTATACATCCTGGAAGACATATAACTTTCCAAAGAAATGACAAGTTAGCACTGAGAGGGCCACTAAGCATCACTAAGTTCAGTTGGTGGCTCTGCTCTCTAGGTAAGGGCTGACAAAAGATTTCTTTGAAAGTCTGGGCTTATAAATAGCAAGGAGGTGGATACTATTCACCCCCAAAAAGAGGCCTGGTAACAGCATTTAACTGTGGAGGCAGTTACTGCACTGAGAGGCGAGTGATATTAAAAAGACAGCCAAGGATATTTGACCCGCAAAGAATTATGGAGCTATAGGGGTGCTTAATGGTATGTGGCATCCTTCAAGCAACATACTCATCTGTACAATCAGAATTAGGGAAGAATCATCACATTGTTGAGGACAATCTCTAATTAAAAAAAATTCCTTTGTCTTATTTCTGGATCTGAGTTCTTTTCTTTTTCTTTTTCTTTTCTTTCTTATTTTTAAAGTTTATTTATTTATTTTGAGAGGAAGAGAGAGAGAGAGAGAGAGAGAGAGAGAGAGAGAAAGCAGGGGAGGGGCAGAGAGAGAGACAGAAAGAGACAGAGAGAGAGAGACAGAGAGAGAATCCCAAGCAGGCTCTGCACTGTCAGCCCAGAGTGAGACAGGGGCTTGAACCCATGAACTATGAGATCATGACCTGAGCTGAAGTTATGGTCAGATGCTTAACCAACTGAGTCATGCAGGTGCCCCTCTTTCTTATTTTTTTTTTAACCTAGAATCTGTTGATTGAAGTAAAGGCTCATTCCCCAGATGGCTGCTAGTAGATGTTTTCTGGTTAGCATAGTGATAGGAGGCTCAAAACTTGTCTATTCTTTCTTTATGCAAATATCAATTACTTCCCATTTAATACCTTAACTCACCTACATCCTCTTCACTCCTGATGGCTACAAGCTCCGAGTATCTCTATTGCTCTTTCTTAGATTCTGTACCCCAAGACATACTCCTGCCCATGGGTTACAGGTGGTGAAGTTAGGCACTTAGAACTAAATAGGGTAAAGGTCAACTAATTATAGACTTTCAGTCTACACTACCTTCCATTTTTCATAGTGTGACTGACCCCAATTCTCTATTATAGATGCTGTCTCACATCCTGACCCTCTCTGGTATTCTTTGGGCAAGCCAACTTCTACCAATGCACACACGTTAGGTTGAAGGATCGCAATGGTCTCCATAACTGCTAAATGAATGATCTTCCTCTATATCTTTTCCACTATTCTCCTTGTCCTTGAGGAGATATATTGAACATAGGCCCAAAGAGATTTCTTACCCTCTGGCTCTGTCCCACCAGCTTTACAAAGGTAAATATATTAGGGGAGTTAGAGCCCTTCTTATCAGTGATTGTTTTTCAAAGTTTTGCAAAACTTTCATTAACATTACTCTGGCATATCTGGTTGACTTTTGGACTTCCATCTTCTTGGCACAGTCATCATTTATTAGCCCATAGTGCTCAAGCAAGGACATAAGAGAGCTAATCTTCCTTCCTAGAAGAGAACATGTGGGCAATGGATAGTGAATAAGGGGGTGAAGGAATGATTTGAGGGCAGGTACCTAGTGTTCTCAAACCTTAGGTAGTGAGAGATAGGCTCCACTTCTACAAAGGTGAGTCCACTTCCTCAGGATTTAATTTGATATTTCAGTGTTTGACATGAAAGCACTAGGTGATATTCCAAAATTACACAATGGAAAATGATATAGATAAAGGGTATTATTGATAATGAAGGTAAATTGTGGATACTAGTCAATTCCGAACTGAGGGCATCAGGAGACCCACCTAAAATATCATTGATCTATAAAATCAGTAGATGAACCCCATAAAGACAGTTTGGATGAAGCAGGAGTAATTTCCAGAGCATCTCTATTCTTTAAGGAGATTAATGCTTTTTTGCAAGCATCCAAAGATTTTAATTGGGTGAAATTATATTAGTATGGGATTCTGTTTTCCCTTTTTCTCTTCCAGGAGATGGTTATTCACTTATACTCCAGTACAATGATCTTTTCAAGCTAGAATGATAAAAAAAAAAAATAGAAGACAGTATTAGTAGACAATTTTTCTTTGTCTTTTGTATCTATCTCTTCAGAACTGAATGAAAGCAAGCTTTTTTCCTCATTTATTCCTTCTATGTACAGGGTCTTGAACATCCTCACAGTACTGATCTTCATCCAGGAGAAAACTGATGCAGTCTTTGGGTTGAAACCCTCACCAGTAGCTGAGAATAGGATGAAGAGATAGTCTTAGTGTTGCAGAACAGTGGGATTTAAAATCCAGGGAAGCAGAGAAGGGACAGAGAAGCAGATGGTGCTAGAAAATGGCTTCCCTAACACTGGGATCAGAGAAACTGATCAGTTTCAAGGGGAAATACACAAAAAGCAATCCTGCACTATCATTCCTAGTGTATGAACATGCTCAATCATGTAATTAAACATATTTTCTTTCTGTGGTGCCTGGGGTGCTCAGTCAGTGGAAGGACTAAATATTGATTTCAGCTCTGGTCGTGATCTCAGGGTCATGGAATTGAGTCCCAAGTTGGGTTCTGCACTGAGCATGGAACCTGCTTCAGATTCTCTCTCTCTCACTCTCTGTCTTCCTCTGCCCCTCTGTCCAACTCACACACGTATTCTCTCTCTCTAAAAAAAATAAATAAATAAAAATAAATATTTCTTTCTGATAATGGACTATATTTGACCTTGAAAAAAACCAAGGACATTACTAAAAGAATATAAATCTAATTTGATAGTATTAGAGCATGACACATTAAGTTATTCCCAAACTACCTAACCAATATTGGCTAGAAAAGCAGGTAAGTGTTGGTCTGATTTGGACTTTTTTCATTCAGAACACTGGTTCTGCTTTTACTTGAGTGGCATACATATTGCAACACTGTCTGAATTACTTCTAGACAGCGCATATGATTAAAGTAATATCTTAATTTCTTACAGGTGCTCCAAGTATGTCTCAAAAACAATATAATTTAAAATCTCTATGTGTCTTTATTTGTATTATACTGCTTACTTTTGTTATTACTAGTAGACTTAGATGCTGCAAAAATTCGTTCAGATGCTAAAAAGGAAACAGTCATGATGCTTTTCTAATACAAATGCTCTGACATGCTCTGTGCTAAGTGCTTGTGGCTGAGTGAACACTTTCCAAAATTTCATCTGAGGCTTTGATAATATAACTTTAAAATCTGGGTTCCCCTAGAAGCAGAGCCTGAGACAAAGATTTGTATGGGAAGGGACCAAAGGGAGCTGAAATGAGGGAGGCAAGAGTGAAAGAGAAACAGGAAAGGCCATTAAGAAGACGCGTAATTGATGTGGCCATCCCTGTCTGCAAGCGGTATTGCAATCACAGGCCGGCATAATCGCTTCCAGCCTCCACTTCACTCAGCTTATGTCTCATTCTTCACACATGTTGCTGCTCTTCTGAGCTTTCTCCCCTTCCATTCCCTAGTTGGCTGACTCCTGTACCTCTCCATAGTCTCAGTGTTTTGGTCTCAGTGCCATTTCCCACAAAGGAGTTCTTGAACTTCCTCATAGCTCCTTTGACCCCCTATTGACACCTTCCTGGCAACTATTCTTTTTCTTTGTAGCACTTGTCACACTTGTAATTGCTTGGTAATTATTGGTTTCATGTTTACCTTTCTTAATAGGTGGCAAGTTGCCAAAGGCAGGCACCACGCTTGTTTTATGTGACACAGTTAGCGTAGTTCCCAGTATGGTACATATCAGCACTCCGTATAGTTTAATGGGAGTTTTTAAGTGATAGAATGGATGAATGACAGAAGGTATCATTTTATAATCTATTGTTTGTGAGTTGGGCTAATATACGTACATACAAATGAATGTGACTTTAAAAGATGAGCCTGTTAAATGTAGTCCATTCTTCCTTCCTCCCTCCCTCCCTCCCTCTTTCTCTCTCTCTCTCTTTTTCTTTCTTTCTTTCTTTCTTTCTTTCTTTCTTTCTTTCTTTCTTTCTTTCTTTCTTTCTTTCTTTCTTTCTTTCTTTCTCTTTCTTTCCTTCCTNCTTTTTCTTTTTCTCTTTCTTTTCTTCTTTTCTTCCTTCCTTCTTTCCTTCCTCCCTTCCTTCCATCCTTCTTTCTCTCTTTCCTTCCTTCCTCTCTCTCCCTCCCTCTTTCTTTCTTCCTTTCTTCCTTCCTTCCTTCCTTTCTTTCTTTCTTTCTTTCTTTCTTTCTTTCTTTCTCTTTCTTTCCTTCCTTCCTTCCTTCCTTCCTTCCTTCCTTCCTTCCTTCCTTCCTTCCTTCCTTCCTTCCTTCCTTCCTTCCTTCCTTCCTTTGGTGGAATGAATGTAGTTCTTTGTAAGATGCAGTCTTAATACCTTGTAGCTATACTAGATGAATATCTGTATAAATAGTATCTAAAGTGAGATGGTTTTATACTCCTCATCAAATTCCACATACATTTTCCATTGTCTTTATTTTATTTCTCGTGATATGTCTGTCTATGGAAGTGTGTCTAATAAACTACAAAAATTAATTTCCATTGTGGTACCAATCTCACTTAATATGATGTTCTGTTAACTAGTTTTAGTGATGTCTATTTCCATGTACTGCCACATTTTTTTAAGTTCAAATTTCTAGGATAATATGTTCCTGTGAAAAGTTAAATAAACTTTTATTTTTCCCTGTGTAGATAATAGCTACAGGCAAATATTCCAAAGATATTGAATCCAGTCAATATATGTTAGGGGTAATTTACCCATATAATTCTATTAGAAATCAATGTGTCTATTAGTATAAACTGCCATATCCTTAATTCTGCTTATCAATGAGATATGATGTGCTTAAAATTAATAAAAGATATGATGTGCTTAAAATTAATAAAAATGACTGCATTTCAAGACCTCTTATATTTAATAATATAACATTTGTTTTGTTATATTATATAAAGACAACTGTGGATGTCTTTTTAGTGAACAAGAATGAAGCAATAAATGTATATTTCTTATCATTGAAATATAAATATGAATTGGATTAAATACCTAACAGAATTCCTCTTAAGTATTTTAGTCTAGTTCCAGAGAGACTTTCAATCCTGCTGAGCATTAGGGATCTACAGAGATTTCTTACATATTTTAATTTTCTGGGCCTGATAATGCTAGAGTTCTGACTCAGAATGAATGAAATAGATCTTAAGATTCTGTATTTTAAAACATTTTGAAAAAAGTTTTGATTATCTGTCAGAATTGTGGTCCTTGGCTTCATACTTACATATTCAATTTGACCATATAATATATTCATGCCAGCAATATTTTCATAAAAATACAAAGAAGAAAGATAACACCAGAATGGCTATTATCAATAATGATCATCACATAAACACTTCAGTTGTTTTAGTGAAAGAGCTAATACTCTCCAGATCTAATTATATCTGTGGGCAAAAGTATTGGAAATTCTAGTTACACAATTAGCTTTTTCTGTATTTACATAATAATTGCTTTCCTAGGGCCTTCACTTCTAGTTGAGGAACAGTGAAAAATTGTGTCAGCTTCAACTGTCAAATTTTAAATATAGCTTACATCCTTTATATTCAAATTATTTTAATAACATGTTTTTCCTCAAAAGTCACAATATTGGCACATTCTAAGAGCTGCCCACTTAGTAAGTGCATATTTTATCTCACAAATATATATTGTGAAATTTTTAGAAAATAAATGTGCTAGAAATTACATGAATAGCACAACATATTTATTTGCAGTGCTAGTGTGTATTCTTTCTGGGGTGTTTCACTTGTTGATTTTTAGGAAACCTTCCATTCTGTACCAACTGCAGCTAACTATGAGAGAAATCTTTGAGAAAGTAGGAAAACAAGTCCAGAGAGGATTACTTTATAATGAATTTCAAGCTGTAAATGCTTTTCATAATTTATGATTGTATCCAATGGTTCTCCAGTTAAATTTAGTATATGTTAATATAGCAGGGAAATTTTATTCCAGGACTGTGTAGAGCAAGGGATGGTGATGGATGGGCTCGTAGGAACCACTCAACAAGAGCCCTAGGAGTCTTCCATTTTCCAGATCCTCCCTGACTAGGGTCCTGCCTGACCTGCCTTCTTCTCCCATCTTTTCTGTTGCATCTGGCATTCAAACTTCCCGCCAAACTCCCTTCGGCTTTTCTAGGGAATCTGATCTCCTGTCACCAAGCCTTTGAACAACTCATTTCCTCTACCTAGGGTACCCTACCTGGCTAATTCCTTTTTAACCTTCAGGTCTCATTATACAGGAATAGGATGATTTTGTGGGCAGGGGACCTGGATCTTAAAAGGGCCTCACACTTGCTTTGATGCTATGGCGGTCTTGAAATTCTATATAATTTTTGAAAAAGAGCCCTGTATTTCCCTTTTGTACTAAGCCATGAAAATTACATAGGCTAGTCCTACACGGGCAATTTGTTCTGGTAAAATGTCCCAGTTCCCAATTTCCTTTGATTGACTGTATTTGTACACTTTTCCTCTGATTAGGCTTCACTGTCCATAAAGACAGGAACCATTTGGTAGGCTCTGACTTTCCCTTTCCTAACAGTCCTCAGTTACCATTTGGGAATCCATTTTGTTCAGATGGAACTGACATCTCTCTTGGGCCAGAAGTGGAACATGTGACTTAGGCTAGTCCAGTTGGGTTGGCTGATCCTTGTGACTCAGGGCTAGGCATGTGACCACACTGGTCCAATCAGAGCGTACCTCTGGGTATTTGCTGGGATGGCTGTGACAAAGATGCTCCTTTCCTGCTGGACATTAGCAAGAAACTCATGGCCTAGACCTACTGCCAGCTGTCCTGGAACCCTAAGAGGATCCAGGCTTTGGATGACACTGACACCAGGGAAGGAAGTGAGGAGGAACAGAGAAGACATAGGTGTTGGATCAAGCCTCACCAGAAGCTCTCCTCTGATTTTTCAGTTATGTGAGCCAATAAATTGCCATTGTTGCCCAAGTCACTTTGAGCCAGATTTTCATTTTTTGCATCTAGATGCTTCCTATCTGATATTGTATTTATCTTGCTTATTATAGTATTCCTGGTACTTACCACAACCTGGTATAAAATAGATCCTCAATAAATAGATAATGGAATAAAAAATATAATCAAGCAAGGATGCCTGGGTGGTTCAGTCAGTTAAATGCCTGACTCCTGATTTTGGCTCAGGTCATGATCTCACGGTTCCAGAGATCGAGCCCCTTCCCCTCCCTCCCTCCTCTCCCGCCTCACCTCCACCCTGAAGGTTCTGCACTGACAGTGAGGAGCCTGCTTGGGATTCTATCTTTCCCTCTCTCTCTGCCCCTCTGCTGCTCACTCTCTCAAAATAAAGAAATAAACATTTAAAAATATATATGCAGTGGATGTGAAGACAGGCCTGCTGCATTTCCTAATATGAACACTGTAGCACATACTCCTACAAGGCTAGCCTGACATTAGAAGAAGACAAATAATGTGCTTATGTGGTATGATTTCTGGAGAAGCGAGAAAACTTAGTTTCCTTTTCCTTCCTCTTGCCTTTCCAGACTTAAGGTACTGTAGATATGAGTATACAGATACTCAGTATCAGTGGGTTCCAATTGTAACTCAGCCATTAAGTAGGTCTGGAAAGAATCTTCAACAAATTATTTAATATCCCTGTGCCTTTGTTTCCTCCTATGTTAATTAAAATTGAAAATGTGAATATAAACAATACCTACTTCATAAAAGTGTTATATGAGGTTGGCACTAATTAGCACAATTAATACATGAAATTATTTAGTACAATGCAGGTCACATGAAGTGCTCACTAAGAGTCAGTTGTTATGTTTCTCCCCTAAACCTTTGCTACTTATTAAATAATCCTTGGTTTAAATTCCCCACTGATTTAAATGCAGATGAACCAATGTATGGTTTGGCTTGCCAAAATTTATGTACTTTCAATACAATTCACAGGTAAACATAGGTATCACACCGATAGATAATAAATATCCACATTATAACTAAAAAAAAAAAAAAAAAACTGGCCTGGAGAATATGTCTTCAAATGAGTTTTCTTCCAAATTAAACTTCCTGCCCTTTGTTGGGGGACACTTCTCCATGTCTCTCACTTATTTCTCCACATTTTTTGAAGAAGAGTCATTGGTAGCTTTTTTCACTTTCTTCTGGATTATCATTATTTTTCTTCAATTATGTTAGCATAGGAAACAGCTTTGGAAGATAGTGTCTCCCTTCTGGTTAGAGGGCAACTTTGTTTCCTGGCTAAGATGAGGAAGATAATGTCCCTTGTAGGGCAAATGTTGGTCATATGTACTAGGACCTCGTTATAAGTTTGGGGGTGTCCTTAGCTGTAACGGAAGCCTGTTGTGTGTGCAGTATCTTCTTGGGTTGCTCTGCCTCCCCTGCATGGGATTTAGGGGTGTGAGAGGAAGGAGAACTGATGTGAGCATTGTTCAAGTCATCTGCTGGGCTGTCTGTGGTTTGGCATCTTATTCTAGCACCTGTGAAACTACGACAGATAACTTGTTAGATGCACGGTTCCTGATTTGGTTGTCCTGGGGCAAAAGGAAAAAAAAGAAAAGAAAAAGAAAAAACATCTGTATATATGCAAGATTCTTGTTCTGGCATTGGATGAAATTGTCCTTTATTGTTTATCTTTTAATCTGTGTGTGTGTGTGTGTGTGGTTTTTTTGTTTTGTTTTTTGTTTTTTTGTTTTTTCGCTTTGAAGAGTGCCAGAGCAGAAAAACACCATCAGGGTAACTGTGAGAAAAAAATTAGGAAAAAAATGCATAAAAATTTGTTTCAAGCTATGATCTTGACACATCAAGTGTGATTTACATATTTTTTTGTATGAAATCATATACCTGTTTGTCTTCCTACTTCGATCTCTTCCAGAGGGAAGAGCCCATCTCTGTTGGACAAAAGACTCAGACACCCTTTCATATTCCTTCCATTACCTTCCTTATTCTTTCTCTTTGATGACACCAATCCCTTGTGGAAGTTGTAGAAATTGTATATTTCCAATGCCAGGTTTTTATAAAATGTCAGTTTGGAAGTTGTGGAATCCGGCTCTGGAATGGCTAGCAAGAGGAAGCAAATGAGATTTAGCTGCTTGTGGGGTGGATCTTGACCAAAGGAGATGTGAACACATAAGAGTAAAAAGTGCAAGTCTTCTTTCCTTTTCTTCTTCCAGGATATAGGCAGTTTTGCAGTCTTTCTAACAAAGTCTCTTGGACTGAATGCATACAAGTGCTGAGTCACCCATAAAGCAGTTGATAAGGCAGTTGATAAGACAGTAACCAGCCTAGTAACACACCACTTCTCTTTGATTTGTACTTTTTCTGGTCTGATATCTATTTCTCCTCATCATTACTGCCTTGGTCTTATAATTCCCAATAAAATATTAATGTTACAATTCATTCTTAGGCACATTGTTCTAGAGAACTCTAAAACGCCAAATGTGCTCTCCAACCTAAGTGAACCTACAAGCACATTTAGGCTCTTGGAAAACAAAATCCAAAAATATGAGCATCAGAGAGTTCCTTCTCATGTCTACATGCATTAATATCCTCTATCTATGTTGTGGCTTCACATCTAAGGACTCTTAAGGGAAGGCAAAACCAAAATTTCACCAGAACATCTAGTATTCTTCAATGGCCATGACAAGATATTATTTAAAATTGCAAAGAAAAGGTATGCAAGTAAATGTACATATGGAGTAGCTGTGATTTTGAGGAAAGATTCGTTAGGAGAGAGAAGAGTTTGTGTCAGAAATTGACTTGGCTTGCTCTTTAGTTTCTCTGTAGTTTGGGGTGTTTATTTTCAGCATTAATGTAGGAAAATATACTTCAAACAAACACATTGGTAGACTTTGGGAGAAAATTGGCAAGATAGAGGGAGGTTTTTCCAAAAATAATAACAATCCAGTATGCTATACTTTTCTATTTCATTGAAATGCGTGCAACCAGAAAAAAAAAGTTTGCTCATCTGTCATTTCATGCTAGGTAACTTTAGAGTGAGTTAACATGAAACTTTTATGATGCTTCCTTGACAGTGGTATAAGTATGTTCAGCAGAGGGCGCAGCCAAAGTCAACAGATTAAACTATACATTTCACTGATTTAACCGTAAAGCAGATGCTATGTTTCCATTGGCTCCAGAATGGAGATTAAATTGCTTAACCTATTGTTAGTTAGTGTAGTGTCCTTAAGATCTGATGGCCCCCCGTGTCTCTGGTGCCCTCTCATACCACACCCCTTATTCCCACCAAGTTCTTCTTTCCCCACCATAGCCCAGTTAAGTTCCCTGTTGTTCTCTCACCTGTTTTTTCTGGAATGAATTGTCTTGTCTTTATTTCTACTTAACTCTTGCACATCCTTCAGGTTTCAGCTGAAAGAGAACTGCCTGCAGATCACCTTTGTTGACCCATCTGCCTTTTTAGTTTAGGTCTCCCTGCTGTGTCCTTGGAGTACTTGGGATGTCTTCATTCAAGATCACATATTAGTTTATAGTCAGTGCTAGTGTTAGGTAAGGAAATGATGAACATAAAATGCTGAGGCTGCCATCTCCCAGATTAACTATCTCAGCAAGATTAGTTCTATGTGTTTTGTAATACAGAGGCGCAAAGGATGGTATCTTGGAGGGTGATAGTAGCCTGGGAGTGGGGGAAAGGTAGTAGATATAGCTTCTCCTTACTGTCCTTTATCACCACACTCCCAGGCTAATATGACTGCTATCCCCACATCCTTATTTAGTAGAAGCTCCAGGTTCAATATTGGTGGAAGTGATTCAGACACATAAGAAAGGAAAATTAAACATATAAGTTATTCAGAAAACTTCAAGTCAGTTTACAATACTGATAGAAAAGAAATGAAGAGATTCAATTAGAGAAAATATTTTGGACATTTGGGATTCAGGAAAATTGTGTGTGGAGGTCCTAACGAAAGAGCATCCAGAGACGATGGGATTGAGGAGAAATTAAGTGAAAAATTAATTAATGCTGCTATGAGTTACAGATTATAATCCCTTTGTGTCTTCCAAAAGTCTCTGGTAGAGAAAAAATCATGATTGTTTCACTTTCTTTCCTAAAGTAATTCAAGCGACGTGTACCTTTTAATTTAAGAAAGAGAAAAGAAAAGAAACTTACATAGAGGGCTTAGGATAAAAATAAAAATTCCTTTATTGTTCTCACCAAAAGTACAACTGATTTTGTTTTATTTCTTCTGGTTTTGTTAAAAATCTTAAAAGTAGCGGGGCGCCTGGGTGGCTTAGTCGGTTGGGCGTCCGACTTTCGCTTGGGTCATGATCTTGCGGTTCGTGGGTTCGAGCCCCGCGTCGGGCTCTGTGCTGACTGCCAGCTCAGAGCCTGGAGCCTGTTTCAGTCTGTGACTCCCTCTCTCTCTGACCCTCCCCTGCTCACGCTGTCTCTCTCTCCTAGAAATAAATAAAAAATATTTAAAAAAAAAATCTTAAAAGTAGGCAAATCAGCTATTTTTAGAATTATCTTCTTTATAGGCTTTTAGATAATCCACAGGCTTTTTCCTATTCAAATTGAGGATTTCATTAAAACTCACAGATTATTGTGACTTTTCCTTTTTTTTTTTTTTTTTTTTTTTTTTTACGAGTAGCTAGCGGGGGCATATCTTGCTCACTAGAATAAGATCCTTGGCTGTTATTTGTGAAGGTTATTTTATGAGATTATACTTCTTTCATATACACTTTTTTTTTCATTTTCTTGGGTGGAAGAGGGAAACCTGAGATCCATCTTTACTCTCATGTTGCCAAAAATATATTTATTATCAGAAGAAATAGAGAAAGTTTCTATTAAGATTATACAGTAGAGCTGGTGGATTGTACCCTTAAAAATGACAATGCCAGGAAAATCAGACATAGATGAAGAAATGTACTGAATTAATGGGGAATAAAGAGATGAACAACTTTAGATGATGCGTGCTTTTTGTTAAATCCTAAATTTTAGAAAATAAAGGTGTAAAGAAAATTACTTAAGCAATAAGAGACATTTTAATTTGTCCTGTGTGTTAGGTATTAAATTTCTTGAAGTGATGCATACAATTTTATTATGTAGGAGAGCACCTTACTTCTTAGGAGATGCAAGCTGACATACTAAGGAGTCAGGTGCCATGAGAGCTGTAAGAAAGCACATTTGAAATGGCATGATACTGTCATTTATTGAAGTAATAGAGTAATGGAGTTCAGAGAAATTGACATGATACAGTCATTTATCGAAGTAATAAGAACCATGGAGTTCAGAGAAAAAACTCACAAACAACAATTAAACCCACTTTGATTCAAATTCTGTATCGAGCACTTTGTGCTCGGAAGGTGTCACAAACTTCCTGAAATGACTGTCTTAATGGGGAAGTGAGAAGAACAACACCTACCTCTCAAGTGGTTGTGAGATTAAGTGAAAACTGTATGTGAAATCACTTTGTAAAAGGCAAACTGTTATGTGATGTTAGTTCCTCATTGTCTTTTTTCTTATTATCATCATCATCATTGACAATCTGCTCCCACTAAGCTAAGACAAAGTCAGTCAAAGATTTAGGGTGAAAGAAATGGTATGAATAAATAGGAGAAGTTTAGTGTGTCCTTCTGACTGTGTTAGAATGCAGAAATAATTTTTAAAAATGTTTTATTTATTTTTGAGAGAGAGATAAAGATAGCGTGGGCAGGGGAGGGTCAGAGAGAGAGGGAGATACAGAGGCAGGAAATGGGCTCCAGGCTCTGAGCTAGCTGTCAAGCACAGAATCCGACAATGGGGCTCGAACCCACGAAGCGTGAGATCATGAGCTGAGCCGAAGTCGGATGCTTAACCGACTGAGCCACCCAGGCGTCCCTAGAAAGCAGAAATAATATATAAATTAATCATCTTCTTGCAGTTTGTGAATCATACTTAGTCACTTGTAATATCCCATATTTTTAAAGTTTGTTTATTTATTTTGATAGAGACAGAGAGAGCATGAGCAGGAGGGGCAAAGAGAGAGGGAAAAATGGAGAATCCCAAGCAGGCTCTGCAGGGTCAATGAGCAAAGCTCTACGATGCAGGGCTTTGAACTCAGGAAACCATGAGATCTTGACCTAAGCAGAAATCAAGTCAGATGCTTAACTGACAGAGCCAGCCAGGCACCCTTATACCCCATTTTTTGCTCTAACATTGATTAGTGATTCTGATGTGTATGATGAATGATAATTTAGATCATAACTGAGGCATGATGGCTATTCCCAAAATTTAATGGCATTAGGAATCACTGACAATTGTTTCCAATTGTAAAACAAGAGACTATCTTAACAAGTAAAACAATCCATACTTTAAAAATCAAAAGCAAAGAAGAATTAACAGAAGTAACTTTGTAAGATCACTTCTAAATCTCTTTTCAAAAGTTTGTAAAAGGTCAGCATGGTCTTTAGAAAAACAAACAAACAAACAAACAAACAAGCACTAGCTCCATAAGTTTAGAATGCAATCTGATGAAGACCAACATGACATTTTCCAAAGAGGCCAGTGATTGTAGTTTGTTATTGGCTGGAATGGCAGATTGACTGCAGACTGAACAACAGGTAGCTTTGATTTGCAATGTCAACTGCAAGTCAAGTGTGGCCCTATAAATATCACTCCTAGATGAGTCATTTTTATAACTTTCACAAATGGTATGATTGACAAAGTGGGGGATAATTCTACCAAACTCTCAGATGATGAAGATTTATCAGAGATCATGTACCCCAGGGAGAAAATTATTAAAATGATCTGAAACTAAATGAAGGACTAGGGAGCAAGGCCCTCTGGTATCTGATTTTCTCTCCCTTCTCTAAACCCTTGTGGGGGTGGAAGAGGCAGGCAACACTCAGGCAGAACTACATGTTTTAAGAAGGCTAGTGTGGCACTGTCTCTCTCTTGGTAATTTAAAGATGATTTTCTCCCCACCATGAAAGACCTAGATATTTCCATCTAGCACTTTATTTTAGTTAAATTTTATAACATTTTATTTTATTTTAGCTCAGCAACATTTCAATAAACAGGGCAGTGTAGATACAAATGAAATAAAACACAATGACTATTACATTAGGCTAAGAAAGAAAAATGTATAGCAAATAAATGCAAATCAGTGGGATACATACACTGTGGTTATGGAAAGCACTTAGATTTTAAAGACTAAGGAAATAACTGTTTTATCAGGTAGAGCCAGAGTTAAGGGAAAGAATCACTAAGAGGTACTTGTGTATTTTTAGAAGGAAGAAAATTTATCCAGCTGGTTTGGTGAAGGTATTGAGTACTTTCTAGGCAAAGGAACTAAATGGACATAAATGAAGAGTGCCCTACATTGTATGTAAATCAAGAACTCAGTGTGTCTCTTAGTAACTGTATCTAAAGGAAAGAAGCAAGAAATGAGACTGCAAAGGAATCCTGAAGGCAGAATACGATAGTAACTCATTGCTGTAGGAAAGAAATACAGTGTATAAATAGGTAATGTCATCTTCAATATTAAACACAAAAACATACAAGGTTGTGAAAGTTGATTATTGTCCTGTATAATAACTTACTTGAAATTATCTGCATATCGGACAATCAAGATTTTCTTCAGATTTTTTTTATAAACTAATCTATGCCCTTTTATTTTAAGCTCCTCTATATTTGGTCTTTTATTACGTTTAATAAACTTCAAACCATTGGTTGCGTTATAAATACTCCAGAAATAAAAAGGAGGGGAAAGTCTATAAATAGATTAATCAATCGACATACGTGGTCAAATGATTTTTGTGTGTAATTTACACCCAAATAATATTTTGGACTTAAAGAGAAATGTAAAGTGCTGAATTTATCACAGAATGGTATTTATTGAGTAGCATGGTGATGTAGAAGTCTGTGTAATTAATGTAGCTTTCTAAAGAACTTATTATTTCTTTTTGTTTATACAGTGGGTAATATACCAGCAAATTCAAACTTAAAAAAGACTCACATAATAATGTACATTATTTTTCTAGAACTAGACTGATTCTGTATGGAATTGAAAGCTATTTTTCTGGGAGACATCCTAGTGTAGAATTAATAAGAGCCTCTGCTATCATTCTTGCAAGGGAAAAAATGAGATTGAAAGTTTCAAAAAGTGCAGTGGTCAAATGCTTGATGATAGCCTGAGACATGCTTTTTATGACAAGGAATTTTCAGAGTAAAACATTATCAAAAAATTGTTCCACAAATAAGACATCTACTGTGAATGTACTCTTATGAAATTTCTATTTATTGCCACAGTATAGTAATTTTAAGAGATATGTACATGCAAGGAAAATAATCATAAAGAGTACTTTTAAAGGTAAAATTTTAAAGTAGCAATAAATGAAAGTTTCATACATTTAGATTACATTAATACATGTTTTATATTGAGAAAAGGTGATTTTTACAATGACATGTAAATATGCATCATCACCACATGATCTGTACCTATATGAAATTCTTTTATATACCTCCTTGAATGGTGGCCAAAATGTTTATAAACACATCAAAGGAAAAATATGTAATAAAATTAAACTATAAAAAATCCCTAAATTCATTGATTCTAGTTTTGATTACTCAAGATTGGCTTCAAAAGAATTTGTGTTTTTGACTGCATCTGAAGAGTTTAGCATAAATATTATAAATTTAAACATGGCCGCATAGACTATAGTCTTTATAACAGATTGTATAGAATTTCCATGTATCACCATCTCTTTAATTCTATTTTCTTTCAATTCTTCTAGGAATGAGCTTTTTAAACATGTGACTTTATAGAATTTAAGTTATTCCTCTTTACATTATAACTGGAAGAGAAACACAAAGTGATTCAAAATTGTTAAGA
Organism: Hyaena hyaena; assembly: GCF_003009895.1. Classification (NCBI taxonomy): domain Eukaryota; kingdom Metazoa; phylum Chordata; class Mammalia; order Carnivora; family Hyaenidae; genus Hyaena; species Hyaena hyaena. The sequence goes on from NW_024080876.1 coordinate 1,328,002, forward strand.
ATTTTCTAAAACACATCTTTCTAGTCTTAGGATGGGTTTATATCCCAATGTCCCCATTCCAAGTTGAAAATATCATAAGTTGAAGATGTATTTATTTATTTATTTACAAAAAAAAAAAGTTTATTTATTTTGAGAGAGAGTGCACGCTCAGGTGGCAGAGGGGCAGAGAGGGAGAATCCCAAGTAGGTTCCCTACTGTTAGGGTATAACCTGATGCGCAGATCGAACTCACAAACCATGAGATCATGGCCTGAGCTGAATTCAGATGCTTAACAGACTGAGCCACCCAGGCAATCCTACAGATGCATTTAGTACACCTAGCCTACTGAGCATCATAGGTTAGCCTAGCCTGGCTTAAACATGCTTAGAACACTAAAATTAGCCTATGATAGGGTAAAATCATATCACACAAAGCCTATTCGATAATAAGGTGTTGAATATCATGTAATTGATTACATACTGTAGCGGAAGTGAAAAACAGAATGGTTGTGTGGGTACAGAATGGTTGTAAGTATATCAGTTGTTCACCCTTGGGATTGTGTGGCTGGCTTGGAATTGACTCTTGCTGCCACTGCCCAGCATCATGACAGAGTAATGTACTGAGAGGTGCTAGCCTGAGAAATGATCCAAATTCAATGTTCAAGCATAGAGTCTATTGCATTACATATTATTTTTCACATCATCATAAAGCAAAAATAATAGTAAGTAGTAAGTTGCATAATCATAGGTTGAGGACTGTGTATGAAATATCTATCTATCTATCTATCTATCTATCTATCTATCTATCTATCTAACTATTTATTGAGAGAGAGAGAGAGCATGAGTGGGGTAGGAGCAGAGAGAGAGAGAGAGAGAGAGAGAGAGAGAATCCCAAGCTAACAGCACAGAGCCCAACACGGGGCTTGATCTCATGAACTGTGAGATCATGACCTGAGTGGAAATCAAGTTGATGCTTAAAGGACTGAGCCACCTAGTGCCTCTGTGCTATGAAATATTTAATACAAAATAGAATTAAGACAGAATTTCAACTAAATGTGCTTGTAATTATGAAAATGAAATAAAATTGTTTGGTCTTCTAAATACTTACAACCAAGTGCCATTGATTGGTCAGTACAGCAATTAATTGTCTTGATTTTGACACCTTCAGTACCTTACTTTAAACTCATCCAACTCAGAGTATATGTATATGGCAATTGAGGAAATATATGTTATTTAGAATGATAGACTAAAAAGAGGCTCTTTTGCTATATGTCTCCAAATTAAGCATAGCTCATTTGAATGATGTTTTTTTAAAAAAAATATATGCTGAATAGTTTGTAACTGAAATAATACATTAAGTTTACCTCCTAAATTCTCTGAATCTTCTCCATAGGGCTCAATAATGAGGTCTGAATTTCAACAAAAAAGAGATGAATTTGATGAGATTGATTAGAGCTTATAAATTATTTGAGATAAGTAATATTGAATAATAAAAGTCACCATTAATAACATGAAGCCATCAGTCTTCATGATAACACATTTAGTGTGTCTGATATCTAATAGTCTGCTAGTATTATAAATCACTTGGGATCAAATGTGCAGACAAAAGTGAAATGTAAAACTAAATGCAAATTTTAACACTTTTACTACTTATTTCAAATTTCTTGATCATTTTTATAAAAGAAGTTTTTATCTTGTAAGACATTCATTGTCCTCTTTTGACTCCTGGAAAGTTATAGTTTCAGAAAGAATTACTTTACAGTTCAGGGTGTTTTTAACACTCCAGTGAAAGCGCAAGGCTGTAGATAGTCCAAAGACATTTAGCCATCTGGCGTGGAAAGAGAACTCCTATTTCCTTTTAGGTAATTGCTTTGAAACCAAATCTAACTTAATGCATCTTAACTTTTAAAAGTAAGCTAACGACTTAGGGATCATTTTACCAAATGGACGGTGAGTGGGGCACAATGTATTCTGAGTGATCCATGATCATTCTTCATACAATCTAGAGAATGAAGTTGGTATGGTTAAATTGTTCAATGAAGAACTTAGAATAGACATTGCTAACTAAAGAAATCTGAGAAGAACCCGCTTAATGTTATTTGAGAACAATGGTAAAGGAAATCTAACATAATTTTCACTTCCTTCTATCTGGATGGGAATAGGAATGTTCAAAAATATAGTGCCTCCTACTTCTTCAGTGTACTTGACTTATAAATTAATTATTCTTTCTTGAATCTTCTTTTTAAGAAAAATTTTTAAAATTTATTTATTTTTGACAGAAAGAGACAGAGCATGAGCGGGAGAGAGAGGCACAGAATCTGAAGCAGGCTCCAGGCTCTGAGCTGTTAGCAGAGTCTGACACAGGGCTCCAACTCACAAGTGGTGAGATCATGACCTGAGCCAAAGGTGGACGCCCAACTGACTGAGCCACCCAAGTGTCCCACTTTCTTATGTCTTCTGCCTCCCCTTCATCATCACCATTTTTTTCTTCAGCTTATAATTATGACTAAATCCTTCTAATTTTTTCTCCACAACTTTCACTTGAATGTCCTTATGAATGTCCCTTTATGTTTTGTTTCATATAAATCCTTCATTAAAAATTAAGCTATGAGACTCCTGGGTGGCTCAGTCAGTTAAGTGTCAGACTCTTGGTTTCAACTGAGGTCACGATCTCACAGTTCATGAGATGGAGCCCTGTATCAGCCTTTGCACTGACAATGTGGAGCCTGCTTGGGATTTTCTTTCTCCCTCTCTCTCTGCACTACCCCCTCAAAATAAACAAATAAACAAAAAAAAAAAAAAAGAAGAAAATTAAACTGCTAGAAAAATTAGTGTAAGTTCAATTCTACCTTGTTCTTACCTTCAGCCACACACACACACACACACAGACACACACACACACATACACTTTTCCTACAGCTATAAAATCTTTGTATTTTACAAATATCTGTTGAACAGGCTGGTCTATACTTCTAACCTATTTTCCTTGTGCTCATCATTCATACGCCTTCATTACCTACCCTTTTCTATTCCTCTAACATACCATAACTCATATTTATATATTTTAACATGTTATTTTTCCTTTGACTAAACATAGCACTCCCATGTTCTCATGCAGCTAATTTCTACATTTCCTTCAAAACTTCTTCTCAGGGGTGCCTGGGTGGCTCAGGTGGTTAAGAGTCCAACTTCAGCTCAGGTCATGATCTCCCGGTTTATGGGTTCCAGCCCCGCATTCAGCTCTGTGCTGACAGCTTGGAGTCTGGAGCCTGCTTCAGATTCTGTGTCTACCTCTCTCTCTGCCCCTCCCCTGCTCTCTCTCTCAAAAATAAACAAACATTAAAAATATTTTAAAAAGCGTCTTCTCACTTAAAAGTTCAATCTGATTTAAATGGTACCTATATGGCCTTATATTCTTGTATGCAGATATATCATAGAATTCAATGACAGTATCTTAGCTGTTTATTTACTTTTCTATTTAAATAAGTTCAGAAATCATGTTTTATTTGACTTTATGTTTTTAGAGCCTAGCACAGACCTTGCAATATAGTAAGTATTAAATAAATGGGTCTTTTATCCCTGTGTCTAATGAATAGATAGAATGTTGGTAAATAGAAAGGCATCTTGCTTAGGAATCTGAAAAGTTCAAAGTGTTATTTACTGAAGTAAGGGAAAGGAGAAATATTTGGAAAAAATATAATGAGTTTGGTTTGAGCTATGCTTGAGGTTCCAGAGGGATGTCCAGTTATGTGTTCAGCAAGTGGGTTACGAGGAGAAGAGAGGAAGATAGTGGATGGTGTGATGGAAAAAATATGATGTAAGTATGAGAAGAAAAAAGTCTGAATGGTGAAAAGAAAACTAAAATATCTAGTATCTTAGAACCTAAGTAGACAAAGTTAGATTCAGGGGAAAAATGGGAGTTACCTGAAAAGATACTAGTATAATAATAGGCATAAACACTCCCCTAGATTTCTCCCTTGCTGCCTTTCTAAAACTGGCTGAAATGACCCAAAGGAACAAGTTTTACAATATGTTACTGCACGTGAGGCCTAGCTTGGAGAATATTTAAAGGTATATTTATGTCTCCTCACACATTGCTTTATTTCCCATATGTCTGTTTGCATTTGTAATGGAGTGGAGGGAGGAGGGCCGACAGGCTGAAGCCTCACTATGCATCCATCAATTAGACAAACATTTATTCATCCTGCACTGTTGAGTAGTTACTATGTTCCAGGCACTGCACTGAAAGCAGGGAGTGTAGCGCTTAGTGTAAAAGACATGATCCCCACTGTTAAGGTATTGTAGAGGAGGGCTGAGAAAGCAAATACATAAACAGATTAATAGCACTCCCAGAACTATGTTAATTTCTTGAGCTAATAAAGTTGATAAAGTCCTTACCTTTACAAGACAGCTTTAATAAGCTTTAAAAAAATAGGAATAAAGATGTATCTGAGATGGAACTTACCATTAAAATGAAATGAATCTGATCCAGCATATTTTCCTCTTACCAGGACTGGATGGAAGAGCTGATCTCAGAACTCGTCCCAACTCACCAACTCAGTGCTATGGAAGGGGTTTGGAGTAAAACAACAGAGCATGTGTGGGTTGATACCACCAGAAAGCTCCAACACTTGGGGCCAGGCATTTTTGTCCATTATGGGACACACATGGTTACACATGACACGGAAGAAGGAAACTCACCTCATGGAAACATCTTTGCTTCATAGAATCAACAGATCTTTACCATGAGATTGAACTGAGTACACTTATATTTAGCAAAATCCCACTAGAGAGAAGCGTTTCTAGATCTAAAATGCTGGAGATGGTGACAATAAAGGTTATATTGATGGCAGGTTTCTAGAGTGTTTCTTGTCAGCTTAGTGATTATGGCAATTGAGGTGAACAATGTGTGTCATGAATGTGTGTGTGTGTGTGTGTGAGCGCGCACGCGCACATAGAGAGGCAGAGAGAAGAGGGAAAGGGAGAGAGAGAGAGATATTATCAGGGGCCAATCCATTAATTATGGAGCTTGGCTTAAAGAGCTCAACATGTAGAAAAACAAAGGTGTAGGAATTATACTTTCTAAAGATTAAATAAAAACAATAAATAAAATCTGTGTAGTTACAAAATACAAATATACTTTTATTTTATATTTGAGAAAGAGCAAGTGAATACATAGCATCAATGAGCAAAGCATGTTTTCCTTAATAATTAACATGTTGCCAAATGAGTTATTGCTTGAATAAAGTGTGAGTGAAAATGAAAACTTTAAGCAATTTAAGGGGAATAGTAATATAGACTATATAACAGAAAGTCAGATTAAGTCTTCAAGCACCTCAGTACTGAGTTAGGATAAAGTTGAATAAATAAACAATTGTGCACCTCCTTAAGTAACCTCAACATAATGTGCAGAGAAAAACCTTGGAACATAAAGTCATATATTTTACTAAAATGATAGAAGATAATTCTGGATTTTAATGCAACTTCAATACATTCATCATAACAGAATTGGGAAGTCTTGAAGTGCTACTTACCTTGAGAAAAAACCCAGTTTTAATATTAAAGTGCAATGCCTATTGTTTAGTAGAAATTGCAAGTAATTTGTGCAAACTATGTAAAATTCTGAGCAAATTGAAATAGGGCATCAGGATGCAAAGCACAACTGCCTTCCAGAAAGAGTGGTAGAGTATTTTGAGAATTAAGAAGAAATCTGGCAAATCATATATAACTCACCTAACTATAAGGGATATATGCTCGAGTTGTGGGTAGAACTTAAATGATATTGAATCCAATACACAATTGGATGTTGGAAGCCCCCTTACACACCACAATTGACAATAATCTGTAGACCGAATTATAAAGATGTAGGAAAAATACTAGTATCATCAGACATGCGTGGTATTGGCATGCAGAAGTCAGTCAAAAGATTTGGGAATAGAAACGATGGAGATCAATATTCCTAGAGACACTTCCATACTGGTTTTACAGGAAAAAAAATACATGCAGACTCGCTAAATTAAAAACAAAACAACACATTTAGCTTGCATGCCTTTGCACTAATGTAGCCAGCTATTTCTCAGTCAAAGGAGTCATTTGGAAATCAGAATGGAACCCTACTGTGAAGAGAAACAGTGCTTTCAAAACTTGCTGAGTGGTTGGTATACCATACACGGCAGTACTGTAGTGTCACTATATTGTGCAGAGACGCACAACAGAAATGCACATAGTTCTGGCTTTTACCACCTCCATTAGGCAACTGTGACTAAATATAAAATTACATTTTCTGTCCATTATAGCTATATTATAGGGGCTTAAGCAAAATGTTGTCCAAATAAACATGGATAAGACCCATCTAAACTTCCCTCACATTACTTTGGCAAAAATAGAAGACCCAGGTTATAGTTATCTTGATTTATAATTACCTAATGGGAAAAAAATTACTTATGAAACATTTTGCAACAACAGAAGCAACTAAATATAGCATGTAAAAATAATTAAAAATGAGCATATTTTAAGAAACAATTTCCCAAAGGAAAGAGCTAAAATAGTAAACAATTACTTTGCATTCTTAAGAAAATACTTACATGTGTGTATATATATGTGTATATATGTGTATTTTCTATTGTGTATATATATATATACAATAGAATAGCAGCAATAACAAAAACACAAGTCAGCTGAGGAAAGGTCATAGACAAAAAATGAGAATAAAACAGAATACCTAGCTGTAGAATTTACAGTAAAAGTAATATCTTTCCATGGAAAAAGAATCAGGGTTGCATAGTCAAAGTCCAAAAATAAAATCTAATATCAGAGAAAAGGAAAAAAGAGACAAAGAAGAAACTGAGGAGACACTGATAGCCATGGAAGACAGGCGATGGATCTAATGAAGAGTTTTCCTGGAAGAAGAAAGCTAAACAAATTGAATGGAGATTTCTGCTTATTATAGATATAAATAGATGATTGATAGAGAAATGATAGAGACTGATCATTATCTATAAGACAAAAATATGTATATAACGCATATGCATATATTACATATGCATACATCTGTCTATTGATCCATGTATCTAAAATTCAGGGGCACCTTGGTGGCTCAGTCGGTTGTGTCTGACTCTTGATTTCTGGTCATAATATCAGATTCATGAGATAGAGCACCTCATTGGGCTCCATGCCTTTAGTGCAGGATTCTCTTTCTTTCTCTCCTCTCTCTCTGCCTTTCGCCTACTCTCTCTCTCTTTCTCTGTCTCAAAAAAGGTTAAAACTCAGAAGGATTGGCAAAAAATATTTTTAAAAAAGACTGAATTTGTTTTAGAATTGAATACAAATTGTTAGATTACACATAGAGCAGGATAAATACAATAAACACACACTTAAATAGATTGTGATGAATTTGTAGCATGAATGAGAAGGTGAAAAATTAAAAGCTTGCTTAGAAAAGATTTTCCACAGAGGAAAAGGAAGAAGATTGACTACAAAATTTTCATCAGGAGCAATAGATGCCAGAAGGCCACTGAGTAATATTTTCTACCTTCTAAGGCTCTATTACTGTCAGCGTAGTACTCTCTTCCCAGAATAAAACAAAAGTTATCAAGATTGACGATGAAATCAAATCATTTCAGATATTAAGGACTAATGGAATATGCCACTCATAGTAACTGCGTGAAAGACAAACTGTAGCCTGAAAGAAGTATGATATAGAGATATAAGCAGGGTCAGATAAGTTATAAAATATATTGATCTTTATTAACTATAAAAATAATGCTTTTTTCACTTAAAATTTATCAGAATGAAAAATCAATGAATAAATTAAAAATTTGGGAACAAAATTAAATAATTAGGAAAAACATGAAAATAAATAAGTATAAAATGATTTTAAAAACTGATAGAGAACTTGATTTTTTAAAATCTAGGATGTGATTTTTTGAAGAATATTAATATAAACCTCAATATCATTATTTGAGGGAGGAAATAAAGTATAAGAGGCATGTACTGTTACTTAGATTTCTTTTTTAAAAGTTTATATTAATCTTTCTTTTCTTTCTTTCTTTCTTTCTTTCTTTCTTTCTTTCTTTCTTTCTTTCTTTCTTTCTTTCTTTCTTTCTTTCCTTCTTTCTTTTTCTTATACTTAAGTTAGTTAACATACAGTGTAGTCTTGGCTTCAGGAATAGAACCCAGTGATTCATGTCTTACATATAACACCCAGTGCTCATCCTGAAAAGTAGCCTCCTTAATGCTCATCACCTGTTTAACTGACACCCCATCCCCTCTATCAACCCTCAGATTGTTCTCTCTCCTTAAGAGTCATTTATAGTTTGCCTCCCTTTCTGTTTTTATCTTATTTTTTTTTCCCTTCCCCTATGTTGATCTGTTAAGTTTCTCAAATTCCACATATGAGTGAAATCATATAATATGTGTCTTTCTCTGACTTATTTCCCTTAGCATGGTATCCTCTAGTTCCATTCACAATGTTGCGAATGGCAACATTTCATTCTTTTTCATCACAGAGTAGTATTCCAATGTGTGTGTGTGCGTATCACATCTTAATCTATTCATCAGTTGATGGACATTTGGTCTCTTTCTATAATTTGTATTGATGATAGTGCTGCTTTAAACATTGGGGTGCATGTGCCCCTTTGAATCAGCATTGTTAAATATATTGATTTTTCAAATGCTCAGGGATTAAAGATGACCATGTGTTTGACTATTTGGAGGTGACTTACTGTTACCTTTGAAAGAACAGTGAATGGAGAGTCAGATGAGGTGAAAAAGGCAGCAGGAGCTTCCTCTGAGACTGGCTGAGTAGTGAGAGAGAAAAATTAACTTACTTAACATGGATTCCATTTGACTGGCCTCTCATGAAGAACTTGACTTTCTGAAAACTTCCATAGAAACTAGCCACAGCCCAGTGCTTTAGAAAATCAGTCCTACTCAATAGTAATGTTTGGATGCAATGTCTATGCTACCTGGGTGGAGTCTCGCACTTCTCCAAACAGCATAAATTGGAAAGATTCACGCTGTGTTACCATGGCAGTGAACAGCAACTGGAAACCTCAGACAGTGGCTCCTGATAGGCCTGATGGTGAGGCTGATCTTCACACCAAACATGAAACCTGAGATGGTACAACAGGGCTAAATCAGACCCTTTTCTCATGTCATATTTTTCTGTGCCCTGGACTCAATTTCACCAAGGAGAAAGGTGGTATTTCTTTAGTTGGGCACTTTGAAAGCCCAGTAGCAAGAGGTTTCATGCCCAAAGTCTGATAGCCAGCCCTGCTTGCCATGTCTCTGTGCACAGCTGTAGAATACTCCGTGCATCCTAATGATTCTGTCTCTAAAGTTTTCTCACTTAATACTATTGCTACAAGACTTCTGTATAAAAAATTAGAACACATTGCTACAAAAAAGGAGTAATCAAATTAGAGGGAAAAGTTGAATTCCTTTGGTAGGTTCACATTCAAAATTTCTCTGCCCAGTATTCCCTCCACTCCCCTCCCTATTTTGACATTTTTATATACTGTTTTGTATAAGTCAAACATAGGATGGTTTTCATGACTGAAAACTTGAATAATATTGTCTTAAATAACATAAAGATTTATATTTAACTTTTTTACTGTATGTTTTTCTATTTAATTTATTTTTTTAAATTTACATCTGGGTTAGTTAACATAAAGTACAATAATGATTTCAGGAGTAGATTCCTTAATGGCTCTTACCAATTTAGCCCATCCATCCTCCCATAATATTATTATTCACTCATATGTGGAATTTAAGAAACAAAACAGATAAACATAGGAGAAGAGAAGGAAAAATAAGATAAAAACAGAGAGGGAGGCAAACTGTAAGCGACTCTAAAAGAGAACAAACTGAGGGTTGCTGGCAGGGTGTTGGGTGGGGGATGGACTACATGAGTGAGAGACATTAAAGATGACACTTGTTGGGGCGCCTGGGTGGCTTAGTCGGTTAAGCGTCCTACTTTCGCTTAGGTCATGATCTCGCGGTTCGTGGGTTCGAGCCCCGCATCGGGCTCTGTGCTGACTGCCAGCTCAGAGCCTGGAGCTTATTTCAGTCTGTGACTCCCTCTCTCTCTGACCCTCCCCTGCTCACACTGTCTCTCTCTCTCTCCTAGAAATGAAAAAAAAAAAAAAAAAAAAAAGACGACATTTGTTGGGATGAGCACTGGGTGTTATATGTAAATGATGAATCACTAAATTCTATTCCTGAAGTCATTATTGTACTATATGTTAAGTAACTTGGATTTAAATTTAAAAAAAATAATAAAAAGATAACACAGTGGTGTTCACTTGATTTAAAGTATATTATTTAAATTAGGAGGTGACAGAAAATTAAAATCTTATTTTTTATTATTATTTTTTTTTACTTATTTCTAGGCGAGAGAGAGATCGTGAGCAGGGGAGGGTCAGAGAGAGAGGGAGTCACAGACTGAAACAGGCTCCAGGCTCTGAGCTGGCAGTCAGCACAGAGCCCGACGTGGGGCTTGAACCCACGAACCGCGAGATCATGACCTAAGCGAAAGTCGGACGCTTAACCGACTAAGCCACCCAGGCGCCCCAATTAAAATCTTATTTAATTACATTGAGATAAAAAGGAATGAGAGAATGGTTATAAGTCAACATATATTATTATGCCAAATCTGTAAGCAGTTATTGAGGTCAATTTTGACCACTGACAATAAATTGGTTTTATGTGTGTAAAATTGAAAGGTCAAGATGTAGCATAATAAGCAAATTATTTCTTGATTTGAAATAAACCAAAAGGAATTAAAAGTGTATTAAATGAGGGGAACATAACTGACTCTGGCTAGGGTTGGGAAAAAATAGGACAGAGGTCTATTGGTTTTTTTCTTTTTCTTTTCTTTTTCTGTATTCTTTATAAGTCCTACTTTATAGGTTTTTAGGTACTATGTTTAGTGTTTAATAGTGTTCTATTTTTTGTTTACTGGTATCTTGGGGTTTATTTTGCTTTCTGTTATTTAACAAGTTCAGTTATTACTTTGCTAAAATTTGTACTATAAAGCCACACAATCCTGTCTCAAAGCATGTATACTTTATACTTCTCAGACAGTCATTTAAAGTACTATATATGAATTGATGAGAAGAAAAAAATTAAGTATTTTTTTCTGGTCTTAAAAAAACTAAAATTTGGCATGGAAGCTAAGACATGCATACAGATATGTGTAATACAAAGCAGACATGGAAATGAACTCAAAAAATTAAACAGAAATTTAGGTGAGAAAGAAATTCTTTATCACTTAATATAGAAGGCAGATGGATTTATTCTTCGTAATAACCATTAAACAACAGTCGGTGTTTTCATTGGTTTTACTCGTTTCCTTAGATTATAATCAGAAATCTGGTCAGTGATTTTACAAACTGAAGATGCATACTAGAATGGTAGTTTGGGAAGCAGTAGAAGCTAACCTGTCTGGAGCCAAGATATTTGGTCATCAAGCACCCAGCTACAAAACAAGAGCGGAAGTATGAACTAGCACATCACAAGACCTACGCTGGAGAGACCACTGCATCTGGAGACAGCAGAAGTGCCACCTGACCTTTAGGGTAAGCTGTACGAATCACGAGAGTACGAGAACAAGCGAGGTTTCCGTGGAAGCACTGATACATTTCAATGCAATAACTGATACGGTAAAGTCCTCAACACAAAAGCAACTTTAAAAGTCAGTTTCGTTTACTAAAAACATAAATATTTATTTTTTCTTTAAAACTCTGTTCACTTCTAGTAAAAAATAAACGAGGCGTATTAAATATTTGAACAGCTTCTTTGAGCGAAAATGTATTCCAAGTAAGCAGCGCCAAAGAGTAAGTGGTGTGAAGGGTGCCAAGCTCTGAGAGGCTTTTATAGGGAAAGGTGGAAGCGAAGGAAGAAAATTGTTGATTGGCTACGGCCTAAAGCCTACTCGGCTGTGATTGGTCGTTACTAGGTGTCAGTTCTCTAACCTTGAGGCATCTTGGTTTGCCTGCCCAATTAAGTTCCAGCCTCAAAGACAGGGTCAGGTGAAGGACAGAGGCTGGAATCCCTCTTCACTCTCTACAGAATTAGTAGGCTTGTGGCGTTGCCCGTTGTATTAGTTCTTTCCCTGATGAAAATTAGGGATGATGGATACTTTCATTTGGTCTCTACCATCAAGTTCCCAGCTGTTTTGGGTACTCTCACCTACATCTGCTGACCAAAGTGAGTCGAACGTTTTCTTTTCTGTCTCTTGTTTGTCCTTTTGATGTAGGCTGTCATAAACTTGCGTCACGAGCACGTAGGACTTTCCTGTTTAATTGGAGTGGAGGATATGGCTTTGGAAAGCTTGCTGCTGGCTGCCTTGTTTCTTTAAAAAAAAGTCTGTGGTGATTAATTCAACACTTCATGTGCTGTGGAAGGACATAGCGCGGGAAGTTGGGTTTTAAAAATGCAAAGACTGCTAGTGTTCTTTAAGGAAATTACTGAATAAGTATGCTCTATGAGGTAGAATATGTTCTCTGGGAGCCTGAGTGTGAAAAACAGACTAGTTTCCATTTTATTTGTGATTTCTGTGCTTGACTTCCATTTCAACTACCCCAGTTAATGCTCTTAGCAATTTCCTGTGTGGCAAATGGTTTTATCTCAAAGATTACATAGGAACGCAGAGAACAGAGAGAGCAATGTTATTGAATGAAGGAATGTTTAAATTGTCTTTCCTCCCTACCATAGGTACCGTACCTCTGTGTTAACAGTTGTAGAATAAAATGGAGACAGGAAGAAAAGAGGAGAATGTTATCTTTATTAGGTTTTTGGCCCTTTCCACTCCATAAGGGGAAGATTGAGAGTAGACCTCTCTTGAGCAGTTGGTTAGAGAAAGGTTCTCCCTGTGGCATTCTAGGTTGAAGTTGGGTGTGAAGCTATTTTCTTTTGTTTTGGGTTGCCCAAGGTATTTTTTTTTCTCAAATTGGATAAGCCTTATGTAATGATCTGATAGTCACCTCATTCATTAATTCCAGCTGTTGAGTCATCCCCTTAGGTAGCAGTGTCACTCATATTAGTAATTTTTGGCATATTCTGTATTATCTTTTATGTCTCTGGGCCCCTGCTTAGAAAGATGAAATATTTCTTGGGCACTGTCTTGGCTTCTAAGTCCTATATAATATTTTAGCTAATACTATTCCTCTTCCTCCTCTTCTTCTCCTTCCTTCTCCTTCCTTCCGCCTCCTCCTCCATCCCCTCCTCCTCCTTCTTTTTCTTCTTGCTAATACGTTTTTTTTTATCATTACCTAACACACAGATTTTACATCTTTTACTTTTGATGCAGATATGGTACAATCACATAGAATTTTGGATAGAATGGGGAAGACAAAGGTAGAGGGCCTTGAAATTTCTCCTAAGCCATCTCTTTTGGAGTGTATTTATAGGGAATTAACTTATGTGCCAAATAATTCTTGGAATTAGTCTGGACATGTTTATTTGTTAGTATATATGAACAGAAATCTAAGTAGGTTATGTTGAACCTGGGCAAAATTTTCAGATTGACCTTGCCCTTTAGATTAAAAAAATAATTTTCTTTTTTCTGGGTTTGAGATACACTTTCTGTTCTTCTCATAAAAAAGATTCTTTAGATGGAAAAACCAATTTCCTTCTGAAACACAATAAGCTTCTTCAAGAGCTTTTGGAGTCAAAAGAATGAAATACTATAAAATGTGATCAAAATTGATAAGAGTAAGATGGTCTTTTAAAATCGATTGTTTTTTATTATTTTTATGTTTTATTTTTTGCATTACAGTATCTTACATTGAGGGGCGCCAGAGTGGCTCAGGTCATGATCTCACTGTTTCGTGAATTCCAGCCCCAAGTTGGGGCTGACAGTGAGGAGTCTGCTTGGGATTCTCTGTCTCCCTCTTTCTCTCTGCCCCTTTCCCGCTCTCTTAAAAGTAAACAAATATTTAAACAACAACAACAAAAAAAACAGTGGCTTACATTGAGGTCATGAAACTCAGCAACTAGTTGTCTATATCAGCCACCAAAAAGTGATATGAAACTGGAAAGATGATAGAATACACAAAGTCTTAGGTCATTCTGGGAAAACACAATTCAAATTTTAATACAGCTAGCCTTGCATCATGTTTTATTTGTGATAAATATATACATACATGCATCACTTCTCCTCTCACAAAACCACCTTATTTAGTAACATCAATCTCTGTCAGGGAGAGTTGTACAGATGGTATCACACACATTTCATTCACTGGCAAGTGATTGATTTTAAAAGTATTATGAAAAATTCTTACTTACATTTGCGAAAGACTAGCCTAAAGTGGCCTTACTCCAGAACGATGGTTAAAAAAAATTCAGAGGCCTCTGTCACAGGTCTCTGTAGGGTTAGTGAAGGGTATCTGTGGAGCTGAAAACAAAATAGCAACTAAAAATTAGAATAAGCAGGGAAGATTTGGTAGTTCTGCAAAATATGGGATTTAATCAAACTAATAATGTCAGGAATACCAAGGCAGCATTTACATTGATAGAAAACATAAGACACATTATTTTTGGGAACATTTCTAAAATATCAGTGTCTTGTTACACTAATTCTTAATTGTTATATTGACTCTTGCTACAGTGAACACATTTAAGGATAATTCTGTTTGGAATTAAAAATTAAATTTTTTTCCATGTATGGAACTACTATGTTTTCCCTTTTCTATTGTCAATTTGTTGTCAGCCTCAGTAATGCAGGGTCTGCTCTGTGGGTGTGTGCTTAGTTTTGGTTTGACAGATTTGTTTACTCAGGTTCTTAAACCTCTCTGAATAAGTTCTGGAAGTACAAGCAATAAAATGTTTTCTAGAATAAAACATTCCTGTAAGGTATAAAGGCAATAAATACATTGTCCATATGGTATAAGTCCATATATTTCAAGTTTCATAATTTATATTTAACATACTGGTCTTTATAAAGGGAAGCCACTGGAGGAGCACAGAACCTCAAGGTCAAAGTGAATGTTATTGAGGGGCACCTGGGTGGCTCAGGCAGTTAAGCGTCTGACTTTGGCTCAGGTCATGATTTCATGGCTGATGGGTTCAAGTCCCACTTTGGGCTTTGTGCTGACAGCTCAGAGCCCGGAGCCTGCTTCAGATTCTGTGTCTCCCTCTCACTCTGCTCCTCCCCGGCTTGCACTCTGTCTCTCTCTCTCTCAAAACTAAATAAGCATTAAAAAAATAGCAAATGTTATTCGGATGTAACGTGCATAATACTTTAAACATAATGAGTATTGCTTTGTACTCGGAATGGCAGAAAGGGTTTATAACCTCCAAACTAGGAAGGATATTAATTTTTTTACTTTGTCTGGTCATTCAGTGCTTCTGTGATATGATCACATGGTTGATACATAATATTTGCTATTTACGTTTGTTGGACATGACTGCTTCTGAGAAAAATGTTGGGGTAGGGGGCCTGGGTGGTGCAGTCCATTAAGGGCTGACTCTTGATCTTGGCTGAGGTCATAATCTGACAGTTTGTGAGTTTATGCCCCTCATCAGGCTCTGCGCTGTTGCTTGGGATTCTATCTCACCTTCTTTCTTCCACTCCCCCACTTGTGTGTGTCCACTCTCTCTCTCTCTCTCTCTCTTTCTCAGAGTAAGTATATAAACTTAAAAAAGTTAAAAGAAAAAGAAAAGTTAGGATATTCCTTTTTATCTATCTTGAAAATACAGACTTCCCAGAGTCTTTTAAAGAACTTTGACCTGTAGGTAACTGAATAGTCTAAGGTTATTAATTATAACTACACAGAAAGTTTCCAGAAGAATTCCAACAAAGTCACAAAGCTGAAAACTTTTTTTTGGAGTGAGGCACATCCTTATGTTTAATGACAGAAAGTAACAGCCATCATCATGGTTTAACTATCTCTCTCTTACTTCTCTTTTATTTTTGAAAACTAAAAATACACACATAAAAATAAGATCAAATGTCATGTTAGTCTAGTTAGCGTCCATGTGTGTGTGTGCGCGCATATACACTGCATAAGCCAAAAGATTTTTACAGAATATTTATAGCAGCTTTATTTAAAGTTTACATATTTACATAAAGGGAGAGAGAGCACAGACATGAGTAGGGGAAGGGAGAGAGAATCCCACTTGGGGCTTGATCTCACTAAGTATGAGATCATGACCCGAGCCCAAATCGAGAGTGGGACTCTTAACCAACTGAGCCACCCAGGTGCCCCATAGCTGCTTTACTTACATTAGCTTTTAACTGGAAACAGTCCAGGTGTCCCTTAGTAGGAGAATAAATAAACAAATGGGGATACATTTTTCCTATGGAATACTACTCAGCAATAAAAAGGAATAAATTATAGATAAAAACATGATTCAATACACAAGGGGAGAAAACATCTTGCGCACATAAACCTACCTTATATAGGGTTCTACTACATGAAGTCCTATAATTGGCAACATTTTCCTAAGGTGAGAAAAATACAGGGCTTGCCTCTGGGGTCTATGGATACGGAATGGATTGAAAAGTGAAGGAAGTTTGGGGTCTAGGGCCTCTGGGTTTGTATCTTGAGAGTTTTGGAGGGTTACATATCTATGAACTTGTCAAAACTCAGTGATTGTTCACCCAAAGCTTCCACATTTCATTATATAGAAGTTTAAACCCAAAAGAAAATAAACTTGCAAACAAAGGCTAACTTCTGGTAAATGATATGTAAGATGAAGTATTTAGGGAAAGTCTACTGTTACCCGAAATTTCCTTTGAACATATCAAAAAATAAGATTGATGGATGGATGAATAGAGGGATGGATCCATATGGTATGAAGCAAGCATAGTAAAATGCTTAAATATAGAAACTAGGCGATAGTGAGTATATTGATACTCACTGAAAAATTCTTTTAACTTTTTCCTGTTTGAAAATTTTCACAATTAAATACTGAAAAAAACCTTATCTTTTTTGTTTGCTTTTACTTTACTACAGTACTGAACAAAATAGCTGGCACTTGGTGCTCAATCAGGTATTTGAAGGAAAGAAATAATAAATGGATACATAAATTAGGAATAGAAATTATGGGGCACCTGGGAGGCTCAGTAGTTAAGCATTTGACCAGCTCGGGTCATAATCTCACAGTTCATGAGTTCGAGTTCTGCTTTGGGTGAACTCAAGCCCCCACTTCCGGTGACGATGAGTCCCACCTCGGGTAAGCATGAGCCCTGATTCGGGTGAACCCTGCTTTTCTCTCTCTCTCTCTCTCTTCCCCTCTCTCGCTTGTACCCTCTCTCTTCCTTTTCAAAAAAAAAAAGGGGGGGGAATAGGAATTATGAACATGAAGCCCCAGTAAAATATCCAGTTCTCAGGACCATTTTTATGGTGTTTCACGAATCATCCCCTTGACCCGAACTAAAACCTGACCCTACTCTTCACTCTTTCCCTGAACAAATGGTGCCACCCCAGCATCGCCAAACAGCTGAGATAATTCCAAGAGAATCAGATTCTTTCTCAACCACAGAGAATCAATAGGTCCTTTAGATGGCCTCCTTCCCAAGGACTGCGGGAGAGAGGAGCAGATGGAAGAGTAATGGAAAGAGGTTATTGTTTTGATTACAATGTTTTCAGAAAATCTGTAATCTAGGGCGCCTGGGTGGCTCAGTCGGTTAAGTGTCTGACTTCGGCTCAGGTCATGATCGCACGGTTCGTGGGTTCGAGCCCCGCATCGGGCTCTCTGCTGACTGCCAGCTCAGAGCCTGGAGCCTGCTTCAGAGTATGTATCTCTCTCTCTCCCTGACCCTCCCCTCTTCATGCTGAGTCTCTCTCTCTCTCAGAAATAAATCATAAAAAAAATAAAATCTGTAATCTGAGATGGACTCAGTAATTTGAGGGTTTTATTATTCTTTTAATGCTTAATATTCCTTAGTTAATGGATGGTCTTTCACATTTGTCTCTTCCTTCTTCTGTTCAAGATGGAGCATGGATTTAAGAAGGAGGGGGGTAGCTTATGAGATCTCAATATAGTAGGGGATAGGCAGGATTCTATGACTGTGGTATCCCATTTTGTGTGGGAAAAGCTAGTCTGGCCAGCTCCCTGAATTGCTGACTCTGATACAAAATTTGTCTCCTTCAAATATCCTGCTTGCTGAAATTTATGCCTGGGATAAATTGTGGTCTTCTCTCCTACTTGGTCATCTTACCATCTTCCTCTGACTAGTTATGTTATCGATTTCCTAGGGCAGCCAAAACAAATTGCCACAAGCCTGGTAGTTTAAAACAAGAATTTATTCTCTTACAGATCAGGAGGCTAGAAGTTAGAACTCAAGGTGCTGGCAGGTTTGAGTTTTTTTTTTTTTTTTTTAGAAGTTCTGTCCCATGCCTCTCTTTCCTAGCTTCTGGTGGTTGTCAGGACTCCTTGGCATTCCTTGGTTTTGCAGATGCATCACTGAAGTACACTCCTGTCTTCACATGGCTCTCTCCTCTGTATGTCTCTTTGTCTCTTCACATGGCCTTCTTATAAAGACACCAGTCATTGGATTTAGGGCCCACCCTAATCTACTATGTATCTTAACTAGTTACAGGTGCAAACATCCAATTTCCAAACAAGGTCACATTCTATAAAGTTCAGAGTGGATAGATTTTTGGAGGATACTATTCAACCCACTAGAAGGCCTCAGTGTGAGTCTTGCAAGCTTTGTTTAATTCCTGAAATCCGATTTTAGTTTTCAGACTTGGTATAAGCAACCCACCTTGCAGTCCTCAGCCTCAGGCCGCTTTCCCCTGTGGAAGTCACCCCTTTGACATACTCCTCAAATAGATTTCAGTCGATATTCATGTCCCTCTTCATTAGAAATGCAGGATATTCTGGTCTTTATTCTTATACATTGTCAACACTAAAATGCTGTTAGTGCAGGGGCCATGCTTTGAGAACCATTGTTTTAGACTTAGCATAGTTTGTCACCTTGGATATTGGTCTGAAAAGATCTGGACAGACATCTGGACACGTTTCCTCATACCCTCTGTAAGAGGGAAGGTGAGATTTTACGTTTTGTACCTTTTCTGTATAAGATCCCTTTCATCTTAGCGTAATAAGCTTAATTGGCTAACAGTTGTCAGAAGAAGTGATATGCTAACTACTCTAGGGAAGAAACTGTATGCACTAGTGGCCTGGACTGGCTGCCAATATGTAAAATGGGAGATAAAGAACTTTACAGAATTCTTCTAGAGAAATCCTGGCACTTCTTCAATTCATTATTATTTTTAGTTTAGAAGCTGAATTGTAGGTTTCTTTTTTTTTTTTTTTTTTTTGCTTTCCAGTTATGTTAATCAACTGAATTTCAAAGATAAGCTGGAGTACATTAAAATTTTGAAGAGTTTATTCAAACATTGATTTGAATTTGGTGATGCCAAGCTGAAAATGGTTAGGAGCTCTCTACCAGTAGGATATAAAGGATATGTTTTTTTTTAAAAAAAATGGTTTGTTTTTTTTTTAATTTTTTTTTTTGAGAGAGAGCGAGCATGAGCAGGGAAGGGTAGAAGATCTGAAGCAAGCTCTGCCCTGACAGCAAAGAGCCCTAGGTGGGGCTCGAACCCACAAACTATGGGATCAGGTCCTCAGCTGAAGTTGGTCACTTAACCAACTGAACCACCCAGGTGCTCCTAAAGTAGAGGCTTTTGTAGAGCAGACATTGAAGCAAAGTGAGGGACTTATTTGATTGGCTATCGCTTAAGTGATTGCCCTATTTAGGAAAGCCTAGTTGGTTGGTTGTGATTGCTTGTTCCTAAATTTTGATTTCTTAACCTTGAGGCATTTACTGAAATTGACCTGGCTTAGGTTTTGGTTTCCTTACATAGGCTGCCCGGGTATTAGAGCCACCTCAATGTAATGGCCACCTTGTTTAATTACTTTAACTGCACCTCCCTACAACCCAGGGACAAGTGGAAATCTGAGGCTAACCGGTTCTTGTACATGAAGATGCAGAAAGAAGGGGCGCTTGGGTGGCTCAGTTGGTTAAGCATCCTACTCTTGATTTTAGCTCAGGTCATGATCTCATGGTTCCTGGGACCGAGTCCTGTATCAGGGTTTGTGCTGATAGTGTGGAGCCTGCTTGGGATTCTCTCTCTTTCTCTCTGCCCCTCTCCTATGTGTGTGGATGCGCACTCATACACTCGCTATCTCTCTCAAAATAAATTAATAAACATTAAAAAAATAAAATGCAGAAAGAAAAATGAATTAATAAAAAGAAAATACCATACCTGTGTCAAATATTCACATTTTCAGTTTTTAAATAAATATTTATCAATTGCCAACAACATTCTAGGCAGTATGTGTGCAATATTTCACATATATTGATTATTTTAATAATGTGCAACAGATGGATGTATCCTCCCGTCCCACTGCATGTTGTGTTTTAGTATTCTCAAGTTGTCATGGCATTTTTCTTGTGTTTTTCTCATTTGCAATTCATAACCTCAGAATTATAGTGCTTATTTTTAGCTGCAAGTATTGAGGCTCAGAGAGGCTTAAGGTCATAAAATTATTACAAGGAGAAATCAGAAAAATCTCACCTTTTATGAAAACTAATTTACTGTTCTTTACATCTATCCCTAGAGAAAGATTATGTAATTCT
The DNA here is from genome assembly GCF_003009895.1 of Hyaena hyaena. Taxonomy (NCBI): domain Eukaryota; kingdom Metazoa; phylum Chordata; class Mammalia; order Carnivora; family Hyaenidae; genus Hyaena; species Hyaena hyaena. The sequence continues at coordinate 1,348,579 of NW_024080876.1, forward strand.
GCTTTTAAGAGTACTATAATCTTAGACCTCTCATAGAATTTCCTAGCCTGAGGTTTGTAATGTGGATGTCAAACAAAAAATAGAGGAAGAAGATTGTCTTTCTGCTCCAGAGGGTTATTAGAAGAATTAAGTAACAATTACTTGAAGGATTTTAGAAAAATTAAAATGGAATAAAATTATATTTGTGCTGGGTTTACAGGTGCATAACATTGTATTTTCTGCGGGGTGCTAGCTGACTACTCCAATATTCATGTCTTCCTTATTTCTTAATAATAAAATCTTATTTTTTAGATGTTTAGAAAATAAACACAGAAATACTAATAGAAGTAGAACATCAGCAGTTTGTAACCTCTGACAAAATAGTAAACCTAGGCAATAATCTGCAATGACTGCCAATGCCTTTATACTGAAGACTGCCAGAAAAAATGTATATTGGAAGAAAGAGGCTGACAACATGTGAATTCTTTCCAAAAATTGAACGTGAATTTTATCTATCTAAAAGTGTACAGAAAATGTGGAACATAGAAAACAGGTACCTCAGCATTTTTGCAATTTGCAAAATCTAAAATATGGGAAATTCCACAAAACAAATTACCCAGTTTCTTCAACAAAGTTTTTTGAAAGTTTTTTTTTATAAGAGAAGTAGAACCTACAAATTAAAATAGACTTAATTAGCATGTTATTCACATGCAAAATGTGGGTCTTTTATTATGAATTGAACAAATCAAGCATAAAAATATAAAATCAGGGGAATTTGAATAGTGATCAAATATTTGATAATGTTAGGTGATGATTGCTAACTTTTATTTTAGTTGTGATAGTGTGTTATGTTTATGTTTAAAGAAAAGCATTTTTAAGTTTTAGAGACATATACTGAAGCATTTACAGGTTAAAGGTATGATGTGTGTGTTTGCTTTATAGAATAATCTATATGTGCAGAGGAAGTGGTTGGATATGTGTAGAATGAAATATGATGGACCATAAATTATTAGTTAAATTCAGTATTGGACACGTAGGGGATTGCTATTTCTTTCCTTATTATATATTTGAAATTTTCCTTAATGAAAATTAAAACTCAAGTAAAGAAAAACTAAAAATGTCTGTTTGACTTTTTTAAGCCCACTTTTATTTATTTATTTATTTTTCTTAAATAGTTTATTGTTAAGTTGGTTTACATATAACACCAGTGCTCATCCCAACAAGTGCCCTCCCCCATGCCCATCACCCCCCTTCATCTCTCCCCCACCCCCATCAGCAGTTTGTTCTCAGCATTCAAGAGTCTCTCATGGTTTGCCTCCCTCTCTCTCCTCAACTATTGTTCCCCTTATCCTCCCCCACGGTCCTCCATTAAGTTCCTCCTAATCCTCCTATATGTGCAAACATATGGTATCTGTCCTTCTCTGCCTGACTTATTGCACTCAGCATAACACCTAGTTCCATCCAGGTTGCTACAAATTATTTAAGCCCACTTTTAAATAATTCATGGGTGAAATAATTTTAAATGAAAAGGAAAATGTTACTATAAAATGTGGGATTTTAGTATATTAAGGACATAAGGTAGCCATGTATGTTTACAATAAATAGACCAAAATTTAATGAACTAAAATTCCAGTTTAATCAGTTAGGAAAATAACAAAAGAATAAACTCAAATGATGTGGAAAATAATAAGAGGAAACACAAAAAATTAAAGAAATGGAAAACAATGATGTAATGGATATAAAGAGTATGTAAATATAAGCTCTCACTAGACAATTACAGTTTCTTGGCAAATTAGGAATAAAAGAGCATTTCTTTAATTTGCTAAAGTGATTCTACCAAAAACCTACAGCTAGCATTAATCTTAATATGAAAACATCATAAGTGATCCATTTAAAATAAAAAACTAGGTGAGCATACTTAATATCACATTTCCAGACATTATTGATCTGGAAGGACATAGCTATCTTCAGTAATAAAGAAAAATCAAAAGAATAAATATTTGAAAAGAAGAGACTACACTCTCATTATTGGCAGATAATATACTTATTTACAAAGAAAACTCAAAATTATATAGAGAAAAAAATTCTTGAATTAAGAATAGATCTTAGAAAGATGTCTAGATGAAAAATCAGTATGGAAGAAATGTGAAATGTGTTGACGGAAATGCATTTGCTTCTAACTGTGGGATTTACAGGTTTGTGTAGTGACCCAACAACCAAAGTGAAGCTTCCTAGCTTTTCTCAGTCTGTTTGAGGTCAGACACTGAAGGTGAACTTTATTGACGCTGAATGCAGCTCTCACCATATCCTTAAGACAGAATGTATCAACATTGACTGCATCTGAGAATCACATGGGGAGCTCTCCAAGCTTTTGGTGCCTAGGTTTCACCTCCCGTAATTATGATTTATTGTTCTGTGTTACTCCCAAATGATTTATGCTTTAAGAAGTGGGAAAGTAGGGGCTCCTGGGTGGCTCAGTCGGTTCAGCCTCCAACTTCAGCTCAAGTCATGATCTTGTGGTCCAAGAGTCTGTGCCCCACGTCGGGCTCTGTGCTGACAGCTCAGAGCCTGGAGCCTGCTTCACATTCTGTGTCTCCCTCTCTCTCTGCCCCTCCTCTGCTCATACTCTGTCTCTGCGTCTGTTCTCTCTCAAAAACAAACATTAAAAAGAAAAAAAGTAGTGGGCAAGTAAACAATTGCAGTACCTCTCCTCTAACTCCCAAGATTCTCAACGTGTAATGCTCACCTTCATATTGTGCTCATGTGCAGTGTCTCCACTGCGTGAGCTGTACAGGACTTCAGCTTACTTTGGTGCATATTTGAACTAAGTATTGAAGTTTATTTGTTCCTTAGTGCAGCATTTTCTCCAAACCCCTGATGATTAGGGTTATTTACTAAAAATACATATTTCTAGACCAATTTCCAGAATTTGAAGGATGGAGGGGTTTGGGAAGATGCATTTTAAATGAGAGCCCCAAATTATTCTTATAATCAAGTAAGTTAAAGACATGCTGCATAAATGAAGCCATTAACACTATTAAATTTTAGTTTATACTTTACCATCTTTTTAATCTATTTTACTGATAAGTAAAGCTCTGTTTTCTATTAGAAAACATATTTACCTTTATTTACATATTTAATTTATTTACTATGAGGACATAGAGGTTCCTTGTCCTGGTGACATACTCCAAAGAGAGGACAGTCTTGAGCTCATTACAGATTTTGTTTCCTGAGGACAAAGAAAGACATGACATCACCATCATGGCTTTGGATAAACAATGGCTTTAAATCTGAAGTTTTGTGAAGATTTCCATATTCAAGCAAAATGCCCAGGAAATAGTTTACTTAAATGACTTCTTCTAGGGGCACCTGGGTGGCTCAGTCAGTTAAGCATTTGACTTCGGCTCAGGTCATGATCTCATGGTTCGTGGGTTCGAGCCCCGTGTCGGGCTCTGTGCTGACAGCTAGTTCAGAGCCTGGAGCTTGTCTTTGGATTCTGTATCTCCCTCTCTCTCTGACCTCCCCCTGCTCATGCTGTCTCTCTCTGACTCTCAAAAATAAATTAAAAAAAACATAAAAAATTTTAAAAATGACTTCTTCTATAAACAATATTCCAGTATGTGTTATAACCTTAGCAACGGGAAGTATCAGACAATGGTGACCTACTTTAAACATTTTATTTTAAGAAGGCTTAAAGTTAGCTGATTTTAACTACAGAAGAAAAAAACCCAGCTAATTGCTGTTAGAGCAAGTGATCATTCTGACTCCTGATGGAGAATTCAGTTACATTAAACTGTTTTCCATCTGCATAGTTGATAGGGAGTTATTAGAGTAATATTGTGGAAGTCAGTAATATATGTGCAAGCATATGTAAGCACATATTTCAGAGCATTGGATTGAATGAGAATGCTTCATTCTAATTGGATTTTATGATACCTTATATGTAAATATATATGTAAATCTCATATTGTGTGAAAACAACTGACAACAATTTTTAAAGCACCAGATATACTTGAACTAAAAGATGTAGTTTCAGCCATAAGAAATTATAGTAGTATGAGTATACATAGGTCTTGAATAGTACAGTATCTCTGGTCTCTGAAGTAAGTTATATATATCACAAAAAAGAGGCTTTGAATAGGGGAAAATATTACTCCAAATGTTCAAGATTAATATTGCCTTTCCAGAGCTAAATATTTCTTTACTGGGTAATGTGAGAACCATTCATTCTGATAAAATGATTCTTTAGGATACAATCTAAAATAAATCCAGTTCTTTCATGCATTAAACTCTTAATGACTTTAGAAGGAATGAAATGCATTGGGCAAGAGGGAATCTGGGTGGAAAGACTTATTTTTCTCCTCCGAGTGAAATACAGTGTGATGATATGGGAAATGTTTTCATTGAGAAAGAAAGCTGGTAAAAAGCAGATAAAAAGGGCCAGCCAGATGTCTGATGCTGGATACTCCCCTTGCATGCTTTTGGTAATCATGCTTGCCTCTTGCATCCGCCAGCAGCTGGGAACCAGAAGCTCGACTGTACTGGCCCCGCCCAACCCGGAAGCACATATATATAAAAGATCAATAAAACCAGAGCGGGGTACTCAGCCTTTGGAGGTGACTCCAATGAGCCAGCACCGGTGTGAAATAAAGAGTTTTCTGATTCCCCGAGTGTGTGTCACTTCTCCCTTTCTGGGTGCCAAATATTTGCTGTAACAGCATAGCTCTGTCTCCTTCAAAGAAATGGCTATAAATTAACCAGAGCCAAAGACATATTTTGCCAATCTTTTAAATAGGTATTTTTAATATTGGAAAAGAAGTTGGTGCACTGAAATGAAAAATATGAAGCCAAGACAAATAGAAAACTGTGTTGATTTTTATCTTTGATGGGAGTGCTTTTAAGTTTCAGTTTTTATTTTTTAGTATAATTGACTTACTGATATTTCAAGGTAAAATGAAATGTAAATATTTGTCTTGATAAGTCGGGATATTTCTTCAATTACCTTTCCTATGAAATTTGTAATTTTAGTGTGTATATATGCATAAATGTATGTATATACATAAGGCTATATATAATATATGTGGATATATATGTATTTAGGAGGCTGAAGCTAAAGTTTAAAAAATATGTATTACGCGAAATCACAAACAAGAAGCTTCTCAATGAGTATTTGCTCCTAAATTATATTGATCTGCTTTGTGTAGAATATTCCATTCATCTGTCTATCTACACACATATATTTATGCACATGTGTCACTGCTTCTTTTAGGGAATAAGTATGGCAGTACCATTAGAAAAATCAAGAAAGTTTCAAAGACCCTTTTAGGTATCTTTAAATTAGGTGGTTTGAAAGGTACATTTATATTTTAGAATAGGAGATAATTTCAGATGTAGTACAATGTAGTGAAGAGCCGAAGTAACGTCAGTTTGAAATTAACGCCTCCATTTAGAGCAACCTCGGGCTGCACGTAGCCCCATTTCCTCAGATTGCTCAAGGCTAAAGCCATCTTTGGACCGCCCTCAGATCAGCTAATCAAAAAACATTCCTGTGGTCTGAGTCAAGGCTGGGAACTCACCTCATAATTGGTCATTTTCAAAGGATTCTCAAAAGTCATGATTGGGTCCCACCAAATGTAATGAACACCTCACAGATACTGAATGGTCAAAGCTGTTACCATGGGTAGTACTGTACAATTGTAATTGGAACTTATGTCATGATGTCATACATACAACGTGTGCACTGTAACACCCCCATTCCTTACCCCATAAAAACCCTGCTCACTATTGTTCGGGGCTTCACCTTGCTGCCATTCCACCAGTAGGCGGGTGAGCCCCTGCTTGAGCTTGTAATAAAGACCCTTTTGTACTTGCATTGGTGTCGGCTCCTTGGTGGTCTCTGGGGACTCACGAATCAGGCACAACAGTAGTGCACTAGTATAGGAGATGTAATGTGCTACTGACTTCAGTTTGCATCTTACCCTACAATTTTAAATACATAGGAGACAATGTTAATTTGTGAAATAAGAATGGAGGAGGAAAGAATGACTGCAAAGTATTACGCTTTATATAATAGTTACTGGTTATTTGTCATGAGAATGAAATGGCAATGTGGGCAAAACACAAAGTGGCAGTCAAAGGCTAGGTGCATTGGTCTAGTTCAAAATCCCAGATTTGGCTAACTTCTTGTTTCCAAATCTTGTGTATGTTTGTCAAAAGAAGAATCCTGTGGAACTCTATAGCTAGATCCATGAAAACTTCTTTCTACAAGTAAACAGGAAAAAAGGAAGAAGAAAAATAAATACACTCTTCTACTGGTAGCTGGGTTACTATTTCTGGACTAAGAATGGCATTTGTTCCTGGAAAGAAGAAATGAATTGATAGGAAAATCGACAGATATAAGGAATACTGTTATTCCTTTTTTTTTTTTTTTTGGTTTCTTTCCCTGTTTTGTTTTGAATCTAAGGAAGCAGTCTGAGAAGATGCTGGGAGCGGGGACAGGTGGCGGGCGGGCGAGGCCGGGACGCGAGTGGGACCCCACCACACGGCCGTGCGCGTGGGCGTGCAGGGCTGGTTCAGCGCAGCGTGCGACACAGCCAGCCGGCGGAGTCCACTTCTTCCACCTCAGAGCGCTTGATGAAGGTATGGTTCATGAGCATCTTGAGATCTGCTCGCTCCGCTGGGTTCTTAATTAGGCATTTATTTACCAACTCCTGGAAGTCCCGGGTGAAGACACCGCTGGGCAGCTTGGGAGGTGGCTCATTCACAATATTGTCAAGCAGCTCGAAGATGGCCATGGCCGGCCGGCTGTCCGTCCCGTGGCCACTGATGGGGCGTCCAGGGGGTCTCGGCCGTGGTGAGATGCTGTGAGGCTCTCCTTCTGCCCCGTCAACCACGGGCCGGCCGAATATGGCCTCTAGCTCCTTGGCATCCGGCGAGGGGATGGGGTACCTTCCAACGGACAGCTCCACCAGGGACAGGCCCATGCTCCAGATGTCCGACTGCACCGGACAGAAATCTTGTCAGAGCAAACAGACGGGGACTGTGTTCTAATGTAGAAAAAATGTGAGGGAGAAATGCAGAAAAAAAAAGAAAAGTAATGATGGTATATTTGATATGATAACAGATGCAAAATGGAGAGTGGTTAAGACAAGATGTACTCGCTTATTAAGAAAAAAAGATAAAATAAAATCAGCAATGTATGCATTTCATGGAATAGATACTTGACTTTAAAGGAACAAATTCAAAATATGAAGTTCTCTGGATATTTCATTGGAAGGTATTGTAGCAAGATCAGTATGAATTAATAAAATGGTATCAACACCATTGTGTTGTGACCATTGTGTCACAACAACAAAATGGTGTTGTTACCATTTTAGTAATACCAATTACTAAAGATACCAAGAGCTGATGAGTTTACTCAGATGACAAGTATTGCCTTTGAGAATACATCTGCTTATTAGTTATTATGCTATTGATGTAGTGACCAAAGATTATTAATCCTTCTAAAGCTCAAGAAGGGGACAAGATAGGGGCGCCTGGGTGGCTTAGTCGGTTAAGCGTCCGACTTTCGCTTGGGTCATGATCTCGCGGTTCGTGGGTTCGAGCCCCGCGTCGGGCTCTGTGCTGACTGCCAGCTCAGACCCTGGAGCCTGTTTCAGTCTGTGACTCCCTCTCTCTCTGACCCTCCCCTGCTCACGCTGTCTCTGTCTCTCTCTCTCCTAGAAATAAATAAAACATTAAAAAAAAAAAAAGAAGGGGACAAGATTACAGAATAGCCTGAAGTACTTGGTGCAAGAAGGGTAGGTTCTGAGTATCTTGATATTACAGGATAACCAGTGATCATCAGAGCGTTTGCCTCTGTAATCTTTATATCAGGAAGAGTCTTAAGTGTAGGAATTTAAAGGCAGTATTTTCTTTGAATACATCCATCAAAATAAATCTTCACGGGTGTCCTGAACTAGCACATAGGATCTTTTTACTGTTTCTCAAATTATCCAATTTCAATGACCAAATTCTGTTGTTTTGCCTTTATGCCAAAAGAGACTGTTTCTTCCATCAAAACCATTCATGGATGTGCTTTTTTGCAATCACTGTTATTCCTAAATGTCAGAAACTGTTTTTTAAAGGTTTTTATTTTGAGAGAGAGAGGGGGAGAGAGACAGAGAGAAGGACAGGGAGGGAGGGAGGGAGGGAGGGAGGGAGGGAGAGAGAGAGATAGAGAGAGAGAGAGAGAGAGACAGGACAAGCAGGGGAGGAGCAGAGAGAAAGGGAGAGAGAGATCCTAGCTAGGCTCAATGCTGTCAGCACAGAGCCTGATGTGTGGTTTGATCCCACAAACTGTGAGATCATGACCTGAGCCAAAATCAAGAATTGGATGTTTAATTGACTGAGCCACCCAGGTGCCCCAGACACTTAAAAAAAGTGTATTCTACTATTATACTAAAAATATTAACTGGTATTGTCCTTTTATGATTTTGTATTCAAGAAGCTATGATGCTGCATTAAAGCAATGAAAAGAATAGTAAATAACCGAGAATGCAAGAGCAGTACAAACCTACGGATCCTGTCACAGTAACATCCTGACATGAAAAAAAAAAGAAAAAAAAAAAAAGATCAACTAAATAAAGCTCAAAGGAAAAATACTTTCCTCAATTAAAAAAAAGTCTTCAATGTTATATTTAATGTTAAAATGGATAACTAGGAACATGTTGCTCCGCTGATTGGAAATAAGGCTGAAGATATAAAAGGTCAACTTCTATTTTGTTTTTATCTTTTAAATACAAGAGAATTTGTCTTCAGACCTGCAAATATATTACAAAGAATGCAAAGAGCGGACTGCTTTCTGAAAGGTGAAGAGCCATTAGGAAAAAGCATGGTTCCTTTTAAAAATTAATTTTCCCTGGAGGCTTGTTCCGTTTATATTACACAGTACCAGAATAATTTACAGGTATTTCTCAGTAACTCTTTAATATCCCTGAGAAATCGTGAAAAGGAAAAGAGGTTCTCAAATATAGAGGATTCCATTATCTTAAGTTTTAAATAACATTATTGGGTTTTCTAAGATGATAGACAAGGAACTTGCCATAAATTCTTCCTTTTTTATTATAAAGATTCTTCTAGCTTGGATTATGCAGTGTGTTCTGTTTATGCATTCTCTTTAGAGTATATTTCCTGTATTCCAGGCGTACCACAATATTTTTACTTCTTAAAATGAAATATACATTCATTCATCCCATCATGCTCACGCTGTAAGGTGCTCATTAAGGAATAACTTGCACAGAAAAATATATATAAATAAATTGTATAATGATAAATTTTTAAAATTCCCCTTCATCATGGTAAGCACAACTAGAATAATAAACACAATTATCATCTCTGTAGAAGTATCTGTTTTCAGTTTCTTTTCTCCCCAGAGAGTCACCACTATGGCAACTTCTAAAATCAAAGAGTAGTTTCGGGTTTTTTTGAACTTTATGTAAATGCGGTATGGTGTCTTTTGTGCCTAGCACTTATTATTTCACATTTCAGTTATGAGGTTCATCCATATTGATGTAAAAATTTGTAGTTTAAAATTTTTTCTTGCTGTATCACATTCCAGTATGTGAATATATCACTATTTATGTATCCATTCTCAGTTGTTGGACATTTGGGAAGCTAAAATTTTGGCACTATTATGTGTAGTTCTGCTATAAAAATTCTAATCTACTACTATGTATCTGCTGAATGTATTATATGCATTTCAGTTGGCTATACACCTAGAAATAGAATTACTGGGTAATAAAGTATATGTGTTTCACTTTATTAGATATTGTTAAACAAATTGCAAAGTAGTTGTACTTTCACTGGTGGTATATGAGAGTTTAAATAGCTCCAGCCCTTTAAAGCACTTTGGTATATAACATTGACATTTTTTTTTAAGTTTAGACATTTGGGCGGGAGGTTACATAGTGGCTTTCCACTGTGTTTTTATTTTTTATTTCTCTGAAGTCTAATGAAAGTGAGCACCTTTTCATTGTTTATTGTCCATTTGAATATGTATTATCATAAAGATCCAATGCAAGGTTATTGTTCTATCGCTACTGGATTTTCTGCTTTTTCCTATTGATTCATATAAGTTCTTTATGTATTTTGTATTGAACCCATAGAAAAATTTAGGAAGAGTTATCTATAATATTGAAACTTTTAATTTACAGCATTGTATAATCCCCCTATGTGTTTAGATTATTTAAATTTTCTCAACAGTGCTTTGTAGTTTTCACTGTAGAAGCCTTGGCTATTTTCATTAGTTTAATGCGTTGTGTATTTGATGTTTTTGATACTTCTGAAATGGTAGTTTTATAAATATCATATTGTGTTTGTTACTGGAATATAGAAATTTTTTCTACATCTTTACCTTGTATGCAAACTTTGTATCCTGGGATTTTGCTTAATTTCATTTAGTGTTCTAACAGATTTCTTTGGATTTTTAAAAGATACAAATCATATGCAAACAATGACAGTTTTATTACTTCTTTACCTATTTTATACTATTTCCATTTTTGACCTCATCGAATGTATTAAAAACTCCAGTACAATGTTGTATCTAGTTGATTAAGAGAATATCCTCAACTCATGCCTCAGAATCAAGGGGACGTTTTTATATTTCAAAATCACGATTGATGTTTACTGTAGGCTTTTTGTAGTCATTTCCATTTTTACTTTGCTATGAAGTTTTTTTTAATGAGTGCTGATTGAATTTTATCTAGTGTTTTCTGAATACATAGATGTGAGCATTTCCTTTTTCTTTTTTTCTTTTTGTTGATGTGCTAAATTAGATTGATTTTTAACAGGTTTACTGAAACTTATTTCATACACAAATGCACAGTTAATTAGTTTTCAGTATATTTACAGAGTAGTTCAGTTATTACCACAATCAATTTCACATTTCCATCACCCCATAAAGAAACCCTGTATGCATTACCAGTCACTGCCCTTTCCCTGCCCCACACAGCCCTGCATGCCCTAGGCCTATGCCACCATCACACTCATTTCTGTCTCTACAGATTTGCTTATTTTTGATTTTCCATATAAATAGGATCATAGAATATGTGTTGTTTGTGACTAGATTTTTTTCTTTTAGCTTAAGGGTTTTAAGGCTGATCCGTGTTGTAGCATGTATCAGTACTTCTTTATTTGTTTTAAGTTTATTCATTAATTTTGAGAGAGACGGTGTGAGTAGGGGAAGGACACAGAGAGAGAGGGAGAGAAGGAGAGAGAGGGAGAGAGAAGGGGAGAGAGAGAGAGAGAGAGAAAATCCCAGGCAGTCTCTGCATCAGTGCACAGCCTGATGTGGGTCTCGAACCTATGAAACTATGAGATCATGACCTGAGCTGAAACCAAGAGTCGGACGCTTAACCACCTGAGCCACCCAGGGGCATCAGAACTTCACTAAAAAAAAAAAAAGTTTGTTCGTTGAGGCATCTGGGTGGCTCAACTGGTTGAGTGGTTGAGCGTCTAACTTTGGCTCAGGTCATGATCTCGCAGGCCGGTCTGTGAGTTTCAGCCTTGAGTTGGGCTCTGAGCCTACAGCACAGATCCAGCTGTCAGCTAGAGCCCACTTTGGATTCTGTCTCCCTCTCTCTGTGTGCCTCTCCTGCTCACGCTCTGTCTCTCCCTTTCAAAATAAATAAAGATTTAAACATTTGTTTATTTATTTATATATTTATTTAGAGAGAGAGAGAGAGCACAGCAGGGGAGGGTCAGAGAGAGGAGAGAATCTCAAGCAGACTCCACACCATCAAGCCCCGATGCAGGGTTCCATGAACCACAAGATCATGACCTGAGCCGATATCAAGAGTTGGATGCTTAACTGACTGAAACACCCAAGCGCTCCAAGTACTTAATCTTTAATGCTAATAATACCTCACCTTCATGGATATATTGCTTTGTTTTTCCATTAGCTAATTGATTTGGCTTGTTTCCACTTTTGGACTATTATGAAGCAGTATTAGGAATATTTGTGTTCAAGTTTTTGTGTGAAAGTGTGTTTTCATTCCTTTTGAGTATGTATCTAGGAATTGCTTGGTCTTACTGTAACTACCTATAACATTTTGGGAATTGCCAAACTGTTCTCCAGGGTGACCGCATCATGTTAAATTCCTCCAATAGATGGATAAGGGTTATGGAATCTTCACATCCTTGCCAGAGCTTGATATTATCTGTCATTTTTGTTATAGTCATCCTAATAGGTATTCTAGTAGATAGTGAGAAGTGGTATCTCACCATGGTTTTGATGTGTATTTCCCTCCTGATTAATGATGCTGGGCTTCTTTTCCTGTGCTTATTGTGATTTATATATCTTCTTTGGGTAAATATCAAATGGATAATTTATCCAGTTTTTTAATTGGGTTTTATCTTTTTTTGTTGTTGTTAACAGGGTTCTTTATTTACTCTGTATATAATCCTTTATAAAATATGTGACTTGAGAGTATTTTCTACCATTCTATGGATTGTATTTTCAGTTTCCTTATTGTATCTTTTGACATACAAAGTTTTTAATTTGGTAAAGCCCAATTTGTTTCTTTTTCCTTTAGTAACATGTGGGTTTTGTGTCATATCCTGGGAGGCTTTGCCTAGCCTTAGTATGTGAAAATTTACTCCTACCATATCTTCTCTGCCGAAGAATGTTCCATTTGTACTTTCATTTCTTTGCTCAAATTTATTCCTAATTTTGTCAGCCTAAATACAAAAAAATTGTTTCAAGAAGCAAAACATTTATGCATAAAGGATTACAATTCGGGGTACACAGGCTTAGATAGAAACCCAAAAGTGTCCCAATTACAGGATGTAGACAGTTTTTTTTATGAAAAAAATATTAGGTACCTTTTAAGAAGAGTTCATGGGAGGGGGTGACTTCATTAATTGGTCAAGTGAAGTAATCATTGGGCAAAAAGTTTACTTTTATAAATATTTTCATATAGGGTTTTCTCATTCTGGCTGACATCTTGAAATATTGATGGTTTGGCTCAGTTCAGAATTTAGAAAACTGGACATGCAAGGCAGTTCCTCTAAAGTGACTGTTCCAGCTCTGTTTTTAAAATGGCTTTCCTTGGGTGCCTCAGTGGTTCCATTGGTTTAGAATCCAACTCTTATTTTCAGATCAAGTCATGATCTCATGATTCCTGAGTCCCAGCGTCATGTAGAGCTATGCACTGTGAGTGCTATGAACACAGTCTGCTTGTGATTCTCTCTCTCTCTCTGCCCCTCCCCTATTTGTGCTCTCTTTCTCTCAAAATAAATAAATTTTAAAAAATGGCTCTCCTTATATTATTTTTGACATTCCTTTATTTGTTCTGGTATCATTGTAAATGGAACTTTATTAATTTCATTTTCAGATGGTTCCTTGCTATGCATAAGATTATAATTGATGTTTGTGTAGTGATCTTGTATCCTGTAACTTTGCTGAACTCATTTATTAGCTCTAATAATTTCTTGCGAATGTAATTTTCTATGTATAGTATTATGTCTTCGGCAAATAGAAATAGTTTTACTGTTTCCTTCCTAATACATGAAGCAAAGGAAAAGTTCTCTGTCGTCAAGATCTTCCAGATGGACTAAGAATTAAATATACATGAGACATTAATAGGAGAAAAGATCCAAAGTTTTATCATGTGTGTATGGAGACCCAATTATGAAATGGAGACCTAAAGAAATGACCAAGGCAGGAAGTTTTAATACTTTTTAGACAGAGACAATAAATCTGTGAGGAATTGACAGGGCAAAGAAAATTTAATAGGGAGCTTCAGTTAGTAAAGAATTTTAAATAGAATTTGGGCTGTGGTAATAAATTAGTAAAAAGTAACATGGATTGTTCATATGGCTTTCCTGACTCTAACCTTCCCATCTGTGGTGGTAAGGGTGTCTCTTTACCTTCTGGGATAGGGGGAGTACATTTCACATGAGAGAATTTATTTCCTGCTTTCAGAGGGGAACAGGAGAGTCTGAGTTCCTTCTTGTATAGGCTGTCTCTAAGGTAACCTCTATTTAAACTATCACTATTCTGAAGTGGCACATTTTGGGGCAGCCAGCCTTTGACCCCTGCATACGCATCCTTTATGCTTATTTTTCTTGTCTAATTGCTTGGAAGTGGCAGAATAGACATTCTCATCCTGTTCCCATTCTTAGGGGATATTCATTCTTTTACCATTAAGTAAGATGATAGCTGTGGGTTTTCTGTACATGCCCTTTATCAAGTGAGGAAGTTTTCTTCTCTCTGTAGTTTGTTATGCATTTTTATCATGAAAGGTTGTAGGATTTTGTCAAATGCTTTTTTTCACCATCTATTGAGATTATCATATGTATTTTTTCCTTTAGCCTTTAATAATAGTATATTTTATTAATTGATTACTGTATGTTGAAGCAGTGTTTCATTCCTGGGATAAATCCCACTTGATAATGGTATGTAATCCTTATATGCTGCTGGGTTCAATTTGCCAGTAATTTTGAGGATTGATGCATTTATATTTATAAGAGATATTGGTCTGTAGTTTTTCTGTGGTATCTTCATCTAGCTTTGGTTCCAGGATGAGGTTGACTTTATAACAGAATAATCTTCCATTTACTAGGAGGGATTGAGAATAATTGGTGTTAATTCTTCATTTATAAGGATACCTGTGACTGCATTTGGGATCTCCCAGAGGATAATCCAAGATACGCTAGATTTCCTTCAGTGGGAATTGCTATGTAACTGTACATTTGGTACATCTGTGAGAGGGTTTAGGAGCCTCCCAGGTCACCATCTTTACAGCCACTGCCGTTTAGATGTTGAAATTGTAATTCTCATGATATTGAGGGTTGAATTTTGTTGTGTTCCCTTAAATAATGTTGGATGTTGTTTTAGAAGGCAATTACATTATTTCTCATAATCAATACATTTTTAAAGCCTTTTAAAAGAAGCACTTTAGGTTTGGTTTAGATTTAATATTTCTTCTAAATATAATTTAGTCATACTAATAAGGGATGACCTTTTTATGATTTATACTGGATGCTGCAGGTGTTTAACAAAGACTCTTCATCCAGCTCTTAGAACTTGAAGGATGCAAGCCTGTTTTGGTTCCAAGAATTATTCATTTTATAGCATCCCCTATAGTCTTTTTCAGTCTCATGGATTTTCATGGCATACATAATATAAGTACTCAGCAAAATACTCATGGGCCTTCTCTTCAGATTTCTAGCATGGAAATTTCACCCTCCTGAATCTTCCTAAACTCTAACCTGTCTCCTCAACTCAGTGTGAACCCTCCGTGTTATACCTGGAATCCCAATTGTGCTTCATAGTTCAGACTGCCACCAGCAGAAGACCAAAGTAATTATAATGTTCATCTTATTTGTTTGTTTTCTTTGAAGGATCTCAGCACCACCCTACCTGTTGTCCAGTGTCAGAAAACAATTGTTTCACATATTTTGTCCTGTTTCCAATTTTTTATGGCAGGAGAGTAAGTCTGGTTACAGTTGATTCTTCATGACCAGAGGTCAGTGTTTTATCAAATACACTTTATTCTAGGAATAAATATTTGATTCATTACCATATACAAAGAGAAATGAATAGCAAGGAAACTAAAAAATTATTGTTTTGAAGAAATGCAGGTCTAGATTGAGAATGAAGGCATGAACTGGTATCAATGTAGAAAGCAAAGAGAGAAATGTGCTAAATCCAACTTCATATAAGAAAATCTTTGGATGGGAGTTTTAAATAGGGTTTATATCAGTCAGTTACTTTTAAATACAAAAAAAAGAAGGATTTTAGAGTTGAGGTATGTGTGAGGAATTAATGACTTCACAGTGTGATGGGAAATATAGATATGAACTGTCCTGAAACTTGAGGGGATTTGAGGTATGTATCTATGTTTAGGATGAAAAACTGTTTTGTGAGGGTTGTATGGCTTTTGGAAGATAAAGGATTTTTATCCAATTAATTTTACAATTGCATGAGAGTGAAGATAGGGTCATCCACTTGAAGTCCTAGAAACTGCTCACACTGTTTAATTAACTGTAGTGAGGAAAACTGTACTAGTATCATAAGTTCCTTATCTCAAGGAATTTCAAAAAAATGAAACATACATTTTGCATTTTCCAAGATACCAAACTGAAAGCAATTTAAAGACTTTTGCTTATTGTCACCTATTTACTAGCTAATTAAGCTAAATAATAAAAGAGCAAAGTTAACGTCTATACTACCTAAAAATGCCAAGAATATATTGTTCAACCTATATAATAAATACATATTTTCTATTAATTTTGTTAATTTATCAAATGTTTATTTGTTTCAAATGTTCTAAAAAGTATTCCAGACTTTCAGAATATGGAAACTAATAAGGAAATTCAAAGACTTATTTTCAGTAAGCTTACATTCTACGGACAGATGTAATAGAAAAATTTAAAAATTAATAAACTAGTTTCATGTTGCAATAAGACCTGTAAAAACAATAGGTTAAAAGTGCTAGAACATTACTAAGATATAGGGAATAGCTCCTATAGCCAATTTTGTTAGAGAAGACTTCTCTGAGAATTTGGTATTTGAACTAAAGGAAATAGCCAAGATTTGAGGAAAGAATATCCAAGTAAAGAGAAGAACAACTGTAAAAGTCCAGAGATGGAACCAAGTAGATGTATTTCTGAGTTCAGAGGCTAGAGATAGGGCTGTCCTAGCTGGTGTATAGTGTTTGGAGTAAAGGGACAGGCAGAGAAGGTAGGTGTGTGCAAGTAATATAAACAAATCATGAATGACTTGACAATAAACACTGGAAGAAATCTCTGATTGATAGTAGCTCTAAAAGAACTGTGTTGTGAATTTTGAAGCTGATCCAGGGAATTCCAGAAAAGAATATCATGGTCACTTAGAAATATTTGTACCCATCTGGTATGTGCTATTAATTATATATAAAGATTATATAAAGATAAAACTCATATATATGTGTATATATACATATACATATATATATCTCAGTATGGAAGGACTTGTATCCTATATAATGGGTGGCTACGTTACGACGTATCTAGCATACAGACTTTGTAGTCAGACAGACCTAAGTTCGAAACTGGGATTTGTTAATTAAAAGCAAATTGGTGGAACTAGTATATGCTGTTTTGAGTGTTAATGTCCTTATCTATAAAACGGATGAAGTAAGACCTCATTTGCAAATTTATTTTAAGAATATTAAGTAATGTTTATAAATATGTAGTACCTAGGTTAAAAAATAGCCACTAGTGTCATTTTAAAGTTCTGTAGAATTCAGTGTGTGTGTGTGTGTGTGTGTGTGTGTGTGTGTGTGTGTGTAAAATTAATGATATGATCTAAGTTTGTTCTCAGGGATGAAAATTTTGGAAACAAAGTAAATAACCTTTATTCTCCTAAATAATACACATTACTGAGATTGGTTTTAAATGTATCACAGATAATATCTCTGATAATTTTTATATTAAGTAGCAAAAGAGCAAATTATATGCAATTTATGTTATACTCAAGAGGCAAAGCCATTTTTTAAAGCTAGATTTTAAAATAACTATGTTTTTAGTTTTTTTCCATCTTTCGTCTTGAGAGGACATACTAAATGATGTGTGAGGTTTAATAAGAGACTTTACATTTATTTTGAAAATAAATACATTTTTTGCAATCTGTTTATGTTATAATTTTTAATGAAATGCCATTTATAGGCATAAATTTGTTTTTGACTCTCAAGATGTACTGGAAATGGCACAAACTCTTAATCATTATTTTAAAAATAAATACATTGAGAAGACGTAACAATCCAAATTGATTAAATAAATCATTTGCCAATTCTTTTTTTTTTTTAATGTTTATTTATTTTTGAAAGAGAGAGAGAGAGACAGAGCATGTGTGGAGGGATAGAGAGAGAGAGAGGGAGACACAGAATCCGAAACAGGCTCCAGGCTTTGAGCTGTCAGCCCAGAGCCAAACATGGGGCTCAAACCCACAAACTGTGAGATCATGACCTGAGCCGAAGTTGGATGCCCAACGGACTGAGCCACCCAGTTGCAGATGGCAACTGCAGGTTTCTTTTTCATCCCAAGTTGTTCTAATAAGTAAATTGTTTCAATCTTTTTTTATAGAGTCAAATTGGCAAAGTTCATGAAGTGTAGGAGTTTTCAGATATCACCATGTGGGTGTATTAAGACTGGATACAATTTCAAGCTTCTTCATGGATTTAAAAAGGTTTGATTTATCTTTGCCTGCTAAATTATGTATTATTTTATAATATGAATTCCAATTGGTTTAAATTAGGCAAAGTACCCTTAACTGCTCTTGAATTAAGCCTGCAAAGAAAAATAAACTCACGAATCATAAATTTCTTTCATGTATTTATTTTAAAAGTGTACTTATTTCGATTTTGAGAGAGAGAGAGAGAGAGTGCATGGGCATGAGAGAGAGGGAGGGGCAGAGAGAGAGGGAGAAAGAGAATCCTTAACAAGCTCTAGGCTGTCAGTGCAGAGCCCTGTGGAGCTTGATTCCACAAACTGTCAGATCATGACCTGAACTGAATAAAGAGTTGGACACTTACCTGACTAAGCCACCCAGGTGCTCCATAAATTTCTAAGGACAAACCTCAAAGAAGCTGAAGTACATTTATCCTAGTTAGTACTTCTTAAAAAGAGAAACTATCAATCTATCATAAGATCATATCTTTTCTCTTCAGTACTGTAAAATTCTTAATATAGATAAAGCCTGACATAAAGAATTGTAAACGTCCATCTATTTTAAAAGAATAAACCCAATTAAGTTGGAAATATAAAGGGTTATTTTACCAAATGACCTGAGATGTCCTACAAGCTGTTCTTCCTGGAAAAAAAATTGCATTTTGCGGCATCAGCACATTGCTTTCTACTTCCAATCTAAGCACATTTTTTTTCCATGGTGATCCTGACAAAGACAATACCATTGATCAAGTTAACTACCTTGACAAAGCAAAAAATCATTGTTCTCATACTTTACTTTTTAAAACATATTTTATTTCAGGCTTTAGAACAGATTTTAAATAATATTTGACTTACAGTATTTTTCTAGTAAGTCTCGTGTCTGTGTTTTCTCAGGAAAGGTTTCTGCTGATACATTTTTACGTATGTATGGGCCATTCCTTCTTGTTTCTTTGGATGCCTCATGATTGGTGTCATTGTTGAAAACTGTACACTTTAAATAATAGAATGAAGTAACTCTGGAAATCAGATTCTACTGTCTCCCAGGGTCTGTTGTTGCTGTTGCTGATTATAATTGTTGTACTTTGTTTATGCCTTTTCTGAATGAATTCTGTATGGTCCACATTCTTTGTCATGCTCGGCCACTGAATCCTCAGTTAGCCAAGTAGTGAGCAAATGATAGAATAGAGATTTCCTTTAATGCCTGGAATCAATAAATTTCCCAATCTTTTCCAAGGGACTCTGTATATATTGGAGCATGACTTTAACGTTTATCTACGTAGTTTAAAACTTTGCTTAAACTTCACTTTATGCATACACAGAGCCTCAAGATCAGCTAAAAGTGAAATCTTAGGGTGTTCCCAGATCTTTCCTGTATGTGTGTACATATCCGCATTTGCATGGCTATGTAGACTGCCAGGAATATGTTGGAACCTTTCAAAGTTCTTGTGAACATCTTACTCCTCCCCTTTTTGCTTAGAATACTGATTCTTCCAACTATTACCCATTGCCTCATGCAGTCATGACATTAAGATGGTTGCCAGTGAATATTTTCATCAAATGCCAATTTAGGAACAGCTTTTAGCACTGGACAAGCTCTGATCAGATCTCATAAAAACAAGCCTATTGAATAACTCTGCCAGCAAGCCATGAGACATGTAAAATGTATTTGTGAATTACGTGCATTCTCTCTTCATTATTGGGAATCTGTGATGTTATTGTCAATACTACCACTGAGATAGGAAGCAAGGATGCATCTACACGAAGTTAAAATGCCATAAAGACACTTTCTTACCAATATTCTGGTGGTGTTTTTGCATAAATGTTTTCCACATTGCTGTAAACTTTTGGTTAGTTTCCTGAGTTGTGAAAAATTTGTTCTGACAATTTTCGTGAGTGCTATTTTCCCACTGCTTTTATGGAGAGGCTAATTTTCAGAGGTTCTTTACTACATTTTTTTTCTGATGTCACCCGATCATGACATCTTAGTGCAACCATCATGAAGAAGGGGCAACGAAGGGGAGTGGCTAACTCCAAGGATATTTCCAGCATGTTGGATATAATGCTTTTCCTTCTTTTTTTATGTTATATTTTATGTGTTAGTTTGTTTATTTATTTATTTTTAAAAAGTTTATTGTCAAGTTGGTTTCCATATAACACCCAGTGCTCATCCCAACCAGTGCTCTCCTCCATGCCCATCACGCCCCTTCCCCTCTCCCTCCACCCCCATCATCGCTCAGTTTGTTCTCAGCATTCAAGAGTCTCTCCTGGTTTGCCTCCCTCCCTCTCGCCAACTATTTTTCCCCTTCTTCTCCCCCATGATCCTCTGTTAAGTTCCTCCTAATCCTCTTATATGTGCAAACACATGGTATCTGTCTTCCTCTACCTGATTTATTTCGCTCAGCATAACACCCTCAAGTTCCATCCATGTTGCTACACATGGCTAGATTTCATTTTTCTCATTTCCATGTAGTATTCCATGGTATAGATAAACCACATCTTCTTGATCCATTCGTCAGTTGATGGACACTTAGGCTTTTTCCATGTTTTGGCTATTGTTGAGAGTGCTGCTATGAACATTGGGGTCCATGTGCCCCTATGCATCAACACTCCTGTATCCCTTAGGTAAATTCCTAGCAGTGCTATTGCAGGGTCATAGGGGAGTTCTATTGTTAATTTTTTGAGGAACCTTCACACTGCTTTCCAGAGGGGCTGCACCAGCTTACATTCCCATGAAAAGTGTAGGAGGGTGCCCGTTTCTCCACATCTTCGCCAGCATCTATGTTCTCCTGATTTGTTCATTTTTGCCACTCTGACCGGCCTGAGGTGGTATCTCAGTGTGGTTTTGATTTGTATTTCCCTGATGAGGAGGGATGCTGAGCATTGTTTCATGTGTCTGTTGGCCATCTGGATGTCCTCTTTGGAGAAGAGTCTGTTCATGTCTTCTGCCCGTTTCTTCACTGGATTATTTGTTTTTTGGGTGTGGAGTTTGGTGAGGTCCTTATACATTTTGGATACTAACCCTTTATCTGATATGTCATTTGCAACTATCTTTTCCCATTCCCTCAGTAGCCTGGTTTTTTTTTTCTTATAATTTTTTAATGTTTTTTTATTATTTATTTCTGAGACAGAGAAAGAGAGAGAGGAGAGAGAGAGAGACAGACAGACAGACAGAGAGACAGCATGAGCAGGGGATGGTCAAGGAGAAACGAAGATACAGAATCTGAAGCAGCCTCCAGGCTCTGAGCTAGCTGTCATCACAGAGCCCGATGTGGGGCTAGAAC